>NW_008825547.1:5715102-5757602 GCF_000699105.1 Pygoscelis adeliae
TAGTGTGGCCAGCAGGAGTAGGGAAGTGATCGTGCCCCTGTACTCGGCACTGGTGAGGCCGCACCTCGAATACTGTGTTCAGTTTTGGGCCCCTCACTACAAGAAGGACGTTGAGGTGCTGGAGCGTGTTCAGAGAAGGGCAAGGAGGCTGGTGAGGGCTCTGGAGAACAAGTCTTATGAGGAGCGGCTGGGGGAACTGGGGTTGTTTAGCCTGGAGAAGTGAAGGCTGAGGGGAGACATTATCACGCTCTACAGCTCCCTGAAAGAAGGTTGTAGCGAGGCGGGTGTTGGTCTCTTCTCCCAAGTAACTAGTGATAGGACGAGAGGAAATGGCCTCAAGATGCGCCAGAGGAGGTTTAGATTGGACATGAGGAAAAATTTCTTTAAACATTGGAACAGGCTGCCCAGGGCAGTGGTTGAGTCACCATCCCTGGAGGTATTTAAAAGATGTGTAGATGAGGCGCTTAGGGACATGGTTTAGTGGGCATGGTGGTGTTGGGCTGACGGTTGGACTCGATGATCTTAGAGGTCTTTTCCAACCTTAATGATTCTATGATTCTATGATTCTATGAGACCTTGAATGACCAAATAACCCTTTGAATTCTAGTCCATTCAAGTTCTTATATTGTTTTAATGAGGTTAGTTTCAGTAAGGGATGGCTGCCCAAGCAGAAGCTACTAGACGTATACTCATTAATGACAGATACAACAGGGAAAAATACTGAAAGGTGAAACAGAAAATGTAAGAGCTATAACCGCAGATCATTCTTGGTGACTCCATACTATATAACATGTTAGTTCATGCTCTGCCTCAGTTCTCATTTCCTCTTGAAAAAGCTCAACACTAGATTTGTCATGCTGCATTATTTCCTTGCACAGCAACAAATTCTGGAGCTTGACAGTGAATTTGGGTCTGCCTTTCTCACCGTGTACACCATGTGAAGTTAAAGGACAATGAATGTTCAGTTCGTCCTAGTTGGCAAGTTTGGTCAAAAAAGCCTATGAAATAGTCAATATTCTATATAAAGCAAAAAGGTTTTCAAAAGCGACTCATCTGAAATGCATGTCCGGCTGATTTGTGTCCTTCTGTGCCTTCTCTGGTTCCTCTTTATCTGAATAACTGTTCCATTTGTCTGCCCCAGCAAAGGTTTTGCTGCTCATTGAGTTTAACATCTTATCTGAAAAGCCACGTTCCTCAGGTTCAATGACAGGAGGTCTACCCTAAGTGCAGGGGATGTCCATGTGGGAAGAGACAGAACATTCCTTCTGGTTAGGAAATCACAATAAACTAGCTGTGACACCTGAAAAGTTGATGCAATATTGGGGTGTCTTGTGTCTCCTAACTCTACAGAAAAACTCTGTAGGATCTGAACTGCATCTTATCTCAGTCCCAAGAAATGCCAATTCCCTCATAAAGCTGGACTCTGCAGCACATCAGCTGGAACAAGAGATTTTTGAAATATTGTCAATGAGATTTAATCTAAGTATGCGACTTCACTGAAAAAGGCTTTTGCAAGGGAGGAGAGACTGTCTTTCCAGCATTTGTCCCCGTTTAGGCACTGGACAGAAATAAAGGGCAGAAGGATTTCAAATGAAATTCTCTGTCACCCAGAAGACAGAGAAAGGACTAAAACCTGAGTCTGCTATGTGCTCTAATCATCTCATTACCCTCATCATTATGCTTATGTGATTTCCTGCTGTTCTGCATAAACATTTAATGGACCTTGTTTCCATTCCAATGTGATACAAAGTTGGATCTTTGAAACCGGGGTAACACAGGCAGATCTAGTCTGCAATTGTCTATATTCTTCCTCTTGGGCACTGTGATGTGGAACATCCTTGAAATTGTTTCCTGGAGCCATAGTGTCCTATCTGGGGTTGTGGTTTACAAATGGCATTGTGATTACAACAAAATCTCCTGCAGAATTAATCATAAGCAAAGTCTGAACATGAGTAAGTTTAGGAATGGCTGGATTAGGGAGACTCAGCTGGCTCAGAGTCCTGAAGGCTCATTGATAAATACCACCCCTGTTTAAGCAAACTATTTTGCTAGTCATTTCAGTCTTGGATGGAAACAGTGGTGCTGTGCTAGCTCTTGCATTCCCATACACAACAGCTGTATTAAACCAAAAGAACCTTCTTATAACTCCCTGCCACCCTGGTACTAAAGTGCATAGAATTATGACTGCATATTATCCATCGATTGCCATAGATGTGTTTGCTGAAAACTAAAGTCATCTAGGTTTTGGGTGTGCATTTTGTGAATTTCTGGTCTAAGTTCATTTTCCTTGACAAAGATCATCATATTTTTCCTGGCTGATACCAGTAGCCCTGAAAAAAACCCCATATCCCACATGATTCTACTTGTTATTAAGTACAAAATCATAATGAAAAACATAATTTAGACTAATAAGAATGAGTTGGATGGTTTAAATTACGTTAGTGAAAGGATCTTTTACCAAATCTTCCTGTTGCTATGTTGCAGCCCTGTAAATTCTCAGTGTGAATGATAGCACTAATGGAAGTTGAAACAACAGGTCTGCAAAATGTTTAACTCAGAAGAGTGTTTTTCATACATGTGATCTTGTTATCAAGTGATAAACTTACTGATATTTGTAACTATGTTGTCATAAATTTCCCTGCAATATAAACCTAATGCCATAGTCAAATACTGTGGGTTTTGTAAATGTTAAGCACATGTGTTACTGCTAGGCAAGTCACTTTTCGTAAGTTATGAAAAATATGCTTGGCTCTCAGGGAAAAAGCGATTTAATGATATGCTAATAAGTCCATCATTCTTCTGTATTGTATTATTTACAATTTTGTCTCTAAAACCTATTTAACATCTCCAGTGTAATTATCCATCTGCAGCTTGCCAAGTCCAATATTATAATTCTGAAACAAGAAAAATCTCAATTATTTTATTTTCAACTATGCAGAAGATGAACAGATATCCAGCAGTCTCAAAAGATTAAAATTAGTAAATCTATTTTGCTTAGTGTCCATTATATTAGCATGCGACAGAAGACCTTCCTGGGAACCTTCTTTTTAATTTAAGAATATATCTTTATTTTCCTGGTTTGATATGTCTAAATGTTGGATACCTTCCTTAATAAAGCCTGATCAACTTACCAAAACAATTCAAGAGAAAAAAGCAAAAGCCATAACTTCTTGAAAAGGAATACTTTGGGCAATCACAACTTATAATTTCTTTTTAAACTCATTATTCAGTCTATTCTTTTTGATTGTGAAGCCTCTTATTGTCCCATTCATTTTTAGAATAAAGCAGCAACCTTGGTTTGGCCGAGAAAACTTCCTTTTTCCTTTACCTTACAAACTTGTACTTTCAACATTGCTGAGCAGCAACCAACAGCTGGTGAAGTGACCAGATATACAGTGATTTCACTCTATTCCTGCATGTCAGGGAAGCATACTGGAGTCTGTGGTAAGAATGTGTTGTGATATAATACTTGTTTTACATATCCTGACAAAAATAGTAGCAAAACTCAAGGTACATCACCTGTTTTGTATGGAATCCACTACAATACAGAAAAGTTTTATGGCGAAATTTAGGGAGGAACCAATTGCTATCTGCAAGGGGAAAAAATAGTGAATGAAGAAATTTACAGAACACAAGCTCAGGACATTAAAAAACCACAACCCTGAAATACTAGAACTTTCAAGCTTTGGAAATGATGTCTTCATGGTGAAGAAAGAGAAGGATACATAGGAAACACAGCAGATTAATGAGAGACCACAAAGTTGGGCTTTAGAGAGAATTTTTCAAGCTACAGAAGGCCGTAACCACTGTGCATTCAGACTGATGTTGTCCAGACAGAAGAAAACCTTTCAAAGAAATGGCCCTGGTGTTTTCTCAGCATAGCCTTACAAGTTCATCAGTGTTGAAATGCTTTAGTCTGGATGAATAGTTGCACCATTTTAAAGAAAATCTGAAGTTCTCTAGGATGTTTTCCCCTTCCCTTTCTTCTTGGATGAGGGTCTAGTCATATTAATTTACTTCTAACTTCTACTTGGGACTATCTAACCTACTGTTATCCAGAGCTGACCATGATGTAACAGTATTCATACAGTACAAAACACAACTGCTTACGTTTCCCAGGTTTCAGGCTGCTGTGAGCTTGTTCTGAAATCCCCAAACTCTTCTGCTGCACATACGTCAGCTCTGTTGACAGACATAGGCCTTGGTTCTAATTTTCAATGTATTAATAGGTCAAATCCAGATTAATGTAATTGAATAAAACACACCCAAATCTAAGACGGGATCTACATGCCAAGCTTTTACACTGCCAGAAGGTAACCCTGGAAGCGACCCTGACCAGGCAAGTACTCAGACGCTATGGAAGAGAATGTTTAACCATTAGAAAGATTAGAATTCACATAATCTCAAAATGACATGACAGAGGAATATCCCAAATAACAGAAAGACCTATCCACACTGTTTTGTCTTGTTCACGTGCCACAGGCTGCCTTCAGGTGAGCTCTTCATACTAGCGTACCATTCAACCAATGCGTAACTTTACATTGTGTTACCACAGCACTTTAAGTTTCATTAATACTCTAGAATAGGGTCTAATCTACTAGTCATCATGAATTTTGTAACTACAGAAACTCACCTTACCCTCTCTTACTTCTCTCAGCAAAGCAATCATTTTACTTACTTCAGGAAGAAATTTTAAAATGTAGTTGCTGTGTGTGCAAAAGTGCATCCATGACTGTTCACATAATTACTGCAATTATGAATGCAGTTCAGGTAAATATGCAAGCAAACTACTAGCTAAGCCTCCAACTGGTAATTTATGTGTGCCTTTACCCAATTTGCATGGGCAATTTTCATAATTACCTTCCTAGGTTTAGTACATAGATCTCAGGACTCAGTTTACATAAAATCTGACTGAATAACTAATGAAGGACTGATGAAGGATGTACGAGCAACTAGTGGAATAAGGAAATTAGAAGCATATGGAAAGAAAATAAACCAAACAAAGTCAACTTCAGCTTATGCATTAGCCTTTGTTTACATTACATTTTGAAAGAGGAGGATATGAGCAATGCACTAGATAGGCCGAGTTCCTTCAATTATCCTTCCTTCTCCTGTTTTCAATATGCAATGTACCCTTTCAACGTACCTAGTCAAGAAGCACAGAGATTTTCAGACAGACAAACTACATATGTGTAGTGTAATTTACAGTAAGTGAAATTGTCATTTGAAGTGTCCAACTCTTCATCCGAGAAAAGCAGAGGAGTTCCTCATGAATGTAAAGCCAAAACAGGGTCCCAGTGGTGTCTACAGATAAGCAATTGAATGAGTTTACAAGTGTCCTCTTTCTCCGAAGAATAAAGGAAACATGCTGCATTCGACTGACAAAGACATTTCAACAAATTATACTTTTGTTGCTACACTTAAAACCATATTAATAAAAAAATCTTGGCTTGTTTGTTTTGCATTTTAAGAAGACAAGAGAATAAAAACATTTTCGAATGAAAAAGGAAAACATACCTAGATACTTCTGTTAACCTTGATCATTAACTACAAAAAAGGCATTGGCATTGCATTTACATTCTAGGTTTCTAAGGACAACTGCACCAAAATACATATAAAATATGCATGTGTTAGAAGAAAGAAGGATCCTAAGGTGCCTTCTATGATACTCTGTGAAACTACATGCCATTATGGAAACCTTAAAATCAAGCCCACGCATTTAATTACTTCTATGCATTTATAAAGTTAATTTTAAAGAATTTTAATCCCCATGTCTGTAATATTTAGGAAAAAAATATTTAAAACTTTTTAAAATGATATGTTTAAATTTAGAGAATTTAGAGATTTGTTTTGAAACTTCTGAGCTGCTTTTGCATAGTGTAATGCTATGGTTGACCTTTATGGTACCTGAAATGGACTGCTTTTATTCTCAAAGTTGAGTAAACAGCATTTGCCATAAGAAGTGTGGTTTTTTAAGATAGATTGTTCAGATATAGTCATAGATAGAATACTTGCTTCCCATGATAACTCCAATTAATCTTCTTACATTATTAAATTTTACTCCTGCCAGCATTGTAGAGTCAACAAAACCATAGGATAGTAAGTGGGGCTCTATTCTTGCTAAGAAATGGTAAACTGAATTCTTAAAAGAATTCTAGAGGAATTGCCAACCTCTGCCACCTAAAACAATCCCATTCCAGCACAACAGAGAGAAAAGGGCTGACATATAAGAAACAAACAAACCAGCAAATCCCTGCTCATAAACAAGTAACACTTGCTATGTCTTAAAAGTATAGCTGAGATAATTTAGTTTGAAAATTACTGACATATGATAAACATCGCTCCATATCATACTATATCAGTGGTATTATAATATTCTGAAAAATAACTGCACTTTGCAGTGTTTAAAATAACAGATGCTAAATCTTATGTTTTAATGAACAATATTTTGCGTGTAAGTAACTACCACTACTAGTTAGGAAGTACAACAAAAAGAAAAAACAGCATTACGAAAAGAACCAGAGAAGTAGTGCCTTCTTCCTCCTACACTGAGGCCTAACATCCTCTATCTGTCTCAGTGTCGAGCTTGGCAAGCTGTCATTGCATCCAAAACGTTTTCCTTAATTTTAGAAAAAGCTAACAAAAGACTTGTAACCAGTTAATCTTGATATCTTTGCATATAAGGTTAGTAAAGTGAACACGCTAGAAGTACTTTAGAATGATAAGCATGTTATCAGTCTGATGCTCAAGTTTTTCAGCTTTTAATTCAGTCTGTAATTTCAGGACTGGCAAAAATAAACATGCTCAAAAGGCAACCATGGACACTACAAGATGTTAAAATTCATTGGATAATTTTTCATTTCCCCAGATGAAATATAGGTGAGTAGTTGTGGCAAAATATAACTATAAGCCATGTTTTTCAGCTTTATCTCATTTTCTAATTACATTGCTTTTAAGGTTTTTTCCCCCAACACCTCATAGAATCATAGAATCATAGAATAGTTTGGGTTGGAAGGGACCTCTAAAGGTCATCTAGTCCAACCCCCCTGCTGTGGGCAGGGACATCTTCAACTAGATCAGGTTGCTCAGAGCCCCGGCCAACCTGACCTTCAATGTTTCCAGGGATGGGGCAGCCACCACCTCTCTGGGCAACCTGGGCCAGTGTTTCACCACGTTCAGCGTAAAACATTTCTTCCTTGTATCTAGTCTGAATCTACCCCCCTTTAGTGTAAAGCCATTCCCCCTTGTCCTGTCGCAACAGGCCCTACTCAAAAGTTTGCCCCCATCTTTTTTATAAGCCCCCTTTAAGAACTGACAGGCTGCAATAAGGTTTCCCCAAAGCCTTCTCTTCTCCAGGCTGAACAACCCCAATTCTTTCAGCCTTTCCTCATAGGAGAGGTGTTCCATCCCCCTGATCATTTTCACCTCATTCCATGCTATTTAATAACATGAATATTATGACAGTATTCTAGGACTGAAATTTTGGAATACGTAGATTAAAATTCTGAATCATCAGAACATCACTTTCTTGCAGAATTATGTGGAATTTCTACACTCAGTGGTTGTCAGTTCTGATAATCTTTGAAGTCTGACTGGACCATTGTGGCTGGCGACTACTGTGAAAATCTTTATTGACATTAAAGAAAATGTTCTGGTTTTACCAACAACAACTTAACAAGAGACATCTTCCTGTTACTGCTCTTTAGCAAATCCAAATGCTGTAATTAATATTGTGTAAAGTACAACAGGAAATCCTCCCACTCCCCTGGCAGGAACTATCAGAATCTGCAAAAAAATGACTTCAGGTAGCCCTGCATCTGAGAACGGTTCTTTAGAGTAGACTGTGATGTTTTTTAGGACATAGGTTCTGATTCAGGTACAGAAAAAACAGCATTTTTTTCTTTCTTTTGACATTGACAGGATCCAAACCAGGGCTATAGTTTCCCTATATATTTTGAAAACTGATCTTAATGATTTATTTGCATAATGTGTGGACATCTAATTTTCATAACCGTTTTGGGGAAATGCAAAGCGCTTACCTCTCCCACACAGAGTAAGAAATGCATTTTTTAAAGAACCAGAACAAAAAAAGTACTTTAAATCTACATTCTATGATTTCAATTCTTGTAACAACAAAGTTACAGTGTTTTCCTATGTGTCCTGGTTTCGGCAGGGATAGAGTTAATTTCCTTCCTAGTAGCTGGTACAGTGCTGTGTTTTGGATTTAGGATGAGAATAATGTTGATAAGGCACCAATGTTTTAGTTGTTGCTAGGTAATGCTTACACTAGCCAAGGACTTTTTAGTTTTCCATGCTCTACCGACTGAGAAGGCTGGAGGTGCACAAGAAGCTGGGAGGGGGCACAGCCAAACTGGCCAAAGGGACATTCCATACCATGTGACGTCATGCTCAGTACATAAACTGGGGGAAGCTGGCCGGGGGGGCCGCTGCTCGGGGACTGGCTGGGCATCGGTCGGCGGGTGGTGAGCAATTGCGCTGTGCATCACTTGCTTTGTGTATTATTATTATTATTATTATCATATTATTATTATTATCATTTTATTTCAATTATTAAACTGTTTTTATCTCAACCCACGAGTTTTTCTCACTTGTGCTTTTCCAATTCTTTCCCCCATCCCACCGGGTGGGGGGGGGAGTGAGCGAGCGGCTGCGTGGTGCTTAGTTGCCGACTGAGGTTAAACCATGACACTATGGCAGAAATAAATACGTTCCAGTATTTAATGTAATTCTATTAGGAAGATCATCAATACAAGAGAATATTTAAAAACAAGTTATGTAGAGAATAATATATACTGATGGATAGATGACGGATGATTCAACTATATCCCATTCTAAATGTAAGGAAAAAACAGATGTTTAATAACTAAATTAAATCCTAACTTTAATGAAGAATTCAGCAGGTATGATATAACTGCATTTTAAAGGGAGAATTTTGTTCTGTCGGAGTACAGTTTTGATGCCACTTACACTAGGAATAACAGTAAACATACAGTAAGTGGAATTAGAGCGCAGCTTTCAGTTTCTGTGATAACTCCTGAAAACTATTTAATTTATGTAGCAGACTGAAATAAGTGCCATGCTACTTAGCCTTCTAAAAACTGCTGAATGAAGCAGCTATACCTAGTCGTTATCCCACTGTTATCCAATTTGTTCCTCCCAAATTGCAGTGCGTAGGCTGACCTCAACAATCTACCCGTGTGTCCTTCTCAGAGGTGCGGATACATGACACGTGGCTTTGGGTTGTTTTCCAGTGTAGCTCTGAGATGGCAGGTCTGGCTAGTTAACTTGTGCTTTGGTTCCCAAGGCCTCAAAAAGTCAGGATCAGAAATGTATGAACTGCTATGCTATAACATATCAAGATGATCCCCCAACATAACTCACATTGATGTCCACTGTTGTATATGGTTTTACTTAGCTTTAATATTAGTCTAAAATATTCTGCAAAATGAGGCCTCATGTTTTTGACTCCAAGCTGCTGCCACTGGTGTCCATCTCTAGACTTCTGCTTAGAAGCAGGACTATTCTCACTGTCTTTCAAGTCCAAAGCTGCTTTTCCTGCCTCTTTTTGAAGATTGTGTTTCGCATATATTTCACACCAGCACATTAGCAGCATACTTTAGATGCCAAAAGTGAAGTCACGTTCTGGTTACCACCAAGCTTCACAGTGAAGTAACCAGCTACAGGTCGTGGTCCAAATGAACGGTGGGAGAGCAAGAGACTTCACACATCTCCAGAAGTACCATGTCTGCCTCTGGCACCGTTGTGCCTGAAGCAGGGGAGAGAGGTGATCGCTCCTGGGGGTGCAATGTACGCTCTCCCTGAGACATCTGAGAAAACATTTATGTTGGTTTCAGCCAGACCTCAAGGGATGCGGTAGCACACATATGCTGGAGGGTATTCTTGCCTCTTTTCCTCCTGTCACTTTGTGAATCCATACAGTGTTTGTTATAATCTAGCATTAAACAAGCAATTTCAAGCAACTTCCTTTCAGATGGATATATTAACAAAGCTGAAAACAAAACCAAAACCAGTAACAAAACGCAAGTTTCTACCTCAGTGTACAAATTCTTGCAATGCCAGTATGGTCTTGCCTATCTATTTCTTCAGCAGAGGGTATATGAGCAAAGTGATGAATTCCAACAACTTCTAGGTTTGTTTGATAAAATTTCTTTAGTTTTTAATTTGTGCGTCAATGAACGTGCTTCAGTGGCAACAGAAAATTCTATCACTTGCTTCCAGAGTGGAAAATACTGAGCAGAAGAATCATTTAAATACAATGTTATGTGTATGAAGGCCATATTTTGGCAATTTAATTTTGAAATTTAATTTCTTTCTCTAGATCATTACATGGAAGTCTAGAAGTATTCTTCCACTTATATAATATAATAACATCTTCAAAGGCGTTTTAAAAAAATCTATTTACGCTTTGAGTTTGCAATGAACATTTGGAAATGGTAATTATAGAACTGTGATAACTAACTTAAAGTTCAAGAAGACATGATTGACACAATAAATAATTGGTTTGCTTCTACTTAATCTACATTAATGTAAACAATAAATCTTCTCTTAAATAAAGATTGTGTGAATCTTCATTTATCTTTTATGACAAGAGAGCAAAGGTTGTAGCTTAATGAATGGAAAGAAGCAACAAGGTCAGATTTAAAAGCCTCAAAGGTCAAATTTCTGACATCTCTGAACACTGAAAAAAAGCTAACATGGTAATTACTATTTTCGTCAAGTCACTGAGGTCTATTTTTTATTTCAAAAAGAAAGGGAAAAACCCCTATAATTCAGGAACTAAAGAACCAGCACTCGGTACAGTCTATAACGTATACTTCCCTGTATTACAGACTCCTTCCACCACAGAGGGACAATAAAGGATACAGCAATAAGGATACCATTTGAGACCTCACATGTCTATTAAGTAGCCAGCATATATCCACACCTGGAAAGTGTTTAGGTAACAAAGCAACAAGCAGTCTCTCCTAAAACAGAGACATTGCCTAATTCTGAGTTTAAAATATTTCCAGGGATTTCTATTCCTAAACCACCCCAGCTTTGGTGAACTTACAAGTAGTTCTGAATCTTTGCAGACAACAGGAACATAGGCACTGTTAAAAGGTCCAGAAAGCCACATAATTTTATTTTACATATGCATTGATTTTTGCCCAAATGGAAGACTTCTGTCATCTATTCATAGATTCAAAGAGTTGATCGGGGTCATTAATAACAATAGTAAACTGATCATCATTCCAATAGGATTTGACAATGGCTTTTTTTCAAAGTGGATACTAATGTATTGATGCCTCTGAAGTTCATTACAGCAGTAATAAATCATTAGCCTGCAGAAAATGATTTATAAGTTGGTTAAAATGCATTAGAATGGACTGTCAAGCTACTCTACTGAGATGATGAGGCTGGTACTAAAGAGGATTTTTTTTTCAGGTTCTCTAACCAAAATGGTGATGACTCAAAGTAATCATATCACAAAGACAAAAATAAAACAAATCACTGCAATAATTTACTTTAATAGCATGTTTCAATCTTCATAAAAGGGTGAGTGAATTTTACTTTGAACTGCTAGATACATTCCTTTTATTCACTGCTGGCAGCAAACTCTTAACCTACAAAGCTCCAGTACTGACCCCGATGATTATATTTGTGTTTACTTTAACCAAAGGAAGTGTACTGTGTGTGTAACTATGGTTACTCTGCAAGGGTGCCTGTGTAATAACAGTTTATTATAATGTATAAGTAGCCTGTCAAGCATGCAGCGCTAAGCCATAAGATTAGTAATGATAATATCACAAGAAGTATATGGGCCACAACTTGATACTCAGAATGTTTATGTTATGCAAATCTGTTACTATATTATATATGCCACTGCTAGTTACTACTTAAGTAGCTTAACTACAGCTCAGACCTATCGATATGCAACTACAGAATGTTTTTACTTTCACATATGCTTTTAATTAATACCCATTGCACACAGGATTGTTTATTCATGATATTCAGCAAACTTCAGATTAAGTCCAACACTCAGTCTCACACGTTCCTCTGCAACATTACTGCAGCAGTGCTAAGGGCTTACTCTGTTAAACAGGGTATCTTAACCAGTCCCCTCCCTGGCTAACGCACACAACCTCATTCACAAGGGGCTGCACAAGCCTGGTATCTCATGTTCTTTTTCGTTCCTGCCTGCCGTGAGCATTGCACGGCCACACAGCACGGGAGGTGTACGTAAAGACCCACACAGGGCAAGGCAGGATCACGGTCCTGTCATTTGGAGGGGCACAGGCATTGCTATCTTTCCCTCTGGGGCCGTGCACAGGATGACAAAGATGGGTTGGAAGAGGCACAGGCAGTCATGCTGCTCCTTTGACCTACATGCTGGGTAGTAAAGCCAACACTTGGACAGCCACAAATGCTATAGGGTCCAGCACCACCGTGGCTCTTCATTTCCATAAAAAGGCTCTGGGAAGTGCTCTGTGAGCTGCTGGGACCGGTGCCACTGCACAGCCATTTCCCCTTCCTTCTTCTTCTTTCACAGTGTTGTGCCTAAATGTCAGAAATAAGCCCCAAGTGATTTGTCTTTACCCATTTGAACAGTCCTTGCTTGAGCAAGTAGCTCTTACACAAGGAGCCCTTCAAGATTAAGTACATTAAAGGCTTGTCTGTAATGCCAGGAATAAAATAAAATAATGTCTTCTGGAAATACATGATAAGAATTATTATGAACCCTACAGAAGACAACACAATAACATGTTATCCTCTCAGTGTAATTCAATTATAAGTGTGCGTTGTGTAAGGGCCATGAAACATTTAGGGCCAGATATTCAAAAGGCCAAGTCTGTATGTTTACAAGCTCAATTTTGTGTTTGCAGTCTGAAATGGGAGGAGTTGTGCTTCTATCTAACTAATCTGGTTTTCATAAGGTATCATTAGAGGTAGAAGTACTTTGGAAATAAGAATGCCTGCAAACAAAAGAACAAGGTACTCTGAACAGCTTTGAATAATATAGTTAACATCACTAATGTTATAAGCTAATTTCTCTTTCTGTATTTGCTTTGGGATCTCTACAGGCCAACTCTCCTTTCTTTAATTTGTAACAAATCCCCCACAGAAGGATGACAGGTTCCTCTGAATGCAGAAAGAGAGGGGTGGGCATGTAGTCAAACTTACAGAAGGTTGGGGGATTTTTTAATTGCAAATTAAAAATGCCATTTTGCACAAAATGGAGCTCTCAGACCAGCCAGCATGGATGGGTAGAATTAAAACATTGCACTGACAATTTAGTCCCAAGTAAGCATTCGCTGAGAACCAGAAAAAATAACCTTAAAATGTGATCATCTTACTCTTAGTTAACATTTCACTGGTGTATTTTAAAAAGCTTTTCCTCCACAGAGGCAAATGGTAAAATAAGGATGCCAAAAGAATAAATGAACACTTGCACATGTTAACAAAGAAATCACCAACTAAGTAACCAACACAAAAGTCTTCAAAAAGACATGGAAATGTTCAAAAACTTCTAAAAATGACAGAATCTCTATTAGAAATGCCAGTAGAAAATGTTTATGATTCTAGCTGGATCCAGTTGTGTATGTTTTGGAACAAACCCCAGGTCTTTTACATTGCTATGAAATTACGTCTCACAAAGAATCCTTGAACTATCCCAAGTCAAGGCAGTACTTTTAATACTTGATAAGCACAAATTAGCACAGAACGGAACAAACTACTGGTGGCCAACACAAGCTCAATAGCACATAATGAGAATTTTCACCCATTCAAGATATGGCACACAATTTGCAAGCCAGGTAAAGAGTTACCTTTAGTACGATTACAGTAGTATAAATCACATCAATCTGTACCTGGCAGGAACACTAGCCAAAATTTGCCTGTGTTGCTGCTGCATCCGGATATGATTCTAGCAAAACAAACCTTCCTCTTGGCACTCTGCTTATGTCCAGCCTTTGCAAATGACATACAAGGACTGAAGAAAGGGTGTAGGTCTCACTGTGTGAGCTGTAAAATCTTCACAAAAATATCTTTATATACAGCAGGGAAAAAAGTCAGTAGCAAAATAGGCAACAATCTTGCTCACTGCACGAATACCTCCCATCAACCAAGACAATAAATAACAACTTGTTCTGATGCCAAAGTCAAAGTTCTGGTATAGACTGAGGTTGAAAACACTTCAGTTAAACTAAAAAGGAAGCAAAGAGGAAGCAAATGCCTCCCCATCCTCATCTGCTGTAAAGCTTGTGTTATGAAACTTTTAATAAAGCTAAATCAAAGAAGGACAACACTCTATGCATGCTCGTTATTGCACCTTTCTGGGGTACAGGGAAATATTACCAACAGAAGAAAATCTAAAATTAAGAACTCCAGGGCTAATGAAATGCAACTGATTCCCCTACACCCAAGAGTAATGTTTACTTTCTCCAGCAGACATATGTGTGAAGAGTTAGGTGAAAAGATACTCCGACACAACTTCTCCTGGCATCAGGAATGAGTCTCACATCAGCATTACAGGACAGATTTTGGACAGCCTTCCAGCTGCCCACAGTGGTCCATCGCAGGCCACCACTATGCTATTCTCCTTCATGAAGCAGTTTCAAGGATCTCCTTCATGAGCACGTTTGATTCTTAGGCCTCTCCCCAGGCATTTTTGACTGCCATGTGCTCCTTTCTGCTGCTGCTATAAACCTGTAGCCCCCCTTCTTGAACCACACCAGCAACCAGGAGGATTTTCATTACCTTGTCCTAAGCCAGCACTCCTCTTAACTGGGATTCCCTTCATGCCACATACAGCCTAGGGAAAGGAGGGATGGCCCACGAGCAGAAGCGCGTAGGTGTACACCAGGACATAGCACAGCACAGATCCACAAAGACATAGCACAAAGACTTGCATGTTTTTATAGCCCATTCTCTACAGAGGGGAAAATCCTGGCCCTTTATACTCTCTAACACAGATGCTTAACACCACCTCCTCCAAGTGGAATACGCACCTGCAATGGTTGGGTGATAAAAGACATTTATCTCAATCTGCTCTGGAAAAACTGACAATGAATGAAGATGAGAAATCCCCGATCGAGACCTGGGAAGCTGAGACTGACACAAATTTATGAGCTTTTTTATAATATCTGCATTGTTTGGTGGTGTGTTTTTTTCCCTATTCAGATAGATACAATAAAAATAATCCTTCAACTCAAATTCTTCAGTGAGGAAGAATACAGAAATAGAATAGCTTCTGCTTTCTCAAACAAAACAAAACAGGTATAAGGTTAAGAAAATGCATTAACTTCACAATGAGAAAGGTAAACTAGATAATTTATTTGTACAAGGGATGCATAATACAGGATTTTTGTATTTTTAATTCCACCACTCTATTTTACTGCACCTTCCAAACACTTACTAAGCCCCAGTAATGCAGATAAACATCTTTTTTCCCCATTTCAGACAGAGAAACTGAGGCGCAGACATAAATTTCTCCAGCAAACGTAAAACCCAAGGTAAGAGCACTTCCTGGCACAACAAAGGTCCTACCCAAAGTCCATCAGAAGCATTGCAAGCCTTTCCAAATATTTTAATAGGATTTGATTCATGACCTAGAAGACCTAGGAGTAGCTTTCTCTGTCAGTCATTAAGTCCTTAATCTGATCGCTTCTTTCATCAATCACTTTAACCCATCTGTATTTTGGACTGCGACCCTGTCAGAGGAACTATGTGGGTTTCATGGAAATGCTATGGAAGCATGAGGACTTCTCTGAAGGATCCTTCAGCACTTCACCAGAGACATGTCCCCATCCTGCACTTCGTGCAGTAGACAGTAAGGTTAAAGATGGAGATACACACCTGTTCTGAAAACATCTTAACAAGATTTTTCAACTAAAAGTGGCTTTGCAGATTGCGTACACTTGAAAACCTGAAGTTTCAGGGGTGGGAAATCAAGCATGAAAGACCTCATATTGCCCCTTCATATCATCACTAAATGCTCTTCATTATTTTTTTCCATCTTTAAATGGAAAGGACAGATTTTCACTTGATCTTCTCTATTAGCACCCAAGGAATCATATCTCCTCTCAGATATGTATGTATGTTATCGTTGACTGTAATGTTAATATGAAGGCAGAATTCAGTTCTATCATAAAACTTGCAAATTCATGTTTGACTGTGATACTCTCCTACTCTGCATGTATACGAGCAAATACAGATGAATACTATGATTTACATTTTCTAGTAGCAGAATGTTCATCTAACTACCTAAAATGCCACCCGTAACTGTTTGGGCAACTTAGAGACTTACAGAAATAATTGTTATTGTATGCACAAAATAGACACACAACATATACAGACTGATACTAAGCTGAAACATGAGAATCCAATCTTATTTTAAAAGAAAATGAAATATCTCAGTCGGTAAATGGACATTAAGCTTATGCCATGCACAACTACATTCTGTGGTTTGAAATAGCTGCTTTTCAAAACTTGCCATGGGCAGCTTTTTCTGTGCCTCTGCTTCTGGCCATTATGTCAGTTTTTAACCCATACCCTCAACCAGGCTTGAGATTTTGTTTACACATTTTTGTCATCTACCATATATCTCCTTCTGATGGCTAAATTACAACTAGTCTTTTTAGCCAATATTTTAAAGGACTTGGCATAAACCTAAATAGCAATTGTAAAGATGATAGGAGAAAAACTAAAACTGGAGGTATTAAGACTCTTAATCAGCATATATGTTTGCAAGAATTGCACTGAATACAATTCTTCAAGGATTCTTCATTTACTAGTGAGAAGAGTAAAAACATATTAGCTACCAAACAGCACTCGCTGCCTCTCTGATCACTACCCAGAATTTCCCAATGTTTTCTGGTTCGTAATGCAGTAATGCAGCATTTCTTGGCACGTCTGTGCAAAGTGAAAAGAATATCACAAGGTGGTTTTCTTGGCTATGACATTCCCAACAGACTGTAGCATGTGTCAACAGAAAAACCAGAGTGACATGCCTTCCACTTTAATCGACAGATACATTACATGCCAGAAAACAGCAAAAATATCTTTTTTAATGTGACTTCTAAAAAGATTTCTAAAATTTGATCTATGAAACAGTTCAACAAATTAAGCCATGTTTTCTCATGATGAGTTTGACTGTATTTAGATTACTTATTATATAAAGATCATTATCCTTGATATAAAACTGTCACATATTAAAAAAGACCCTATATGCAGATAAAGGTTCCCCAGGGAGTATCTCAAACCCAGACCATATTCCAGAGCTCTGTATATCATATTTGAGGCTTTTTAGTTAAGCAGAAGTCATACAATAGTACATGTAACCAGACAGCTCGTTATTGACTTTGTTTCTGAGGAGGCTTACGTACATTATTTATTCAGGCAGCTGTAAGAAATAGAGTGCTCTTATGCAACATGCTCCACATTTGACAGATTCACATAAAAGTATGCAGTGGTTATGTCAGTGCATTTGGTCAAATCACACCCTGTTTTTATTATATTCATGCAAAAATGCATTAGACATGTTGCTTTATGATATTACAAGTTCTTTTGGAAGAGGGCCACAACCAAAGCACTGCAACAATTTTGTGGTTACTGCTAGGTTCGCACACAAATGTATACTTTGAGTCCTTTTTTGGTGCTATGTATGTCTGGACATTTCATAAAATAAGCCTTCTCTACTGCTTTAATTTTGCTCACTGCTTTATAGCAACTGGGGCTTTGCAACAGTGGTTAGTTCCTCGTTCAATAATTCTTGGTGATGTGCAACAACGGACAGGATTGACTCTATGTTCTCCAGCTGGCACAACTGTACATTTTCATAAATTAAATTAATCTAATTCCTTCTATAATGTAGCTGTGAGCAAGAACCGCAGACCTGGAACTCTACCTTTTTCTACAAAGCATGAATAATGATTACTTCTTAGGTGGGTGTGTGCACATTCTTGTTTTATTAGATCAGTCTCACAAAAGAAAGATTGCACCATGAATGCCACAATTATTTTTAATGTACTATCAAAACCTGGCAAAATTACTGGCTATCTGAGGTACTAATTTATCACATTTTTAACCTAACTTTATCACTCCAGATTTATTCTCTTTTTTAAGTCAACATCTGCAATGTGTCCTAGCTAAAATGTGGGGAATCTTACTGACAGATCAAATTTAAAACCTCTATTTGCCCACCCAACCTAAAAGACTTGAATATGCCACTGCAGCTGGTCTGGAGAAAAGAGGTCACAAATTCTAATTTTGAAATACTTGCCAGTCATTTGAGATGTTCTGTAGGACTGCAATTCCTTTTCTAAACTGCTATGAATTTCAGGTGCCTGTACAATTTTGAGTTTTCATACAAAAAATCCATAAATTAAATCCTCCAGAGGATACTGAATAGTGGAACAGAATGCAGTAATATTGCTACTAAATCACCAGAATCACATGTGGAAAAGAAACAAACATCTGTTCTTCAATAGGTATGAATGGAAACAATGGAACATAGTAAATGAGCATGAAAATATCTCCTTGAGACGTAGTATTACTAATCCACCAGCTTCAACTGAATAATCTCCTCATAACACCTTAATACTAATAACAAAATAAATTATCTGTTTAAATGGAACACTTAGTCTGCATTCAATACAGCCTTGTCATGTTGACACTAGTAAGTTAATAAACAAGTGGGTATTAAATTAGAATACAGGAATAAAATATACACTACTTGAATCATCTGAGGGGAAAATACATATTTTCAGTCATAATTTTAAATTGTTAAAAACCTATTAGACAGTAAGATCACAGTAAATACACAACTTCAATATGCTCTGATTCTGTGCAATTTATGAGATTTAAGCAAATATTAGTGAGAGTTTTAATTTGGATCTCCCAACAGCTAGACAGGATTATTGTGAACGTAATAGTTTTATGTTCAAGTGGGATTCTGCTGTATTAAACTCTTTGTTAAACAAATCAGTCAAGCTCTCTCTCTGGAATTTTAATTTGCACCTTTGTAGATGAGCAGTGTTTCACTTTCAATGTTTGATTATCAGCACGTACTTTAAAAAGGCAAGATCTTACCACTTAATATGAGTTTTCTTTCATTTTCGCTTGAGCAGAATTATATTTTAGTCCAAAAAGGTTATTATTGCCTTTAGTTATATATCTCCCAGGGCATTTAATTTGCAGTAAAAAACAATCTGTAAAAAATTTTGCCATGTTGTCAACTTAACTAAAATTTGTTTTCTGTTAGGCTGACAGTGTTTGCTATCATTTTAACTGCAATAGCCCCGTCCTTTACCAACAGCAGTCAATAGCAGTGCCCTCAGCAGCATCACCAGAATCGGTCTGGACACAGAAATACAAGTCTAAAACTTCCATGACAAGGCAGCTCACTGCAAGACCTTCAACTTTTTTAATGCTATCATCTCACTCTGATTCTTTCCTGCCAGGTAGGTAGCACATAAATGAGTCATCTTATCTCATCCTGATTTTTAGATTTGCTTTCTTACTCTAGTTCCAGTCCAGAATTTGAGAAACACTTCCAAGCCAAGAAGGACTTCTCCATCCTCCTGGCTCCCTGGCCATTCCTCTCAGCTGCCACTCAGACTCGCCACGCAAACTGCACGCACACGACCTCGTCTGCTTTGCCAGAAAATGCAACAGTGGCTCCAGGCTGCACCAAGGACTCCGCACTCATACAAACCCCAGGGCACGCTCAGTAGATCATGATCTACTGATTCACCATGCAGCAGCAGGGTTACAGTCGCTTCTCACCCAGGTGTTCGCATGGGAGTCAACGGAACTATTTTAATCAGTAAAGTAAGGTCTGAAGCCTTTTAAAAGATCTTTATTAAATTGTATAAGAACAATTATGTCACTGTCTTAAGCCTCACAAGAAAGACTAAAAGACTGTAAATTAATAATAACTAATCATTTGGGCATTCTTATGGTCTACAAAAACAAAAAGTTAAGTTCTTACTCTAAATAATGCTGTATAGAAGCCTAAGCTTTGGTCTCATACATCCAGATGGATGTTCTGGGTATTCTGGAATGGGCAGGTCTCTCTCTCTCTTTTGATCTCCCTTTGTCTCATGTCCTGACCAGACAGTCCTGACTCTCAGAAAATATTGCCAATAAAAGATTAATCACAACTGATGTATTCCCCTCGCCTCAACTTTGGTTTCACTGTTCTGGCATTTTCCAATAAAAACCTTCTCTGCCAAAAATGCTCATCCAACTCTGGCTGCTGTTGAATGCCTGGAGAGTCTCAGTGGAAAATTAAACATCTCTTCACTGTTGGATGGAAGCCTACGATGAACGTATTTTCAGCACAGAAACAAGTAGTGAATGCTAGGTATGAATGTGCAACCACTTCTGACCTTCTCCAAGACACGGCTACCATACTGTGTGGGAAGAGAGAAGGCAAGCTTATTTCACTCATGATGAAACCATGAGATCAATTCCAAACCTCTCCTTTTATTCACCGCATATTGGCTAACTCTCTCAAACTTTTCCTTCAAAGGTAGAATTTAAGTTTAAGTCCTAGCTAATGTCACTCTTAATTAGAAACAAGTAATGACATACCTTATATGAGATTTTATTCCCGACTTCAAAAGGAGCTACCTAGGTTTGTTTGGTGTCTTTACTTTGAAGAAAATGTCTTTTATTACTTATTTTAGTACAACGCATTAAAATCAAATATCTCCTGTAGCAAAACGATTCAAGTCCCTGGAACTCAAATAATTTTCTAATAAAAAATGCATGAGACAAATAAATGCACTTTATGTTCCACAAGAAAAGGCAGTTTCAACAGGCTAATGCTCAGAGAAAATTCATTTTATCAACCAGCCATTTCATTCTTTGGTGCTGTTACAAGCTCCTCGCGGTTGCTAAGCAACCATAATTCATCGTACCTTTTAATGGATACTCTGCTACTGCTGAGAACATTAAGGTGAAGAGAATAAATGCCTTGGGTGAATCTTGAAATCTTTCATTATGCATGTCATTCTATTTCTGTAATGCTATAATGCTGAAATGTTTCTGTGGCAGGAAACTGAGTTGTGGTAATTGCATATTCCACTCATATATGTTTTGTAAGCAGAGCAGCACGTACTTGTCTAAAATGAGCTATTTCTAACATGATTGAAATTGGACTTTTCTACTTCTAAAGGTAGTAAATAAATCTGAGGGGGAAAAAAAGAATGAGTCTGGAGTAAAATGTCTTGAAATTTTCAGCAAGAGTGACAAAATCCTACGGCATAAATTGAAAGTAATCAAACAGGCTTGATTGTAGCGCACAGTGGTATGTGAATATATGGTACACAATTGAAAATGCAAAAAACACTATAAAGAAACCACATATCCTGTGTAACTTGCATCTTTTTAAAACGCGTGACATTCAAAGACAGATACATGTATGCTAGATCAGGCATGTCTCTCTGTATTATTAAAACAAACCTCAGGTTTCAGCTGAATGCAAATGACGAATATTATGTACATTTCCGACCTCGTTGTTTAGGGCCTTTTCTCCTCTTGAGAAATATTTCCTTACGCCAGCCACGGAGGCACAACCGTGAATACGATTTCACAATTAGGTTTCTATTTTGCAAGTAAGTAGTAAAGACATTATAAGATAAGATAGAGTGCTCAGATACTTTCAGTGATGGATAGCACTACAAAACCCTAAGATGGATTTGTTTCTGTGGGTTCAACCTGCATTTCTGATCCTGTTTATCTTCTCTTTCACACCTGTGTATACCAGGTGATGTGCTCTTAAAAAAGCAGCTATATGCAGATAAAATGTGAATCAGTTTTTCCTTATTTTGAATGTTAGATTCAGGTTTGTATTTTGTTTATTTTAGAAAAAATATGATTAGCCTTGGAAAGAAACTGGTTACGTTTTTTCTATGTACCTTTTAACTTCACTTTCCTCTTTACATGTCTGGGCTTGTCATTGGAAACGCTAAGGGACAGGCAATATTTTCAGTTCTCTTCCTCAACCAGTTACAGCACTCCCCTACCAGAGCCTGGTGACCTCAAACTCATCTTGAAGCTGCATGGACCATAACGCTGCGTTGTGCCGGGAGGACCAGGCACAGTGAGCCTTACAGCCATATCTGTTTTGGTGTTGGAAGGGAAGGACAAAGTTGAACCTTTTGCTTATCCTATCAATTGTGGTTGAGGAGCGATTTAAAATTTCCTTTGCTAATCTGCTATTTTTTTTACATGACTGCTGAATTTCTGAGTATTTTGGCAATACAACTCTTTCACCACATTGCATGAAGGTGGAAGACCTCTTTCTCTGAGAAACCTTTTGAAAGCGCTGTTCCTCAGGAGTGATCTGGAGGAAAAGGAAAGGGAAGACGTTGCATATATGCACACAGATGAAGAGAAGAAACTGATGGGGTTGCAGGATGGAGTTAGAGACTTTCCATCAATGTTCTCTAAAGTGATTGTACTTGTTGAACAGCACAAGGGGAAACCAACACACAGTAGTAACAGGAAAAACAGGAAAGAGTTAAGAGGTTCCAAATCAGGGATAATGCAAAGTTAAAATAAATGCATAAATATGTCAAACCAAATTATTTCTTTCCATTTTTTCTTCTTCTCAAGTATTCATACAACTCCACTTTCCACCAAAAGAAAGCATACTTGACTTTTCTTTCCCCCTCTTTGAAAGTGTACTTGACTTTTCTTTCCCCTTCTTTTCTTCTCCTTCCCTCCTTAGTCTTTCTTTTGTCTACCACTAATGACATGAAACAAGAATGTATGTTTTATGACCATTGTCTGATTATTTTCCAGTAAGGAAAAAGTTGCCTTTCCTCCAACCACTAATGTTTCCTCCAAAAATGTCCACTGAAGTAAAAGGGTGAGATAAAGGAGCAGTAGCTTAGCTGTCTGATTTTCAAAGACTATTTCACCCTTGTAAATGTAATTTGCTGATGTAAATCACTCATTCCCTTCACTCCAAACGTTTGCTATGCACAGTTTCATTAGTGGAGTCTGCATGCACCTGAAGAATGACTCAAAAGTTGTGTCTCCTAATGATTCTCCTTGTTCTTTTCTACTGTTTAGAGGATGGTGATCCCAGTGAGTAGCTACAGCTTGGAAAAGTCTTAGAAGGCAAAATACTGAACCACTTTTGACTGTTCATATTCTCCTACTTAGGTGATCAAAACTACGGGAACAAATAGTGGACTTCCACATGGGAATAACAGATGTGGAATCATAGTAGTCGTGCTTCAAAGTCCTCCTGAAAAACATTTTATTACATTTCTTGGACTCACTTTGTCACATCTACAGAAAAGACAGGGGCAAATCCAAGGCTTTGTGTCATCTTAAATTGGAATAATGTCTCAGGTGCAGCAATATGATGACTGCTACTTATATCTTTCAAAAGCCATGTTACTTTCTCTTGAAACATTTAATTGTGAATCAGATACATGCTTACGGTTGATCAAATCTACAATTCCTAAAGTTAAGAAAATTTATGCTTAGGTAATTCCACATTTCCTCTGGTGCAAAACCTGCTTTGGCCACTGTCTTGCGGTTTTAACAAGGGTCAAAAATAATATAATAAAAGAACGCAAAATTAATATTTTAAGCTTCACTGTGAAGTAAAGAAAGAGGATACTTAATATCATTTATCAAAGTAGGAAGAGAACAGCAAACTGAGACCTAACCACTGGAAGGTCACAGCCAATAACGTTTCTGCAAATAGAAATGGGTTGCAGAAGCATCAAATGCAAATTACTGTTTGCTGGAGAATTTTAATAGAGTTCTACGTCACATTATAAAATGTTTAATTGTAACCCCATTTTAATAACACCATCTGATTAAATGAAAAGACGCCTTGCTGATCGCAATTACAATCTGTCAAACTGCATATTTATTTACAGTTTGGTTTCCTAAAACCATAAGATAAAAAAAGGAATCTCTATTCAGCTTGTCAGCAAACTATAATTATTTTGTATCCTTCTGTCAGTTTCTGCATAAAACTTTTGGTTCTAAAATGGATCTAATTATAACTACATCAACATTTTTATAAATGCTTGCTTTCCCTTCTTTCCCCCTCCTTCCCTCCTTCATCAGTGAATTCTTTGTTGCAAACTCAGGAGGAAAAACTTCTAAGTAAGTAACATTTGTTTCTCTATTTTATCTTTTCTATCCTAAGCTATTGTTACAATACAGAAGACTCTATTCAATGTAAATATTATTTATGGCAGTGCACCTTCCTAGCACTGCACTCAAGCAAAGCCACGGGATTAGGACTCTATTGGGTTTTTTCTGCTTTGGCATTAATGTCTTGAATATCAGCTGAGAAACTCTTTCCAAGTATATCATGTAGCTCATCTTCTACAAAGTCTATTTATCGTAATTTATAACCTTTCACAAGAAACAATTTGCCAGACAAACAAGAAATGAGTCCAAATGTCTGAACAATACTGTGTGTATCAACCAGTTATAGAAATTACATCTCAAAGAAAGGTATTAAATCATCCAGCCCATCTCCCAGCCAGTGCAGGATTTTCCCTTAGGTACATATTCCAGTGTTTTAACACTACCTGGCAGACTATTTGGATGACATTACAGGTTTTTTTTTTCCAACCTTCACCCGTTGCTTATTTTTATCCCATTACTTGCAGTGGCATTCCTTAAGTATCACAAAACATCTATTCCTTCAGCCTAACTTTCTAAGTAATGGATGATGATAAATAAATATAATATTGAAAATATGCACATAAACAATTTCATAAAATAACACACTATAGCTGAACCTTCAAGAAGAGTTATTTTGCTCAGTGTAGGTTATGGGCTAATACAATCTGGATCATGATTACATGTTAATAAGATTTGGGAAAAGCTGATTATTTTTCTACTGTTTCTTAAATGGTCAAGTCAGCTGTGAACTAAAACAGTCTGAGTTAATATACATGCTCTTGATTATTTATTTCCTAGCTGTTCCATCAACATCTATTACCTATCATTCATTCTTAGATAAATATACATTTTATAAATACAAATATATACATATATAAGCACACTTTAAAAATAAAAATAAATAAAAGACAACTGAAAAGACTAAATGGTCTGCATTAACCTCCACTGACTGCTGGGTTTTATGTATAAAGTGAAGTAGGTGAATTTTTAAGGTTGAGGAGCTGTACCCAGAGCTTGCCTGAGGAGTCTGTGCAGTTGCCATTAGAGGAATTCTCTAAAAAATGTTAGACAAACATCTGTCAGAAATGACAACTGTATGGAGTATCCTGCTTTCGGGGAGATGACCTTTTAAAGCCCTCCCTTGGACTAGATTAGGGGAGAGACCTTAGGGTTCCTTCTGGACCAGTTTCTGTAATTTGGTGAGTAACACAACATTAAGGCTGCGCTGAGCCAGGATCCAAAAGGTCAGGTCACTCATGTAATGTCTTCCTGTAGTGCAGCTTTGCTATACTGTCTTTAATTGTAGGATAATGAAAATAACAAAACATGTTTCAAAACAGCACATTAGATGATATTTCTTCTCTTCAGTCTTGTTACAGCTTGCACTAGTTTTCCAACTGTTACAAAGAAAAGCATTTCAGAATTATGGCGGCAGAGTGTGGATCATTATTGACAAACACTTTTGCTGACACACCCTTAATCTGATATAATCTAAAATCTAAATTTTCGCAATTTATGAACAGATGAAAGCAATCTCTATAGGGCTATCTCTGTTTCTCTTAAAACTCTGGGAAAGCCCCTGCTAGAGTTGGACAGGATCAACATTAGGCCAGAATATTTCTGAAAATCCCACTGAGATTTTCAGCCAGTCACAGAGCTCCTAAGATGTAGTTCAGAGGCAGAGGCCACGAACGATGAAGTTAGTGCAACAACACTGGCCACAATTAAAATTACATAGGCCAGGCCCCAGGCAGAGAACTTTCCTTTCGTGTGTTTTCCCCTCCTTGCATTCACGAAAGCTGATGGCAAGTGAGAAGAAACACGCGTGCTATGCAACTGGCCCGTAAGGCCTGGGACTGGGAGTCTGGGGCAGTGGAGCATCAAACTTTGTGGTTAAATAGATACTTCACTTCTCCCTAGAGCTGACTGCATTTCAAGGGCAGGCAAAACAACCCTTGCATCTTTTCCATGGCTCTTAAATAAGGCTGCTGTATCATTTCCAGGTTGCATGATAGCTTAAAGGTCTCAGCTATCATTATATGCAGTCAGCGTAATAGCTTTATATTAGATGTGTAACGCATGGCAGTTAATTCCTGTCTTTATTACATGTGAGGACTTCTGCTAGTTCTAATATTGAAAGTTGTCTCTCACCACACTGCTGCCCACCTTTGTGTTACTGATCATCAGACATGAAAACAGCTCCTGGTAATACTTTCGTTATTATGGGTCCCACAATGTAGAGTCATCTTCTTCCTCTCCCTTAAGATCTGTCTCTTTCAGCCTTTTTCAACTCGCGACTCATCTGTATTTGTATACTGTGAATTACATATTATTGGGTTTTTAATAAAGTAAATGTAAAGACATTCTATTCTACAATATAGTACTTGACAGATATGAGGGACTGATATTGCAAATACCTATTTGTATTGTTATTAGTACATTACCTTCTTAGCTAATTAGTGACTACAAAGCACTTCAACACACAAGAAAGGCGCTGCAGAAGAACAGAGTGCCACTGGCATTATTTTTCAAATGCTGTGGTTTATTTTTTCTAGAAAAAATAACTTTTAAAAGTTTTGCCAGTGGTTATTTTACACTGTGTACTTTCTGTCAGGCAACTTAAGCTGCACTTAATATCCAGATCAGCACTAAGCCTATTGCACTAAACACTTTTTATGCTACTTCATAAGAAAGGGAAGTGTAATAAAATTCATTAAACTGAGATCCCACACTTGAGTATTAGGGCATGTGTAGGAAACTGAAGCTTAGTTACTGAGTTAATCTCTGAAATTCTTTATGTGTGAATGAAGGTAATCTTAAAGTGTATTAGAAGGAAGTCCCATCTCATTGCATTCTCATCATGGGCCTGATCCTGTAAATCCTCCACACACAGGGCCTTTTCGCTAAAGGACCAGAACATTAATTTCAAACATTTTTTCAGTTTAGATAACTTTTGTAAGGATGAAGCGAAGGCACTTGTATCCCTATATCACCACTGTCAGGAGGTGGAATTTCGAAGATGGGATATGGATTAGCCTCATCTTGTCATCCATTAGGTATGCCATGTCTCACTTTAGCAACTAGGCTACTTCCTTTATTAACTCAAATAGCGAAGGTACCTATTATTAAAGTTACTAACTGTCAGGCACTGCAACCTCACTCATAACCCAGGGATTCGCTAAAAAATTTCTATGATGCAGCCATGTGCAGTACATTGATGAAACCTGTTGCATCAACTTCAATAATTTGACTCTAGTTTCAGTCTCTGTTTAACATATAATGTGGATCCACAATCTGGGGAGAAGGGGGATGTTGCAGATGCTACATCCTGTCTTTTACATTCCCTTTCCAGCAGAGGGCTTCAGTGATTAACAGTGTGATACATGCTTACATACACATATATGTTCATACATATGTATATATGTGTACCCATGTATACATGTATATGCATGTATGTACCCTGAGCACTGCGGTCTGCATCATCTCCAGGTCAGGGCAGGGCAGGCACACGGAGTGCCACGTCACTGCCTGTAACATCTCCTTTGTCTCTTTTCCTTCCCCGCAGGGTAGCTGAAATAGGAATGTTGGGTACGCACTGATAATATGTAAGATAAACTGTAATGCCATTGTTCACCTGACTTCAGATGGAAAGGGTTCACTTTTGTGGGTTTTGTAACTGAAAGATATGCACGAGCATGCCTTAGAGAAGTTCCTCGCTCCATAAGGCTTCTTGCTGCCGCTACATACTTTAAGTCCTTTTTTGTAACTGTATCCATCCATGATATGCACAGAAAATGAATTAGGAACATTCATTTTCATATCTTTATTGTCCAAATATAGAGGCAGCAGCATGTACAACCTGCCATAAATGCAGTTCAAAGGTGTGTGAGTGAGGCTACAGAGATAAGTTCCTAAGCTGCATACATGTGGCTGAAGTACAGCATTACATTAGCAGTGGAGGTTAGGGGTTTACACGCTGTCCCCAGGGAATCCCAACATGAGAAAGGGCATTTACATAGTGCAACTGTACAGACTTTGTATAAATGAAGGGGGGAGGGGAGAAATAGAGAGGCAGACATCAAGCTAAAATGAACTTTTATGTTATTGAAAGGACCAGGGGAGGAGTAGACATCCTTATACTTTAAGCATGTCTTAATTGCCTTGAGAAAGAACAAGGGATAAAAATAAGAAATGAGTTATTTTTTACTGATGATTATTTCTCCAAATCTCAAAACACTACCAAGTAGGATTTTTTCTTCCCTCAGTAATATACTTCCTGCTGCAAAAAGTCAGTGAAACAATGATACTTAAAGTATCATTAAAACAGATAAAAAACCTGTGAGACTATTAATTGGACCTTTTAAATTCCTTCAACTCAGAAAAATCAAGAAAGCCAAGAATGTGTTTTTTCTCCCAAATTGAATTAAAAAATTTGCTAAATATCTTTGACTCTACATAGGGAAGACTAGACGAGGAGAATTCACACTCCGTTCTAGCAGGTGACACTGTCATGAAGCTCTGGGTTGCTGGTGTCCCAGCCTTCAGCAGAGTCATGCAGCACATCTGAACTTCCAGCATGTAAATGGCAGCTTGAGTTAAGACAGTGCATGCCATAGTGGGACTGGTTTTGTCCACACAACATATCTTTCTACTCCTTGAACAAGATGGGATAAGATGATGAATGCAGTACAAATCCATGAAGGGTGTGCAGTCTTCTCAACTGCTTTTGAGTTTCAAGGAATGTAAATGCATGCATTTAAATAATGTAAGAGGTGGAAGGAAAGGCTACTTCACCTGATGCACAAAACTCTCCCTTTCATCTGCCCTGTGGGCTTCTCCTTCCTTTTTGTCTTCACAAAAGCATCTTCATAGTTTTTGAGATAGACATTTCACTTCTATTCCATCTACAGGCCTTAAGATCACTAGGATTTTTTTGCCAGACTGAGTCTTCAGAAACCTTTCATTATCTTGCTGTTCTCGACAACTACATGCGATGTTAAAAGCAGCAGATTAAAGTCAACAATCTCTGCTGCTGAAACCCCTGAATTTCTGACATTTTCTGAGAGTTATGTTTTCTCTATTTGCATACTCTATTATCTGTTTTGTTTGACACTTGCAGCTATGATGCCGCTTATGCATTAATCACTCCTGTGAGTATTTTACATGTGAGGTGTTGTATAATCTACCAACCGCAACTGAAGGCTTTCTCTCTGTGTCACATTCATCATGTCTTAGCCTGTGCCTATCTGGTTAAAGTCTAAGAAACAATAATTAATACTGCTACACATTTTTTTCCTACTTTTTTATGTAGCAGATAAATTCCTATCAGACAATGGGGTAGCTGTTGTGAAAAAAGTTCACCAAAGCATTTTCTACAGAAGGTTGTTTTAAAAAATAAAATATGCCACCTTGTTATTCCCTCTTGAAATTATACTGAAATTGTTTTCCTACTGAATTTGTGAAATATGTGAGCCACATGGAGTCTCAACAACCACGCTCAGATAAGCAGAATGCTGTATTTCCCAATTGACAGTAAATCAACAGCTTCATTGGCAATTTTAAAAATGAGACCTGGAATTATTCTAAAAAGAGTTCTGGTCATTTGTGTACAAATATTTTCCTACAGTAATGAGCAAATATTTACTTTCTCCATCTTTAAGGTAAGTTCTTAGCACTTACAGACAGAAAGTATAGCTTTACCAGATACTTTAAGACCAGAAAAAAAGTGAAGTTCATGAATATTGTCACAGCAATTCTAATACTAGTTGACCTCGAGAAGGTTGGGTTCATCGATAGCCTGCACCCACAGGGTGCTTTCTTCCACTCTGCTGATTTTCTCTTGAGAGGGAAAAACTGTAGAGGTGCTACCAGTTGAGGTGCTACCAGCGATGTTCCCCCTACCATGTATGCATGGACTAATGTTTACTGCTGAGAGCCCCGAGGGACAATATGTGACCCACAGGAAGGTTCTAGGTCCCCTGCTGTAGTGGGGGGTTATTAGACCAGTCCTAGATAGAGCACGTCTTTTTGAGAGATGCCCCATCTTTATTTCAATCCTTAGGTATAGAGAACCAACCACCTCCCATAGTACATTATCTAAATGGTAAACCTCTATCACTATTAAAAATGCATGCTTTGTTTCCAGTCTAATTTTATACAGCTGTAATTTCTAGACATTGGACATTTTAACGCTTTTTTGTAGCACGGTTGAGAGCCTTCTACTAGCAGATATGCAATATGCAGGTATTTATAAAACCTTGATCAAGTTACATCTTAATCAGCTCCTCTACATATCCTTCCTGTTGTCTTTCTGATGCCAAAAGAGTGGAGCAGACATCAGAAGTAAGGAAAGATAAACATGATGTCCCAGAGCCCTGGATGGAATAAATCATCATAATTCTACTGAAGACAATAAAGTTATGCCGACTGACATCAGCTGAAGATTTGGCTGTGCATCCCTATAGTTAGGCAGTTTGAAAAAACACACACTAACTAGTGTAACCTTTTGCCACACAAGGCTTATATCAGTGAGCAAATCCAGCTTGTAAAATAAGGTTTTTTTAAAAAAAAAAAACAACAAAATGGAAAAGAAAGATATCCTGCAAGAATACAAAGTTGCTTAATAAGAGAAAAAAAAAAAATACTTTAACACAAGGTGTTCCATGACCTTAGCTTTATGATTTGGTGATTCTGATGGCAATAACTCACTGCAATAAAATTTGGGGTAGCAGCAGGTCTGTGTAGCATAACAGTAAATTTTGATGTAAACTGAAGACCAGAGCCTGGTAATGAGACACAAATGTGAAGTATTCACCAGAGACTAAAAGTATCTTCTACCACTGGCATGCAATACAAGCTAGAAAAAGGTATCCAAGCATGATTCAAATCTCAACACTTAGGTTAGAAGGGGCAAATCTTTTGTTTTGTTATGAAAGTATTCGTCTTGTTCATCAGAAACAAAAAATTTCTGTTTGACTCAGTAGTTTGCACTAACGCTTAAAGGTGCCAAAATAAAATCAGCCGTATAGGTCTAGCCTCAAGATGAGTCATGAATACTGGATTTAAACTAATATGTATGAAACTGGTAAAACAAAATCTCTTAAATACATCCCAGCTACAACAACAACAATCTCCTGTATTGGATTTATTAGCAACTGTACTGTGAATAAGAAATACTAGTTTCATTCTACCTGAGATGAAAAATGAAAAAAAAAGTAGCTGTCTGCTTTCTTCACTGTTATACAGTGCCACATTTTGTTTAAGATATTACTCTCTCATGGGCTGCATATCTCAAAAATATAATTCATGAAAAAGTATAATGTAATTTTTCAGGCTTTGATGAATTGGGGCATAATGTTAAATAATTATTCATTGCCTTTATTCTTCTGTCAAAGTGTGCAAAAAAAAAAAGGTTTTTATTGCTTTTTTTTTAATATAAGGACATGGGCCTTTGTGACATGCATTTTATTTTAAACTAATGCTTCTATTATTCCACATCTGAATAATTATAGCTGACATCATCTACTCTTCGGTGTCCTAGAAGATCTTTAGCTCTAGTCCACTGTTACATATTTTATGCATTACATGAAATAAAATACCTCAAGATTTTGAAAATATTTATTTTAAAAACAGCAATGAAATTGTCTGTAATCACATTTTCTGCTCTGCTTTGAAAGCAGCATTATTCAGTATGCCAGTGGTCTTTTCCATAAGAACAACATATTAGAAATTCATGCTGCTCTAATATATCTGAATTCATTGATGTACTGCACTCCCTATAGACCTAAAGAAACATTTTTGCTCCAGTTTCATATGTCCTGCACATTACCTACTGATGCGGTGGTTGTCAAAACAGTTGTACAGTAGCCTTTGAATTCAAAGTGTGTCTTGACTGTATACTAAAAATGACAATAAACCTAAGAATATACATTATGCTGGCTTTTGTTGCCAGCACAAGTCGAGCATTTGGGAAATAAATCCCCTGATTTTATTGCCTTTTAACATCTTTTCCACTTTAAACTTCAAACCCAGAAATTTGAAGCATTTCAAGAAACGAAAATATCTTTTATTTCTTTCTTATAAATTTTCTATAGTATACCATCATGAGCCACATTTTCAAAAAGATCAGCACAAGATTATAAATTAAGGCATTCCAAAAAGAGGCCTTTTTTCCTCTATGTAAAAACAGCACTGTCATTTTTTAACCCTGGTTTCTTGGGGAAAAAAGCAATCATCTATAGGATATACTAAAGAAGCTGAAATGTCTACAATTTTGTTGATAAAATGAACACACAGTAAAACTCATTTTATAGAACACATCCAAAAGCATTTTTACAGATAAACACACATTCTCATAGGGATGGTATATACATGCATTTGTTTGCAAATGTTAGAAGGGTATTTCTTGCGGTCCTTGGAATATTTCAGGAAAATCCATGCAAACAGAGAAGTGCTGGCAGGTCAAGCCCCAGCTGCAACTGAACCAAACCTACATGGGGCTACCTTCAACTGTAGTAAATCAGGAGGGGATCCCTATTCCATTATGTAGAAACAAATATGCCTACAGACCATCAGTACATCTTCACTAAACAGCTCTATCTATATCTAATTGGATCCCCTTAAGAAGCAGGAATAGAAGTCACGTCCATTTTGAAGGAGGACTTTAGAGAGCTCCCACATGCGGCTGACCTTGCTGGGGCTGGACCATGTGTCACATTCTGCGCAAATTCTGTAGGCTTCTGAACCCCCAATATCCAGATATAACGAGCATCTAAAGAAATCTGTATGTGACAGCACAGTATAAATTAGTGTGCGTGTGCATGTGTGTATATGCCTGTATGTCACCTAAGCAGAAAACAGCAATACACAAACATAGAAGCCACTATATGAACTGACAGCAGAATAATGAGAAATTTTAGTGATTTTATTTTTTTATTAAAGTAGCAGGGGTGCAATAGGAAGTCCAATCAATCAAAAAAACTTCAAAGAAGGCTAATTCCAAATTTAAGTATCAGACACAGTAAATGGCAATGGGAAATTTTCATCTCCCAGCATTGTGAAATTTTTCAGAAAGAATTCCCACAGTGTAAAAAATCTGTAAGAAGCTGATCCCTAATAAGAATTCACTGAGCTGGTAGTGGGCTTTTATTGAGTGTGTTTAAGCACTTCCAAAGAGGAGAATTCTTACAGAGCTTGGGGCAAATCCTGCAATCCTTACTCAAAGGGATTTCATCTGCAGCTTGGAGGGAGTGCTGCACAGTATGAAACTGGGACTTCTAATGGGGGGAGTTTTGAAGGATTTTTAAGAGGAGTACATCCTCAATTTTCAATCTGTCCAAAATCATGGAAATCCTCATCTGAAAACACCTGGTAGCTGAGATGAAAGAAAAATGCTACAGTAAGTGTACAAACTATTTTCCTACTTTGTTTCTGAGCTCACTGTGTTTCCTTTCTCTTGTTTGGCTAGCATTGATTAAGGCTTTGTCTATAAAAACACCAGCTGAAAACCACTCACTAGTTCTAGCACAGACAAAAAGGAAGGTACTATTGCTAAAATACCAACATGGGTTAAAAACTGGCTGAAAGGAAGGACGTTGAAAGTAAAAAAACAAATAGAACAAATTCAATCAGAGGCACATTGCACTGCAGCTGAATTTGTCCCAATATAAGCAAAATTTGCTGAAGATGTAAAATTAATTAGGGATAGAGAACAGTCAACAGATTCACTTCTAAGAATAATTTTTCTAAAAATACTCTTTAGTGCCCTGAAAAATGAAGCAAGATACATGGTTTCCAAATACACTAAGTGGTAGTTGATATACCAGAAACTATATGGCACCAAGGGTTTAGACAGATTGGAGAAACTTATACATTATTTTCGATGTGAGGCAATATAAATGTGATTTAGGCAAGTACTTGTTAAATGGATCAGAGTTTGATGAGATAGTAAAAAGGAAACTTAGAGATGAGTAAGAGCAAGAGAAAAGAGTCATACTGAAGAAAAAATGTAAAAGGTTCTGGATTATAAAGAAGACCTTCAAAGCTAAGTAAAGAATGCTAACTCTACAAAATCCTCTGTCTGTCTTCATCAATGGAAAGCCAAAAGGACAATGGGGCCATTCTGTTCACTGAAGAAGTCAATGAACTCACTGGAGAATTAACTTAAATTATCTCCCTCAAGTTAATTCCTCTCAAATTATCAAATTCAAATCAGAGGAACTATACTGCTAAACAGTGTTTGAACCATATAAAATTGTGGTGTTAACATCCTACCAGTTGTACTAACGAGAGATGTAGCTTAATCCCCTTAACAGACAAGCCAGTTTGAGTTAAAACTATTGCTAGTTAAAAGGCCCTCTTGTGCGCGAAGGGCATGCAAGTTAGGGAAAACAGCTGACTTAGCCCATGATGCTTCAAGGATCACGTTTTATTTATTGAACGAATCCTCAGAAATGACTGATAAAATTTAGCGCATATTTTCTTGAGGTCTGATTTTCATTTTTTCTGATCTGCACTAAGTCCCAATAGCAAAATTGCCTAGTTATATTATTCAGCTTTTTTTGTATTTGCCCTCGATGCAATAAGTCACTGTGATGATCTACAAACTCTCAAGGCCCTTTGTTCAGAGCTTGTTGCAAGAGGTTAATGTGGAACATCAGAGCTTAAAAGAATGCGTAGTTTTGAGCCATAGTCATGGCTCAAAAGAGGTCAATTCAATGAAATACTGCTTGTCTTGACTGGAGTGCCAAGCGGTTCTCTTACTTTCTCAGGTCCTTTCATACCTCTGATTCTCAGAACGCCACACAAGATTTAGCTCATGCTCTTTAATGCATGCCATTAGCTTTGTGGAAATGCAAGCAAAATTAAAAACATTTCCACGAAGTATATTTATATTTCTCTAAATCTGAAAATCTGCCTCTCCCCCTCCCCTTCCATTATTGAACATAAGCCTGGGGTCATATTCTGACCTCAAACACAAAGCGTGCAGCATCCTAGTAAATCAACAACAACTAAGCAGCCCATAAGAAGCCAAGACTAGCCCCCCTGCAGTACAGCTCGTTGGACATCCTCAGAGGGAATGCAGAGCTCCTCAAAATCAAGGCAGCTTTATTTTAACTTAGTTGCAATGAAGCCCTGTGACAAGGCAGATTTTTGTTGTAAACTAACTGTTTTCTGGGCACCACGGCCCCCCAGCCGCTGGCTCTTGGGCTGTTAGTCTGAGGGGCTGATGGGGAGCTGAGCCTAGATCACTTAGCCCACAAACCTCCATATGCTGCCTCAGCTCTCAGGCTCCCAGGGCTGGTTTTTTGGTTTTGTTTTTTTTTAGGTAATGTGATGGGGAGCTAGCAAGCTGGAAGCCTAAACAGTCTCAGTCCTTAAGTGCAGAGCATCTCAACTGGGACACGGTGCCCTAAGCCTCTGATCGTCCAGTGAGAAGCCCAGACACTCGGATCTCTAGGAATGGCAGATCCTTAACGTCAGCTGTCTGGATCTGCAGTTTCTGGGCAGCCCACCTAGCAGAGTGCCTGAAGCCCAGTGAGCCCCACACAACGCCAGGCCCCATCCTCTTCCATGGGGTTTTTAACTTTTTGACTTAGAATTGTACATTGACATGAAATAATGCCCTCTTCCGTAAAATGGTCTTGTCTGGAGCTGCTATGCAAGAAGTATACCAATTATTCGTAGAGCCCACTTGAAAATGCAACATGTAAAGTGGCTCTGCAGTTGTTGCAAGCAATTTAACATTCAAAGAAGTGATTTATAATATCAGGCTTCCCACGATTACGACCATAATGACTATCTGACAGACTTTATAAGCAAATCGTCCAGTCATTTCAATTGGATTCTGGCTGGCTAAGGACTGGGAACTGTAAAAAGGCTATAAGATTTGGCCTGGAATCAGAAATAACATTTGTTGTTTTCCAAACCTGCGGTAAACAAGAAAGGAGATATTAAATTTTTGTGCATCTCTCAGCACATGCAAATGAGAATGGAAAGAGGCTCGTCAGACAAACACAGAACAACGGCCATCTGGATCCAAACTCTGCTCCAGTGGAAGTTAAAGCCTGGAGCCTCCTTTTTTCATTATTTACATCCATGTAAAGCAGGAGTAATTCTACTCAAGACAGCGGGTAACATCCTGGCTTTGAGGTACTCAGCTGTAAAACCTCCACTGCCTCCGGTGGGGGAAGGATTTGACATAGGGAGTGCGATGTAAAACCCAGAGTCAGGCCAGCTCATTCCATGACATGAGTGGTGCAGGAGCTGGCCCGTCAGAGGATTTCAAGCAGGTCTGTATTTCCACAATTTTGTAACTTAAAGTAGTACATAGGGGAAGACTAAAAATGCTTACCACAGAGAGGGAATTGGAAAGGAGTGCCCCGTCTTGGCCAAGCATGTTGGAAACTGTAATTTCGGGTAGATCCATGTTTTGTGGGTGGAATGGAAGGAGGCCGTTGTGGTTCATGGGATGACACAGAGAGTGGTACCCAGCCTCTATCTCATTCAAGTGCACCAGGGAGTGGTCAGGCAATGACGGAGGAGTTATAGGAGGTATGTTAAAATCTTCACTTTCAAGACTTGGGCCAGGAAAAGACTGGAAAAAAAAAATACGGAAAGTGCTATGAAAATCATATGAATACTGATCAAGAATAATAATAAAAGTCACACAAAACAAACAAAAAGAGCCCAACTCACATACTTCTAAGCAGGAGCTTCAATTTAACAAAGAGAATATTTTAAACACTCATCTATTATAACAGTGGAGTTTCACCATTATGTATGGAAGAAAAATTGCCTCTAAGGCATAAGAATCTCTGATACTTTCACAGCTTCCATTAGAAAGAGATTTTTTTTAAACAAGCTGAATTCAGATTTCAAGGGTCCTATTAAAATTTTCCAAGAGTGTTCATCTAGCTGAATACCTTTTTCATGGGAATTGTGGAAAAGGGAATGCAATTTATGAAATTGACATTGGCTCAAAATGGTTCATAAGGCTCCCTACTACTCAGATCAAGAACTATATAGTGAAGAAGAAAGATACCGCTTTTAGGCTTACAGGAGAACCATGCATTTGTTCTGCTACAAAAAAACCCCAAATGAATACAGAAGTAGTACATACTTTGTATGAATATACTTTGTGTTTACAAAAATACATTTATGGTATCTCAAAAACACTGGTTTTTCCATTCTTAATCTCAATGATACATACATTTTGTCAGTCATCTAAATTAGTTAATCCACAAAGCAACTGTTTAGTCATTTGTTGTCTGCTGCCATTAAGTCATCCAACTCAATCTCATCCAAGGAAAAGCCACAGGCAAAGTCAGAGTAATGCACCAAGGTGGTTAATTGCTATTATTTATCTATATTCTTTGTACAGCAGGTAGGCTCATCTGAGGGATAGGGATGGGTATGCTTATATTTCTTAAAGGAAAAAGGTGAGCAGGGTTAGATACATGATCCAAATCAAGAGTTAAAGGGGTCAGCTGCAGTGGTTCAGCCTGAAAGCCTGCTCTGCTTTTCTGAGAACAGCCACAGTTCTCATCTCCTTTGCAAGTGATCAGTCTTTGCACATCCCACGCCCACAGTCACGAGGTTTATAGCACTAGTTCCACCCTTCCTGTCCCTCTGCAGCAACGCAGCCCTGCTCTGAGTGCTGCTTTTGTTAATTCTGGAAATGCAAGGATTTAAATATGTTCTGCTCCTGCAAAGTGTCTTCAGAAAAGATGAAAAGGAGGCCACCATTTAAAAAAACAGTTATTAGAAGAAAAAGTTTTCCCCAATACGAGTTTGCAAATGGAGGACAGTATGGTGTATGAATTCATGCAGAAGGACAAGGGAAGAATCAATGCCCAATTATAAAAAAAAGGGGTTTTCCATTAGTCATCATAGTAATAGTGTCCTCCCTGATGCCTGCAGTTACTCTCCTCTGTATGAGCATGGATATAAAAACTTAAATCAGACCAACAACAAAGAGTGTTACATGTTTTCAGTGAGCTGCTGAACACAGAAGAACCTACTTGAGTGCACATTGTCATGATTTTGGTTGCTTTGCTTGTTTCCCAACAAGGTTTACACCTGTTACCAAATATCTTAGTATGAAATAGAACAGGAAGGTTAGACTGCAAAAGCCAAAGTAAAATCCCAAAGAATGGAAACAACAGGACAGGGAGAAGAAAAGGTCTGGCAGTGATATTGCCATCCTTATGCGTGAGGACTTTGATTCTGCCTATGTGTTTCTCATCTCCAGCACAGGAGTTTGCTCTCCCCTTGCCCCTGCCCTCTCCTTAATGGGAAGTTGGTGTGAGTCTACCGCTATTGGTAAGTCATACTTGCCTCTGCTTTTAGAAGCCATGATGCAGCCATCAGCGGAGACATCTTCAAGAGAGGAAATACATACAGTAAAAATAGACCCTCACTAAATGGAGAGGAGACTTACCCATGACAAAAAGAACACGTCATATTTACTCAATCGCAATGTATAAACTGTGCAAAACCAAATAAAAGTATTATGGACACTGTATATACTACCTATTTGCTAATTACTATTATATTAAATTGATGATGAAAAGAAAGGTGTCTAAAGTGAGCTGAAGGTCTAACACCACAATAACAAAGCAGCGAGGAACAGAAATGAAGGAAGGGACAACACCCATAATGCTATTCTGGCCCAGCACTATCCCACACAAGTACACTTAGATTTGGTTACTGTAATCCTGGTGAGCTTAGATCCATGTCACCTACAGCTACCAGGAGGGACTCATGAGCTGTGAAAAGAGGACATTTTGTGTTCAACACTGTCTTTTCTACTGTCCCCAAAGACTGATGGCCTCAAAAGAGTTTTCTCATCCATGATTTTGCAGGTACAAAGAAGTGTTAACTCAACATCTGTTTCCTCTCTCTCTCTCACTATCCTACAGTGAAAATACCTTGTGCCGCATCTTTGCTGAACCAAGATGTCTCAACACCTTCTACAGGAGGTAGAGAGATCTGCCCTCCTACTTTCCTGAAGCAAGAGTAGGACAAGGATCAACAGTATTCTCTCACCACTTCTTTAACAAGAAGAAGGGACTTCAACTTACATTCACTACTAAAAGCAAATATTCCTAAACCAAATATTGACAGGCTGGGTGTGCCTACACCATTAACACTGGGGGCATTCAGCAAATCTACTGTCTTATTTGTACACCCTTTTTGCATGCCATATGTGGATAGTCCAGGTTTTATTTTAGTGAAACTTTGATTTGCTGAGTTTCAAATGTGTCTTTAATTAGTAACACTTCAAAAATGGTGGAAGCAATGGCACTGCCATTAGGACATTAGCTTCACTTATTAAAAAGGAAGTAATACACTAGTAGCATAAAACTCCACAACTCAAGCTGTGTGGTGTGTAACTATATAATAGTGTCATATATATTTGCTAAGCATTTTAAATAGACAGTTGCTCTCTGATTATTTTAAAAAAATCACACCATGGTTATTGCTTGTGGACCAGTTAGACTGTATTTGATCCTACATCACCTACCACATCAGGTCAACTTCACTTAAATAAGCTTCTTAAAGTAATATAACTAGTGTAGCAAAAGCAATAATAACACACCGAAACAACATATAATTCAAGCACTAGTACTTCCTATAATGTTTTTTCTTTTCTTTTTTTCCTTTTTTTTTAAAGACATAAACTATTTTACTACTTCAGTAAAGCTAGGCAGAATCCAAACCATATGCTAATGGTATGGACAGATATTTGAAAGCATCTGCAGAGCACCCTATTCACCTAACATTTTTCAGCCACTCTGGTATTTCCAGAATTAGTATGTGTGTATGTAACATACAGACAACTTCCTCAGGGAAGCTACTTCAACAGTAACGTGACAGTACTCCAGTTTGTGTTGTCCAGGAGCATTGTTCAAGATGCTTGTAATGACTCGGTACAGTGGCACATCAGAAACAAATAATCCTATATACATTTGCAGCAAACCCAACATATCCCAGAAACAAGGCTGTTGCAACTGCACATGGAGGGAAGGCGTGAGGAACAGGACATATGCTTGTCCTGCCAATAGCAGCTACAAGCTTCAAACACCCTCTCCTACTATCCTGCTGTCTCTCTCCTCGCCATTGGGAAAGCCTTCTTGAGGAACCATCTGGAGTCTCCTTGATGCAACTGATCCAGTGCTGGCAATGGTCTCTCCTGGAACGTTGTGTTGTTACCCAAAAAACATTTAAGGGAACTCCAGCACAAGGCCAGGCCCGAAGTTTTCCCTGCAGCAAGAGCTCCCACTCCCATCATCCTGTCCCAACCCCTGGGCTTTCTTTGAGCATCTCTTCTTCCAACCCAAGCCATTTATCTGGAATTTCTAAGGAAAGCAGTTACCTACCATCAAAAGTATTAGAGAAGGCTACACTCCCTGTATCCAATTACAATTCATAAGTACAGCTCACAATAATAATAAATGGTGGCCTGTATCTTCAGCTCTGTTAGGTTTTTCTTGGGGTGGGAAAAAAGGTTAGGGTCTTCCCCCACCCCCCAAGGGTATTTTCCTTCATAGTTGGCTTTACTATCAGAAGGACTTTCTCTATTCAGAAAGACATGGAATAGCTCCTTTTCATTCTACTGGTCACATTAATACTAGCAAGCTCGCCTTTTCACTTTTGAATCAAAAAAGAGTAGCAGTAAATGCTTTATTTACTTTACCACAGAGCTGCTAGGAACTTTGCCAGTGGTTTCGCTTTCATCTCATGACTGTGGGAGTAGATGAGGTGTTTATCAGCTCTTCAGTTTAGTGGAACTTCCTGGACCTTTATTACATTCCAGAGAGAAAGCCCTCTGCAAAGTAACACCATTAAACCCACTGCATAGCACTGAACAGACACGGGCTTTAATTTTACTTTATTATAAAGAGGATTTTCATTACACTTGTATTTATTATAAGCAGATTTCAGTATATTTCAGATGGGAGCTACACAGTGGGAACCTCAGAATTGAGCATCCTTAAATTTGGGCTATTTATAGACATGAAGCTATGAAAAAGCTGTTTGAATCAAGGATGTCTTCCCAAATCTAAAGGACAATATTCTATGTTTCTGGTTAAATATTTGTGACATTTCTGCCTCAAATGATGGAAACTTCATAAAGCAGATGATCTTTGAGATGCCCACTCTGAGATCAAGAGACTTCATTATCTATGCCACCTTAGCCTATAATTTTATGAGAAAAGCTTGCCAGAATAAAATGATATGAACACTTAACCCTGATCCACTGTCCAACCCAAGTCCAAGTTTTTGTTCCTGAACAATGACCTCGTTGGTCCCCTTCAATTTACCTTTTATGCCACTTAGCCTGGCCAAATTCAGTAACAAGCTATGGAAGGGGGGCAAAACTGGGGGGTGGGTGGTGTATGTCAAAGGTTAGTTCTTTACTTTCGCAAACACGTAACTCAAATTAGGGCTCAGCATCCTGCTGTGCTAATAACACACACACAAAAAATTCTAGTACTTATTTTCGATGAATGCAGATACTTATTGCTATCAGAAAAATAAGGGAAATGCTTGCACAATCTGCTGCATAAGAACTGAGGAAATGGGAGTAAGGAGAAAGAAGGAAATAAAAATAAAGCCCCTTTGCTTAAGTACTCTGCAGTGATGACTGCATATTGGCCAGCAAAACTTACTTATGTTTCAAAATAATTTTAATAGAACTTTAAAAAGTAATCAGAGAAGGGAAACCAAAAGGAGATACCTCAAACAGACTGACCACAAGAGGCAGCAAGAATTCAAACATCCAACGCAGAAGACAACATACATTAAGTAAGTCTAATTCATGCGCTCAGTGGTTGCATCAGTCACCATGCACGTACTCAACAGAATCTGGTATTAGCAACAGTTCCTTAAAAGTCGGGAATTTGCCTATAGATATTTAATTTAAATGAAATGAATGGTACTGCCAACTATGTAGAGCGTGTCTTAATTTTTCATTTGCACCAAGGCTTCTGCATCTGAACTGTGGAAAGATGCCAGTTTTTAAAAGATAGATGCTTCAGGCTGTCTCCTCTTCTATTATTGAACACATTGTTACATAACTGAAATACTTATGAATCGAGAGTAATGTAAAAACAATGAGCTCATTAGAAGAGGAAAAACAGCGACGTACCTTATGCACATTTGAAAGTTAGGATAACATATTTCACAGCAGATATTTCTAAGAGTTTTAATAGGATCAACCTTATCTCTAATTTCTAAACGGAGGACTTTCAGAAGCAAGTGTTTTTCAGCTTCTTTTGTCTCTGCATGAACAAGGTTTGATA
>NW_008825547.1:5762602-5792423 GCF_000699105.1 Pygoscelis adeliae
CTTTCCCTGAGGCCATTTAAACCTACAACCCATTTTTTTGGAAAGTGGCATCTATAGCCTACTTCAGAGAAATGGAGGAGAGAGAGGTAGACATCCTTCTGCTGATACTCTATTGTTGTAATTAAAAGATAGTGGACTAGGAAGAGGAAGGTGGAATATGGTCTGAAACAGCCCTGAACTGCAGCCAGCCAGTAGACTGACCAGTTTGCACTGCCCTCTCACTGTGGAGCAGCCTCTCACCTAATGCGCAAAGCCTTTCCAGCTTTTGGGCAGGATTGCCCTGGACTTCAGGGTAGTATGTACCCTTGGGACTACGCTGGACCACTTAGTGATTCTCCATCTAAGAATGCTGCTTTTCCTGAATCCTTTCCAAGACAGGCAACTTCTGCCTTGCTGTGCTGACTGTGGGTCTAGAAGAGCAACAAGAGAGAAGAGACGTATCTTCTGGCAGGAATGGGATACTGTACCCTGCAATTCTAGTCTACCTACAGGGAAGGACCAACACAGAGCAAGACAGGGCAGCTATTATGTAGCATTTATCCATCCCTACTTCACTTGAGTAATAGCTATCCCATTAATACTCTAAGAAATTAGGGTATAAACATGAAATATGAAGTTAGGGGTATATCTACGACCATGTGCATATGGCAACAAAAGGCAGGGGAACCCTTTATTTTCCTATTAACATGAAAAATCTCTCTGTTAGATGTCATTCTATCCCATTTTACCCTGGAGCTGTACAGGACAAAACAGTTTTGACACCCATGGTGCCCACTGTATCAAAGAGTGTGCATACATATCTTATACAGATCCCCCCAGCATAGCTCTGGGAGGGAGGAAAATACCATCTCTGTGCAAGCAGTATTCCTTCCTCGGCATCGGGTATCTCTTTTCTTCCCACTGGGGCAATGGGGCTACTGCCCCAAACCATCAGCTCCAGGCCAGTTCTCCTCCCTTCCCTTTGGATCATGCAGGTGATTTGGCAGCTGGATTCGTTACCCTTAACATTTATCAGGCCTCAGGAAGGCTACAAAATTGTGCAATACTCTATGCAACAGAGTCCTCAATTACATTCTGTATTGTGACTAAGAAGAAATGTAAAATAAACAATATAATTTTATACTGTGCTGTGCGTGGCCCACAAATTACAGGAGGAGGAATTACATGAAGAACAATTCATCTCCGAGATTCCAATTATAGGTGTGGGGAGAAAACAATATTTTTGTGAGGATTTGAAATGCAGAGCAGTTGGCATAGTTTTATTTTAAAATTATAAATATTTTCAGATCGAAGTGCAATTAGTAGTGAAAATGTCATGTAGTTTTACTATGTATGTTTGTTAATATGGCTGGCATAACTCATTTAGGAGATGCCTGCAGTGCAGGACCTGTACTACATATATCATAACCAAAAATACAGTACTTACACGTATATATAAAATGTACACAGAGACAACATTGCCAAACAGCCTTTTGGGACAATCTAAAAGAATATCATTAATTTTTACTGTATACTTACACTTCTGGCTCAGTTCCAGCACTGGCTTTCTGTAAAAATCATTTCAAGTATAGAATTATGCTATTTGCTTGCAGCAACATCACAGGAACAGTAGTGAGCCATATGTTGCTACTTAGCAACTTAGTCTATAAGTCCCAAAGCATGTACTGATTTGAAAATTGAACAGAAATGATAATTGTTGAGGGATGCTGTGAAGCAACTTGTCTTGGATTACCAAGCTATGCAGATGTTTGATGTTATATAGCAAAAGGAACAAAACTATATTTTTCCTGTCCAGCGGCTCAGCTTTTATTTATGTTAGCCTAAAGGGGATAAATTGATTAAAACCCTTAAAATAATACAAGATGATGTTTTTCTGGATATGAACATTTTGCAGTAAACAGAAAGAACTGAAGTGCGAAGTTCAGCTTTTTCAGGGCAATTGAAACATTTCTGATGTCTAAATTTTATTTTCTTCCGCAACAGCTTATTTTATAACCCCCACATTTCTTGAAATGCTGGATTCTAGGAGAAGTTAGAGGGAAAAGGCAAAACAAGCAAAACTAACTTCTCAGGGTTAGATCCAAAGCAAGGACGTGAGCATGTCACCATGCATCAGGACCCCCAAAATCCTGCCTCTATGGTCACATAATCCTGAAGACAGCCTAATGGAAACCTCTCGGTCTTTGGTGTTGTATACCATGACTCAGTCTGCCAACCTACCTCCCAAATAAGTGTGTCAGACTCTCAAATTAGAAAATGATGCTTGTGTCTGACTCAGTCAGCATGATCAGAGCTCAAATAAAAGTTTCTGATAGGCCTGTGCATCTCCTAACATGTGGGATTCATATTTTAGTTAACAGATGTGCATCCATCAAGGAAAGTGGAGAAATGAATTCACTCCTCATCCTGACAAGATTCAAACCCTCATCTCTGATCTTGCAAGGCAACAGCCAAGTTACTGGGGATGGGAGGGAGCCTGCACTCCTCTCGCTGAAGTCATACAACTGCAAGGCTTGTGAGGACGGATGCAAAATGGACACAAGAGAAAACTCTGTGGATTAAGTGACTAGGCTTTCACCTGGGAGACAATATTTTCTCATCTTTTCTATTTGTTTTATATCTGGTAACAGTGAGTGGAAAATGAACAAACAGTCCTGAAAACAGGGACCAGAAAATTGTCACATCCTTTCCTCTTCCTCTCCCTCCCCAGTAAGCCACACAATCTGGCATGATTTGTTTTCAGAGCAATGCATACCATATTCTGTCCAGTTTTAACAAGCAGATTGGCTGTTGAAATGGCAATCAGGTCACCAATTTTGGGTGACCACCAAATGTTTACGCCTGAGATAGGAACAGCGCCCCATTACAGTCAGTGAAGACCTCACCAATACTGTCAATGGAGAGCTGCTTAGCTCCTTTGAGGAATGACTAACAGCTGTCTACATCAGGAACAGGTTCAGGAAGGTTTCTCTCACAGTCCCAGTTCTTACAAGAAGAGGCAGGATTTCCAACACACCCCTGGCTTCCTGCTCCTAGCGTGGTTTTTGTCTCCTTTATAAATATTGTTGTTATTATTACAGGCTTTCATCTACATTCACTTTAAAAATGCTGCAATGGTGTAAGCACCAGGAGAGAATCACAATAAGGGAAAGGAGGGTGCAACAGCCCAAGGCTGATGGCTTGTCTCAAACAGGCACGGGAGGCTGTTTGACCAGAGTGCGTTTGGTCATCACTTAAAACACTGTGCCTGGCAGTTGAGCTAGTTCTTGCCACACGTATACCCCAGCAAAGGGCAGCGTTTCGACACCTGCCTCTGGGTTTTGAACTCCACCCGGGAGCCAGACACCCAAGAGCTTGGCTTTGCCATAGCAAGATTTGAAGTCTGTAAGCCCTTTCTTGGTTCCAGCCTTTAGTAAGCATTCAGCGTTTTCTGTCATCTTTGAATTTAGAAATGTCACATTTGATAGATTTTTTTCCTTGAAGACAAAATCATTTGCACTTAAAATGTCTAGGCCTGGATCTTTAAAGGTACTTTAAGCACCTTACTTCCACTGAAACCAGTGAGTGTTAGATGCATAAATATCTCTGAGGATCTGGGCCTTGTTAGCACATGTAGAAACTGCATAAAAGATTAAAACTTATACTCTTAATTTTTCAATATGCCATTTAAATTATTTAAACTACATGCATACACAGTACAACAATATCAACAGAAGAAAAATAATTCTGATGTATAATGTGGATTTGCAATTCTTTATTCAAAACTATTTAAGACAGACATAATGATTCTCTGAAAGGTAGCTGCTGCCTTATAACAGCAATCATTCACAGAGTTTGTATTTCTACTGTTTCAAACAAATTCAATTAGCCCTTGCACTTCAAAACCCTTAAGGCATAAATGAGATGATACTAGGCTGCTTTAATCTAATAGTAATACTAAAACTTGTCAGTACAGTTTTTGGATTAATGGTTAGAGAAAAATTAATAATATAATTTTTCATTTTTTAATCAAACAGTTCTATTCTAAACTACCTCTGGATCTTGGAGGGTTCTTAGCTGAATAAGTTCAATCATGCACAAATCCTAAACACAAAGTACAGTTGGTCTCTAAAGGTATTTCAGAATAGCTTCAACAGAAGGCTGGGAAGCAACATGGTCGAACATTTTAAAGACAGTCTTTTTGATTGAACAGTGTAGCTCATCTCAACAACCTCCTGCTTCCCTGCCCCCAAATGAACCCGTGTACTACACATTATGATTAGTTAGACCATGACTATCTGAAAAACCCTACTTCATGAGGACATTTAGCTTTGAATGTACTGTCACTTTCCAAAGCTGTTGATTCCTAAATGACATCCTGCTCATCTACACACATTTACTTTGCATGCACACTTATTTCCCACGTAATGAGAGCTCTTCATATAATCCTACTGGTCCTGTCAGAAAGACGTATATCAGACTAGCCACCACTGGGCCTGAGATATTGCATGACCTAGACCACAAGTCTGATTATTCAGGGAAATTTCTGACACAATCTAACTGACCTGCACCACTATCACCATCACTTAATAACGTTGAATTAAACTGACCAAAACATGTGAAGTAAATGAAAATTTCTCCCTTACATATAGATGTAGCTACAGGTAGACAAACCAAAAATTTTGAAATTATTTTTGCTTAAGAAGTAATTAAAACCTTTCATTCTTAGAAATCTGTAGTATCTTAGGGTTCAAGTAGAAAGGTGAAAGATTTTTAAATACACATCTAGTATCAGAATTTAGTGTGTAGGGTTCCCCAAAAGGGAAAGGCCTCAAAGACACCTGTAAAGAATCCACATCACATGAAACCTTTTGGGCTGCAAGCTACAGAACACTAAGGCATTGCCTTAACCCCACTGCTAATGGTGTAACATTGGCAACATTCCTCAGCCATAAGATTGGTGTTAAAAATGCAATTCTTCAATTACAACTGGCCTACGAGTGATAATTAAAGCTATTTGTGACATGTGTAGCTTATAATGATTAACTTGTCTGCAGTCAGATAAACAAATAACCTGCACCTGTAAAGACTTTATTTCCTGAAGGTAAAACAACTGTTTAGGAAAGATCATGCTGGCAAAACAGCTGCTTGCATTCTGGAGAGGAAACAAGGTAGTATCTTTCAACAAACGCCAACTCTGGTGTTTTATCAGCTCTATCTCATTAACTGGAAACAAGGCTTAAATGCTTTGTTTATAAATTATGATTATTCCTGATTGCAGCAGTTACTGATAGTGCCACTCATTTGCAATGCAACTCTTTGAATTTGTTTAATTACAATTTGAAACAAGGCAGAGAAGATTAATTAACCCACCTGGCTGGCTGGCACATAGTCCTGGCTCGGCTCTGTCATACTCATATACATGTTCTCACCGTCAAACTGCAAAGGAAATAATAGTAAACATTCAGCAAACTTGAATATTTTTCAGCATTAACTGAAAAAACCAGTAGCTATAAAATAATATTACAGCCTGGTTTTAGAGACTTGTAATTGCGTGTGTGCATCTTGTCTTTGATGTTCCTGTTGTCATCCTTATTGACCCTGGATGTCAGTGATTTGGAGTAATTAGCGCTCTAGTAATTACAGCTAGCAAGCAAGAAATGAATGGTTTCCTTTCATCAGCAATCTGTTTTAAAACAAAATGGCTCATTTTGTGCACCATGTATACATATTGCTGTTGGTTGTAATGAAGTACTAAGTGAATTGCACAGTTACTGAGAAAAGGAAGATGAGAATAGAAACTGCACTAAAATGTATCTTAATGGATTCCAACTTTAGCTTCTGAGCAGAACAAGAGTTGAAATTTCAAAACAAATTAAAGTCCTTCTTATTGAAACGTTCCCGTATCAGAAAGTAGGAAATACATTTCCAGACAGCTTTCAGACATCTGAATGTATGAAACAGTATACCTCCTGACTGTATGGTGTAAGAGGGTAGTTTGCTCGATGCGTGAATAAAGTAAACATTCATAATCAGAACTGCAAAAATTTCCCTCCATAAATGATAAATACCATTCCTGGAAATGTATACAAAGCTTTTTTGTTGTTGTTGTTCTTTTTCTCCCCTTAGCTGCAGTTAAGAAGTAACAGAAATATGATAGAAAGGAGTTGATTAAAATCTGAAGGTCTAGATGGAGAAAAACTGTCAACTGAAGCCTCATCCTGTACCAACACAAAGTATAAAACTACTGATTTCTTACGTAATCTGGAAAATGTCTCTTGTCATGCCTGCTCAAGTGGCAGTGCCAACATGCAACTACAGTCCCAGTATCTGTTCAGGAGGTAGGGAAAATCTTTTCAAATCTCTCAAGTAGAAATGAACAGCAGACCACCCCCAGCCATTAGCCACACATTTCCAGCTGTTATGAGGTCTGTTTGAAATAACTTTCACCTGACCCCTTCTGTGAATGCTTAGAGTGACGTATTTTGGAAATGAGCCATTATTTTTGATGACGCAGCGGCATTTTTATAAAGTCCCCACTACTCAGCTTGCTCTACTCCTACAGAAGGTGGCAGTGAAATATCTTATGGACATTCCTCAATTTGTGCTGAGCTTCTTGGGATATTCGACCTGCAAGGTACAGTATATTCAACAAGACCAAGGTGGCAAAGTCAAACTGTGGCTTTGGCAGATAGCTCTACCAATTTTTGCTGAGGCAGCTGAAAAGGTTTCAGCTTCCAGCTGTTCATCCTCTTTCTCTGCCAGAGGCTACAAAGCTTGTAACAGCAGCGGTAGAAATGAACAAGTGCCAGCTCCTGGCAAAGCGGTTGACGGTCTGCCCTTCCTGGCCAGAGCTATTTAATAGATAGTCACAGCCTAGCTGTCAGAAGTCCTAGTTTCATGGGAGGGAAAGAATTATGCCACGGGCACAGATCTGCCATAGGGAATAGAGTATTTCCGAAATTTGACGGAATAGAGATAGTTGGATTAGATCTTAAAAATAGGGATTGATGGTTGTTCCTTTATTGTTCCTTGTTTACACTTGCTATTTCTTTCAGCTTTCTCATTCAAGAATGTTCTTATTTATTAGCATTCAAATAGATTTCTGGAGAAAGTTTTTTAGCACCTGGATTGTTTGCACACTGGAAAAAATGCATTGTTTCTTCTACTCAGATGGACAGGTGAAATTCTGAAGAGAGATTTCACAGCCTGCAGTTGGAAACCAAGAGCTCCAGTGCAAGGCCTACAGGAGCTCGACTTATTCAGCTTGTCAGACGAAAGGCTGAAAGGTGCCTTGATCACTGCGATTGGTATTTACACCCTGGAAAGATGTCTGATAGCAAGATGTCAGCCTTCCTGACAGTGGTATAATGAGATCTAGTGTTGAGAAATGGGAGTTAGAGAAATTCAGTTCTGAAATAAGATACAAGTTCCTACCTTAGAAGGTAATTAGGCATTATGTCAACAGCAAACTCATAATTTCTAGGACATTTTAAAATGAAGCTAGATATCTCTTTCAGAAAAGATGCATTCCATATCATATTTATGAGAAATCCTATGGACAGGATAGTTATGCTGGCTGGTTATGGTAGTCTTATCTGCCCTGGAACCCATGATTCCTTATGTCTCCTATTTTGAATTTCCCTCATTACCCTCACATATTTGCTGCACTACCTTGCAAACATTGCTCTAATTCAAATATTATGTTGCATATGTTTAGTTGCAAAGAACATGAAGAAACTTCTTTCCTTTTCTGTATACAGGCTGGATACAGTCCAGGGTTATTTCAATTTATTTTGCCTTCCATAATTCCTGAGCCTGTGATTTAAGAATCTTTATGAAGTATACTAGTCTTTCAGGTAATTGCCTCTTTTGGGTGTTTGGTCATGTGTCCTTGCTCCCAAGCTTGCAATCACCAAATCTGCATTCACAGAAAAATTTCCCTAAGATCATTTTTCCATGAATCTTGGAAATTTTCATCATTCTGTGTGTTATTTTGGGATCATCTGCCTATCTGATCAGTGCCTTGCTACTAAGGGTGCCTCAGGCATTGATAGGATCTTGGTTCTCAGCCTTTCCTGTTTGTTGCTTGTGGCCTTCTATTTAGCTCTGAAATGCTTTTGTTCTACCATGGTCTGTGGGCTTAATGTGAGCATGTATCAATGAAACTGAAAAACAAAAATACACCTAAAGTTAAACTTCCTGGCCTTTTGGCTTTGCCTTAAATGAGAAATGACCTTCTGCAATGTTTCAGATGAATTTGTTAGGGTAAATTCTCAGAAAAATATATTAATGCATAATGTCTGTAAAATCTGAGTGACCTGTTAACATCTAAAAATACCCAGCAGCTGTTTGATTTATTACTTAATTTCTTCAATATTCAAACATGGAGTTTAGCCACTGCAATATTTAGCATCCGCTTGTTAGAAGTATGGGTAAGATGTTGTGTAATAGGTTGTATAGTTCAATAAGATTTGATGCAATGTGTATTTTTTGTAGTGTTCATATTTGCAGGATGCGGACTGTGATGTATTAGGTGACACTAACACTGTTGCCATGTTAGTATTTGTACTACATTTACAGCTGTATAAATTATTATCTGCCCTCAGTCTAGGGCAGTGTGGTGCATGGCTTCTCGGCAGTTCCTAAGACTTCAGACGTGAGCCTGAAAAACACCCTCAAACTCGAATGATGAAGGATACACACATGCACTTCCTACAGCAGGTATTGTCAGGAGATGCCTCCTTTAAGTTTACTAAAATGTTTATAAAAAAGTGAAATTATGATTTTTGTACACCAAAATAAAACAAAATGTTTACTTCAATGCTGAATTGTTTTTTTCACCATCCCCTTTCCCAACTACCAAAAAAGTGTGGAATACAGATGACCTATACATCCCACCCCAGCCAAAAAAAGGGTACACAAGCCTTCCATAACAGGAAGTTCAGAGACACTGATGCAGCACACTGTATTTGTGCCCACCTTATCCAAATGTTACTATCCCACATCGAAACAATAAACTGAGAAAAAAATGCCAACGATTTGATCAACTGGAAGGTCCTACTGTTGTTTTTTCCCATGTGTATTAGAAGCTTCCAAAACAAGCCCCTAAACCCCACAAATGAATATTGAATTATTTCACCTTTTTATACACTGCTTTGTAACATGCAGGGTCTGCAGCATGGCATCTCTCAACAACTCTCCTCCAGGACAGCTTAACTCATACTACATCCACCTTGAATTCAGCTTTACAAGTGAGGTGATTTATGCAACAGCAGTTCAAGCAACCTGTCCGGATCAGACAGTGAGTCAAAAGATCAACAGATATGACCCAAAGATGCTTCCAACCACCATATTTTTCTTCCAGGTTATATTCCATGCCTCCAAAATTGTCTTGTTTTACTCATCATCCCTGGTCTACAAGAACTTTGTATTCCCTAAACTTCCCTGCCACTCATTGTGCTTGATTTCAAGCAAAGAAACTGCACGAGTATCATTTAACCTGTGGATGATTCATCCAAACAGAACAGACGAAACACAAAGGCCGGCAGTTAAATGAACTGTCTTTTATGAACCTGTGTATGATGTATATATATCATATGACATTTCATCTAAAGCTTTCCCAATGTGTCTCCAAGATCCTTCAGTATCATTAAGGGCTTTCATTTTAATCTATTAAAAGTGAATGCTAATACAATATTCTGATGTGTGATAATAACTACTCTTGACAACATTTCTTTTCATATTAAACTGTAACTGCATGAGAAGTTTGGGTGAGAGCAAACTAAGGATATGACTGCATTGTAATATGAAAAGATATATTACTGGGAGCTGTTTTTAATATATATTCAGAATTGCATCATATTTTTAATTTAAATTTTTATCATAAAAAACCATACAGGCAACACTATGGCATGGCCAGTTAGAATCTCCCCTAGAATAACCCTTTGTAAGACAAATTATAATGTTCAGCAACCAACATGCACAAAATACCCACACGCTGTTATTAAATGCAATTTACTCATATAAGTTAGGAACATAATTACATAAACACTGGCTGACTGTTACTGATGCAAGAGCTATGACAGAGTTCAGCAAATGTCCAGAGTGGTAAGGTTGTTTCACCAGGCATGGATTTATCAAGGGATCCAAAGCTGGCTTTTGTCTCCCATTAGCATGGCATCACATCAGAGTCTTATGAGGTAGTCATGGCCGGGAAGCCTGTTTTCATCTTCCCACTTAGGTTGCAGCAAACTTTGCCAGCATTTATAATAATGATTATGAAGTAGCAAAGCTTGCAAGAATGGTATTTTTTTATTCATTCTTTATGTGCTTCTTTAAATGAAAAACACCCTGTGTGGACTATGTCAAAAAGACATTATAATCAGGTTGCACAGAAACAAATAGAGAACAAAATTTCTCATGGTGACACCAACTTAAAGAATATTCATTATAGCCTACATACACAGAATAATTTGGAAGACAAAAAGGAAGGTGCAATAGGGCAGAAAAAACTAGAAGGGGTTGAAAGTCAAAGAGGATAACTGGAAACAAAACATATTTATATACTGCTAACTGTATGTGCGTATACAGTGATTATAAATGCAGAGACATACCTGCATTAGCTTCATGTAACTAGTTCAGATGTCAACTGCCACAGGGATGCACAGGTTCAATAGAGGCTTCCAGCCTATGTGTCCTCTCATCCCCACAAGCTACCTTCTTGTATGCCAAGTCACTCTGTCTTCATTGCCAGGGTCACCTGTGCTATCTGGATTACAGTGGGAAGAAATTTTCACCCCTCGATCTCTGTCTCCTTGCTACCTCACACTTCTTCGCTGTTGTTGAGAGAAGTGAGGGTTTATTTTGCTCCTTTTTCATCCACAGTTTTCAACTTCTGAAGGAATTGCATATTTGCTTTCTCTTTGTATGCATATATATATACATATGTGCCCTAAGTTCTGCAGGCATAGTTATATTACGTAAAAGAAAAAAAAAATCAAGCACATGGATCTTTGAGCTTCTTCTAGTTCATACTGAAGTGCAGCACAGTGTGACAGTACTACATCTCGTCCAACCACAGCGTAGGCAGCGAAGCATGATGAATACTAGCCCATATAGCTTTTGATGCCAAAACAGGCTTGGGGCTGGGGTGTGGAGGGGGAGCAACTTCGGACACTGTTTTGTGCACAAATGTATCTCAACAGCGATATCCTGAAATGTAGAGATTAAAGGAGAAGAAGCAAGGGGACAGATGATCAAATTGGTGAAAGTTGCTGTATTTAGTAAGTTCAGCTTCTGGGTAAAGCCACTTGGACTCGAGATCCTGATTTTTTCAAAGGATGTTACAGAACTTCAAAGCCTGTGTTGTTAATCACATAATACAAATACAAATTTCTCCCATCTTAGATTGGAACTAGAAGCTAGATTTAAATTTAAACTTTAGCTGTACCTTTTAACCATAGTTTACCTTGCTCTGACAGCACCCCAACACAATTCATTGTGTTTTAAGAAAATGTTGCAATAACGTTGTGTAAAAAGATTATTTATTTCTAGTGATTTAGTGATTTTAGTGCTTACAGCTTATAGATACCATTTGTAACTTACATTATCTAAAAGCCACTAATCCTGAAAGAGCTTTAAAACTAGGTAATTTAGTTTATTTTAAACCAAATGCCAAGAGTGGACATTGTCTCAGGTTCCTCGATGACAGAGTGATATTTTATTTTACTCAGAGCTGCTGAAATGAGACTAAAATAATGATGGGATACAACATAAATCATCAAATGGCTATGCTAAAGAAACAGTTGATCTTGTTACGGCAACCATTAAAGATAAAAACAGAGATGTTCTGTAAACATTATTACACAATGGAAAATCCCTTTCTTGACACAGTTTGGCAGAGCGGTATGTCTGTATTAAATTGAAACTCCATTTTGTCTCCTGAACCCCATTTTGTATGCTGTACTGAACACGTTTAAATTTGCCCAAGACAGGTTACAGTAATGCATTCCAGACAGGCGTCCTTCCCGGTAAAGGGGCTTGACACCTCACTGAAGGACTATCACAGGAAAATTGTCAAAAAACAATCTAGTAGCATCGACTTTGATTGCTTCTGTTCTGCCGTCTTCCCTCCCTCCTTCCAGGACTGTTTTTCAAAAGAGGACAGTACTGGAAGACTATGAGATTGGGTGAAAATGCCTGAATGGAGCACCATGGCAAAAAGAAGTCAAATTTCTTTGCAGCGCTGGATGTCCCTGTATGGCCAAAGGAAAGTGATTACTGCAGACCAGCAGGACATGGAGAAGTCCTGTCCCACCTGGAACACTAAGAGCCCTCCAGGTCACAGATAGTTTGATGTGCCAAGCATTAGAGAGGAGATGGTGGGTCCCAAGATTATTATTGTTATTAATTTTAGTTCTGTAATTCGTTTTCAGGAGCAAAGTATTAGGAAAATCCTTTATGTTTCCTGTGCTTTCATTTTCTTACACGTTGTCCAAAGAGTCTAAATGAGGAATATGGGGTATGATGTGTTTAATTAATCCAAGTATAGTGATGTGTGGGTTAGGCATATTGGAGTTGGGAAGGAATCTGCCCCGGTCTCGACGGCTCCCCGGAGAGTGGGAGCAAGCCACGAGGTGGGTGGGCACTGGCAGCAAGCCCCAGAGCGGGAAGCGAGGGTGCTGCTTTGCAAGGAAATGCTGTCAGACATTTCCTATACTTAGAAAGAGCCAGAAACAGCGACAAAACTCTCTCTGCCCATAGCACCCAACGGACTTTCATATATTCAGTGTTTGGATCAAAGCACGATAGGGCTTGCAGACTAGCACTGCACTTTGTCTTTTCTACAGCCTGGCTTTCAAAGAGGACATGTTTTGAAAATAACCTGCTTGATTCTCCTAGAATGAGACCATTTTGGTCTCATTTTCCATTTATAACACATACTATTGCCTCAAAAAGTATAGGCAGTGCTGTCAAAGTTTTCTCAGATTTTTATGCTTGTGCCATAAATATTCAACCCAGAACTTTTATCATTGTGTTCCCCAAGCTAACTCACTATTTACCGCTCTCGTTGTGAGGGAAAGGGGAGGAACCAGAGGGTTTGCTGAGTACGTTCTCAATGATGGCAAGCTGGCTGAATATCTAAATATACACTGGTAGTTAAAACCTGAATGATGGCACTACAGCATTTGTGTTTTTCCTGCACTTAATAGAGGTTAACGTGTAACCAGAGAGGAGGTGTAGGGGGGTGTTTAGCTTCCCGCTTGGAGCCTGCATGTGTCGATGCCTGACAGAGCCTTGAAGTTGTTAGCCTGCATGCAGAGTGCTGGCTGAATGAGGTTACAGTGCTGAGCACAGCGGGCTAATAGAAGTAGGATCAGACTGATAGGAGGAGTGGCAGAGCCCAGGCACAGCAGAGTGTATCAAAGACAGCCCAGGGGAGAGTGGGTACTGTATTAGTCCTTTGTGTACATTTAAATGGAAGACAGTGAGCATGCAGAGATGAACTCTGAACTCTCTCAGCTGGGCTCCTGCTCCTTTTAACCTTGGGTGTTAAATAAAATAAAATAATTAAAAAAAACCCAAACAAACCAATGCACTGTAGTCTGGACTCCTATGCTAAACTCTCTCTTGCATATTGAACACTCATTAAATAAACATACCGAGATCAAAGTGGCAAGTGCTTTTGTTATTATTTTACTCAATCCACACTAAATTATAGATGTAGCCACCCACTGGGAAAATTGGGTGATAAGGTGGAAAGGTTTGAACAACTAAGATTAGACCTTTCTTTTTCTGCCTACAGTAGCTGAGAAAATTTGTTTAACCTGGTAGGCTTGTAATATTTTCCAACCCCAACATACCTGGCCAGTTTCATGACAAGGTCTGATCCTGCATCATGGAAGGTGAACGGAATTGTGCCATTGCCATTTGGCAGGAACTGGATCAGGTAGAATGGTAAGGTAACAGGGCCTTTCTTACTTTGAGTTTCAGAGACATTTTTGTCAATATTCATCTCTGCCTCATCATTTCAATCGGTAGATTATGTAACAAAACACAGGAAAGCTTATTAAAAAGGATCTACACAGAGCAGACAGATGACTTAAAAAAAAAGTATTTTTTGTATATCCATGTGCAGAGCCCCCTGTGTTGCAGTATGGCAGAAGAGAGGCTCCATAGACCTTAGTGAATGAGTTTTGCACAACTAAGGCAAAACCATTCCCTTGCATGACTACAGTGGGAGCTGTGTGCAGGGACCCATGGACAGAACTTGACCCACTATGGTATTTACAGAGTGAATGGGGCATATATAATTCCTGTGGGAAAGTACATCTGCTTCTACACAGCAGAATCTTAGAAATAAAATGGGCTAGAACAACATTAACAACAAAAGCACAAGCAAAATTCCTCTATTATTCTGAAAATCCTATGACAGAGGGTCTTGAGAAGTAAACTAAAGGTAACAATTGCCAGGTAACTAGAAAATCTTGCCTGCATACCGCTATGTCTCCTGTTTAAAAGAGTAAGGAAAAAAAACCCCATGGCATACTTAGAAATCCATGGCATACTTAGAAACCAATTTTAAGAAGTTTGAAAGGCTTGATCATCCAATAACTTAAGCACTCTTGACCAATGCATAGGACCCAAGAGCTCAGAAATTTACAGGAACAGGAATAAAATACTGAAGTATCTACCAAACTCAAATGGGACAAATCAGCTTAAATTTCTGGTAAACCAAAATATTTGGCACAGTCTGATGGGATTTCATTAGGTACAACTAATTCAGACCTGGAAAGGGTGATAACAAAAATGACTAATTGCAAGGATTTAGCAAAACATGGACATCTGTTAAATAACAAGGGTCTTGTAGGGCTGATGCACAATTGTAGTTTACAAAAAGCTACTGTGGCAACCATGTGGACAATCCGACTTCCATCCACAGTTAGTCTAGTATATGAGGAGCTCCATTAATTTCAACAGGATTATTTTCATGAAGAATGTCAAACACATTTATTTCCTTGCCTGCATCAAACAAGAAGCTGGAGTCCCATGCGTGTTCAAAAGAGGAATTTGAAGCAACATGAGTTTTTATGTTTACAGTTGCAACAAAGATTCAAAAGCTTGGCAAGGCTTGTAGCTTGACTTGTTCCTTTGCTAGGATGGTCTACAGATCAAGCTGAGATACACTGACAGAGCAATGTAGAGGTCTGCAGTATTCTATCCCAAAATAGGTCATGCAAGAGTAGATGTGGTTAGAAATGTTCAAAATATTACTCAAAAGCAGAAGAGGAAAAGTTGTTTTACTTTTTTTCTTATTGACTTCAGTGAAGACGTGGCCTTGATGTAATGAAATCACTTATCAGTTCTCAAAAATTCTAAGTGTTCTCTCTACACCTTTTAAGGTAAAATTTGACCTTCAAGATTACAGTTCATTTTATGACTAAATTATTCCATGACTGTTTTCATCTTTTGTTTCTATTTTGTTAAGTAGCACTCATAACAACTTTTTTTGTTAAAGTCTGCAACAGTGTTTCCTTTATACTTTTGATATATTTTCTTTTAACAGAAAAAAGACAAGTCTTTGCAAATATATTTCAATTTTTTCTCAGTTTTGAAGGTAAAGAGCTAAAATATCAAGTTACCATTGTACCTGCCACTCTTTCACCAAAACCCTTTAAAGATGAAAAATGTTCCACCTCCTCTTCCCTCCCGCTTGAAGAAACGGTGCTACTCTCAGCGCTGGCTGCTGCTTTTCCTATCCGTACACTCTGAATCTATTACTGTTGTACATTCCTCACAGCAAATCAGATAGCAAAAGTTACTCAAACCTGGCATTATCAGCACCATGGCTGTTGTCTTTCCAAGAGGCCATGCATATCAGCATGAGGCAGTCACATTAGCACTGGGAGGAAGCTCCCTGGGCAGGCAAATCGAGCCCCTGAATAATAGCAGAATAGATTTCACACAGCATCCGCAAAAGCTTATTGTCAAGTCCTGCCTTGCATATAGCTCCGGCAATGGTGTTTCCATGCATTTTCCCCTTTCAGTTCAAACTCTTCAGCAATTTTACTATTTTATCTTAAGACCTTTTTCCATCCTTCCAGTCTGCTGAGACTAATGATTCCTACCTTTCAATAACATTCATGAACACAGTGAAAGACAGACACCCTGTCTTCTTCTTCAGGAAGCCTATTTTAAATTCCTTTAACTTTCTCTGACAACAAAAACAAAATGTTTTTTCACAAACATTTCCTCATTTGTAACCACTTGAGTGCTTCCCTTTTCACCATCTCATGTGCTGTCCAAAATGAATGTAGTGCTCTAGCTAGCTGTGGACAAATCTGAACAGGTTCTCTATTCCCAGGGTACACCCATACTGTGGGTATGCAACAGCCTCTTCCTCCCTGCATACTTTATTTAGAAAATGCTTTGTTTTTTCCCAGGCCTTAATAAATGAAACCTCTGAAAGCTTCTCCTGACCTACACAGTAGCATGGAAAGTTGCCATACAGTTAGGGTAGATAACATGATCTATGACAAATGGTGAAGATCTAATCTCCATGGCTTTTGGCCCAAGTCAGAGCTGTATGTCTTTTTCAAATCGAGCGTTTCCAAGATGAATCTTATGATGAAACTAACTTTGAAACATTTTTACATGAAAAATGAAGACGACTTTCACCAGAAGAACGTGGCTGTTCAAGCACACAGCAGCACTGTGGGAAACCCTGGTTCAGTCCTACTCTGCTGTTCCCTCATAGACCAATTGTGCACCATAGCCACAGACTATAGGATAGTCTTCTCACATCACTTCTTGTGGCAGTTAACTTTCTAAAAGTATTTGATGATGTAGACTTGAATTTGTCTCTCTCACATCTAACTGAGCACTCTCCCTCACAGTACCTTATTTTCTGGTATTGGTCTTTCCAGTTTTGAACATAAATCACATCCCGGCCCTGAGAAATTCTTCTTAAGGAAGAACTGAAAAAAACCTGGCAATTGTGGCTTTGTCAAATGAATATTGGCAAGACTATGTCACTTCAAAATTTCCAGCCTGATGCACTTCTGAAGTGCCTGAATGCAGCGAAACAAGCTGAGCTCTGCTATGCTGGAAAGGGCTATGCAGAGACACGAGGTAAGTGCTTAATTTTCACTGCTTACCATGAAAGGTGCTCTGGTGCAGGTTCCTTGCTGGCAGGCTAGGCTGCAGCAGGGTTGCAATTCACTGGCAGTCATTCCCCACGTGCAGTCGCTCGGAGGGACACGGGTACTCTGCACCCCATGGCTAGGAGAGGAGTTACGGACAAGGTGGCCATGGGCTCCCCTCACCTTGGCTGGCATTAAACTACCAGTCCCTGCAAAGTGGGTGTCAGCATTTTTGAACAGGACCGTGACACCAATGTAACGACAAACCCCTTGAAATACAGAAGTGCTGCTTTTTAGACAGATAATCCTATGACTCACACAGTGCAGCCTCTGCATTCAGTGCACTGAAATAGAAGCAAAACTTAGTATTTGCTAATCTTACTATAATTATAACAATCTATGTTATAACCACTGCTAATGAGCTAACATAATTTTTAAATAAATGTATAATATAACAATGTGATTAAAGCTTGATGGAGCTGTTCTTATGCTTTTATGATACAAAAATGGTTTCTTATTAGCTTTTGATGTCTCATTTTCCCCACAGCATCACAGTATCTGCTTCTGTTTTACCCAATTGTACAATAATTGTTGTTTAACTCCAGCAATCTCATAGCCTAGTCAGACTCTTTAGCCATTTCATTAATCAATGAAAGTACTCTATAACAGTAATGTCATCGAAAATATGCCTTACCATTTTAGTGCCCCATATTATATTCTCTCACCTCTCTGTATAAGCTACTGAATTATTAATACACCGTCCTCTGGATTTGATAAAATCTGTGATGAAAATTATCATAATCTGCTATGCCTAAAGACCATTAAACAAGCACACATTAAACTTGAAATAAATCGCTCAAATAATTTTTGTTTTAAACTGTTCTTTGTGTTTGGAAGACTGAAATGCATACTTACAGTTTTAAAGTCATGGAACAACCCACTGAAAACTACAGCTTCATTGGTCATACCTAAGATTATGTGTCTACTGTACATACTCAGAATAAACTTTCTTCACACAAACTCATTTCCAAACTAAACTTTCCCAGTCTAGAATAACTTAATTCTGTGTTTATTAGGTCAAAAAAAAAAAAAAAAAGTAAAGAGGGAACAGAGAAAAACAAATTGGCAAACCATGCTCTGACTTGCAGATATACAACCCAGTAGAAGCCTAACAGCTGCACAAACATAACCAAAACCATATTTGGCTCCTTCCCTCCCACATTAAAAGGCACACAAAGCACCAGTTGAAATAATCATATATTTGCTGATGGAGTGAAATGTCCTTGATTTGAATGCAATTCAGAATGAAACACCTTTTCGCAGACGGGTCCTGTACCAGGGTACTGGTCTGGGTCTATGCTGGTACAATTCAATTGATTTCAAGACTAACATTGAGTAGAACATGCATTGATCAGGCCCATGAAATGAAGCTCTACTTGAGGTGCAGTTTGCTTTTTTCTCACTTTTAGGGAAACCATTAAATGGGCTCACACATTCAGCACGTGGTCTCTTTTGGTGTCAGCAACAATCCGTTTTGTGATATTCTTCTAAGAGAAGTATTAAGAGGCTCTGGGGTTTTGCAGAGGTTCTAGGGTCTTAATAGCTAAATTCATAAATAGCTAGTCACACAGTATCACTGTTTCTTCCTGCATGCTACAGTTCTTGTAATAGTCCCAACTTTCCCTTATGTCAGCGCCTACAAGTCAAAAGTTCAGAAATAATAACAGAGTACAAAAATGTGCCATCATTAGATTCATGTTTTGATAGAAAACTAATTTGGTGTTTTATTCATTCATTTGAAATAGTAACTACTGCCTTGGAAAGTATAAGGTGATTAATTTCCGATATTTTCAGATCATATTAGTAATACACAACGTAAGTGTTTTGACATGTCTAATAGTTTTACTTATAATCATGATTTTGCAGTTCAGAAGTTCTTTTAGCTACGTGAGCCCTTACAAGCCAAAATAGTCAGAGCATTGATTTAAAAGCTGAGGAAGTTTTTTAGGTGTTACGGTGCATCACTGAAGATCTCTTTTTAACACAGAGCAATGGGAATTATGTATCTGATTTTATTTCTTACTGTTAAACACAGCTCATTGGAAATGTATAACCAGCTCCTTTTAAAAATACAAAGCAAAAGCAATGTCATGTATTATGCTACAGCAGGTAATTCAGTGTCTTAGATACGATTAGCCAACAGATTTATCAAGCAGGCTCTAAGGAAAGCAGAGTTCAAGTCTGGGCTCATCAATAATACATAAATAAACTGAACAATTAGGTACAAAGTGGTTATCTTGTCAGACAACTTATTAACCAATAAATGATATACTCACTGCAGACAGTGTAAAAAGGAGAGATGTGTAAAGATAGGAAAAGAAGACCTGAAAAGAGAGAGGAAAGTACAGTGCTCTTTAGTGTGTTTGTGGACTTGGCGATTCTCTCCAACTCTCCAGCCCGAGCTGAGAGCTATGATGTCTAGACAAAGGTGGTCCACCAACACTTCTCTACTAGGAATCACTTGGCTTTTTTTCTGATAGCTGAACACAATTGTAGGCCTTTGCTCTTTAATTAGTGGTCTGAGGAAGAATATATTCCACTTTTCCAGTAGACAGCTACTACCAGCATCAACTTCAACTGTTTAATATGCAAGTTTTACATAAATAAACAGTCATCCCCAGTGTGTAATGTCACCACTGGGCATTGCTATAATACGGCCTGACTACTGAGATGTACCAGTTCCTAGGAAAGGGTGGATGAAAGCAGTAAGGCTTACATCTGGCTTACACAACAACAACAACAACATGTCTTAAAAGGCAAATCTATGTTAGTAAATGTCAAAATATGAGACATTTGGTCCTTCTTTACTAACTATCAACAAACTCAAATTTGATTTTCTTTTCTGTGCTGGCCTGCACTTTTCAGATAGAAAACAAGGAGCCTAGAGGTAGGAAGGGCTGTTGCTATTTTTCCCTCAGCCGAGCAAAACAAAAAACATCTTCATTTCATTTAGGATCAACAAGTAAGCAAGCAAAGCTGGTCCAAATAAAATCTTTTCATATGCACATATCTGCCTCAGCTGAGAAATTACAAACATTTGAAGTACAGATTTCAGGATTTAACTCAGAATGAAAATAATATTTACCTAATATGATGTCTTTCATGCCCAAGTACTCCAAAGTGCTTTGCAAATATTGACTAAATTCTGCCCTTAATCTGTGTTCAGCACCCCTTGACTCCAGTAGTCATTTTGAGGGGTATACGCAAAAGAAGACTTCAGGCCTTGCACACTTTGCTAATGGAAATGTAAATTACCAGCCACTTCTGTAGTGAAAAGGGGACATTGCTCAGAAATACCTTCTGGCGCAGCATAAAATTCAGGAATTTTTAAATATCCTTGCCAGATGGACAAGTAATGTGGATGAACTGAAGAGGCTTGCAGTGACTTCACTGCATGGTCATCATACCTCAGTTAAACAAGATGGGCGATTTTAAGACTACTCACTGTTGTTTTACTCTAGTCTCATTTTAGTGAACAGTCCTTCCACCTTGCACCTGAGTACCTTTGAAAATGCACTTTTATGTCTTGTCCAAAGACAGGCAGCGCCTGAAGAGTAATGTTCCCCTGCCACTTACAGGGGAAACTGCTTCTCAGATGCAGAAAGTTACCCCGACGGCTTCCTGAACTCCCTACCATGTTCATGCTTGGGCCTCCCCAAAGTAGGCAGATTACAGCTAATGCAAGCACAGCACCTGCAAAAAGACTAGGGTGCAATCTAGATTAAAGGAGTAAGGAGACCTGGGTGGGAAAGACTGTCTCTTGCCGGGGGAGCAAAACAAAAGGTTGTAAACAGAGGGAAGACGGGTGTCAAAGCTGAACTTCCGACTGTGGAAGCAGGTTTCCATGACAGGCCAGCTTAACTGTCTATATGATGTGCATATTTTTTCCCATTGACTATAAAGGGACTCTAGGACAAATGTATCAAACTTAAGATGTGTAAAAGTTGTGAGACGAATCCTAACCATTGCACACCATGAAGTGAATGGGACGGTGTAAAGTGTGCACTACCTCTTTCCAGGACCAAATGTCCTCTCTGCTCCCCATCCCTGAGGAGCTGAAATGGCACCACTGAGGCATGGGGAAGTTCCAGCAGAATGCCCGTTCTTTGCTTCTCCTGAAGATCAGTGGTAGGGATTATGAAGAAGCCCAGGGATGGCTTTGCCTGCTGTATTAAAGGATTCCCTTGCCTGAGGGAAACAGTTTTGTGCATGTGACACTTTTCCCAACAGTAGGAAATAATAAAGAGTAGGTTGTATTGTGCGGTATGGATGCAGGCATCTTATACAGCACCATCTGCAGAATCAAACTGGCAAAAGCAGTCATGAAGGGTCTTTCCAGTGAAGAATTTCCACAGTTGCCGTCAATCCATGGACAGAGTTACAGCACTGCAGCATGAAATTATTGCACCCCTGCCCACAAATCATAGAATCATAGAATCATTAAGGTTGGAAGAGACCTCCAAGATCATCGAGTCCAACCGTCAACCCAACACCACCATGCCCACTAAACCATGTCCCTAAGCGCCTCATCTACCCATCTTTTAAATACCTCCAGGGATGGTGACTCAACCACTGCCCTGGGCAGCCTGGTCCAATGCTTGGCAACTTCCCTGCTCCTGCTGGCCACACGATTTCTGATACAGGCCAGGATGCCGGGTACCTAATCAAACCTATTATTTATTAGTGCAGACTGTTAGTGAAAGCAGAAACAATTTAGCACAATGTTTAAGAAGCAAAATAGACTTCTGAATTGCTATAGGATAATTTGCACGCAATTTATGAGTTTTTGCAGAGCCTTGATCTGTTTCATATAGAGCTTGGTTGAAAATATGTTTCTTAGAGTGAAGTATGAGGTGATAAAAATGTGATTAAGGTGTGCTGGCAATTTTATTTTGGCAACTTTATGCTGTGCTTTTGAATTCCAGTATATATGATGTTTGGCCCTTTTTTAGTTGATAGTCTATCAGCTGAAGTCTCTACATACACAAACTTTAATAAACTTACAGACAATAAAATAAAAGCAGTCTAAAACGACATGCTATAATCTCTCTCTTTAAAAATAAATGTACGAAGTCATAATGTATAGTTTGTAATTACAATGTCCAAAGAATTTCTGTTCAGTGAAGCCAAAGGAAATTGCTTACTATGGAACTCAGAATGCGATAAAAAGAAAATTAGGCACTGGCTCTGAAGCTCAAAAACAGAGTAAATCACATATTTCCTCAAGCAGAAAGGGAGTCTCATTTTTCAGGGGGAAAAAATCTCTCACAATAATGTTAAAACACAGAAGTCCAACTACCTAATCAGAAGATACAGATTAAAAGTGAACAAAAGCAGTTTCAAAACCCCCTAAATTGTAAACAACTTTCCTTAGAGCCCTTGCAATGATAAGCCTAAAGTAATTGTGGGAATCACTTTCTAATTCTAAACTTGGACCTCTCTTTTCTATGGAGAAAATTCATCCCAGCCAGAGTACTGCTTTAATTAATACAGTTGGCATAACACAAGATGTGTTTCAAAGCTTCTTGTCAGTGTGTCCCTGTAAAACGTAAGTGAAAATTAACCTTCAAGGGGTTATAGTAAACAAATGCTCAGTGGAGGCAAAAAAATAAAAATCTCCAAGTATAACTATCGCTTTGATATCTGTATGTGTGAAAATACTTTATCCTCTAACAAAGAATTAATCCATGAAAAGCTTCACTGAATATTTTCTTGTACTACTCACATTTATAAAAGTGATTTCTGGAGCCTTAAGGAGGGTTAACGCACTCTCAGACTATAATCAATGAAAACAGCATGATTTACACAATCTGTGTTCTTTGTCAAATTTAACTAGTGTATCACTGCATAAGATCTTTTCACTGTCAGGAGCTTACTGTATGATGGAGATGCTGGAATCCTCCTTAAACTGGTTGTACCTGGCATGCTGTGCTGTGCCTGTACAATGATAAAACGAAAACTCGCAGGACAACCTCAGGCTATCCATCTCTGCTGCTGAAGCTAGTGGATTTGGCTCACCGAAGGTATGTAGAAACAGTTGTTTGCAGAAGTAAAATGAAAGTAAAGCAGAATTTGACAAGCACAGGTTACATTAGAATTATGTTACCTGAGTCCAAGAAAAAAAGAAAATTCAGTCTCTCAGATCTTCACGATTAAATGACAATCACAGCTGATTGACTAGTTCCTGTCTATTATCACTCTGTACTTACAGACGAGGATTACTACAATAAGCACAGTGTATCTAACAACTGACAGAGCTTCCTGATTTGAAAATACATGTTTAAAAACCCAGAGTATTTCATTGAGCTCATCCATTTTCCATCTCTACTAGGAAAAAAAAATGAAATCCATCCCCACAGTTTATGTTTTCAGGATCACCTTCTGCAAGCACAAACCACTGCTCGCTCAAATTGCATGTGTAAAACAGATACACATTCACAGCCCTACCGGCTTACCTGAAGTTAGCGCATCATTCATACTTCTACCTGTCTGTGCCAACTCACATCCTGAGTCCTTAAAGCACAAGGAAAACCATGCAAACAGAGAAGGTACATCCTTGGAAAGTCACGTGAGGCCAAAGAACTGATTTTTCCCTGTTGCCCCAGAACATGCAGAATTACTTATGTAAGAAAATAATATTGTTGTGAAAACTTGTAAGAAGGTGTTGAAAGATGTTCTTCATAAGGCAGATTCACTTGGAAATTACATTATTTCATATTGAACAGATAACAACTAACCATTTATGACTTTGCAGTCAGTGAGTTTTAATAATCTAAGTGATTACAAAATTTTCAGCCTTACTATAAGGAAGCTCTGTATTCATATTTAACTGTTCTGCAGTTTATCTGTTACCTCTTTAACCAAATCTAAATGTTGCCATGAAGGTTACATGTGCCTTCTTGGTCATTCCACTTCCTATCAGCATGGAGAACATCCCATTGTTCTCCAGCAATATATTCTTACGTTCCATACTTGTTCCAATATTCAGATAAAAGCAGAAGTCAAGCAGCAAGTACACTTTAGGTAGAAGAAAGTTCAAAGCAGGAGATAGCTTAGAAATTGTTGCAAAGATAGTTACTAAAAAAGATAAAAAATGTCTTATCATTTTAAGCAAAATATTCTGAAGGATGTGATAAGGGCTTGTTAGAGAGGAGATGAAATTTTTCCTCTTCTAATCTGGTTAACATTTTCTGAAGAAAGCCACAGGGAGTGCTTATGTTTGGAATCCGCACAATAGGAAATGTCGTATCTGCTACAGCATTTATCCTTGTGCGAACCGTTACACAAGTAAAGTAAATGAGTAAGGAGTCATTCTGTGGTTTTATGGTGAGGACTGAAAATTATTTTGCTTGATGTATCTAAGCCATTGTTTTTAATCAATTTGTCCTTGACTGGTCTTGATGCTTCATTCCGCAATGGAGGGCGTGTAACTCTGCATTTCCTTGGAGAACTAATTTCCACAAGAACGCATGCAGAGAAAGAGTTAAAACTGAAATACATTGAGTCGTATTTGGCTCTTCAAGTCTTAACACAGCACTGAAAATGGACTAGTATGACATGGCCAAAGTGTCTCCATAAGTTCTATAGAGGGAGGAGAAAAAAAACCAAACAAAGCTCATGGGTAGGGAGAAGGTTAATAATAAGGGTAACAGTAAGGCAAATGTTAGTATGATTTAATGGGTTCAGAAGTTCAAAAAGAAAAATACAGAAAAAAAGGAGACCAGACATTCAAATCGAGCTTTCACATACTGTACTTCTCATGTAAATCTCTGCCATAGTCATTAAGATTCTACAGTTAGAAAAAGATACATACTAGAGATACACATTTCAGCGTAGTATCTGCTGCATTTCTCCTTCTATGCATCACTACATAAGCTTAGCTGGTGTATCTACAGACACACAACTTACAGGAGATATTTTTCACATTGTACTAATAAGTTCCATTGATTTTTCAGGAAATACAACAATATGACACATTTTGGAAGGAGTGCATTTAGTTCCATTTGAAAATGAAGCCCTATCAGTCAAAATAAAATAACATGAAATTTATAAAGGTTATATCATATTTATGCATTTACTAAATATAAAAATCAACATATGGTGCAATGTTACCATATGTTTGATTTTGTAAGAGCAGATTTCCAATGTGGTAGTAGAGTTCCCCACAACAACAGATCATTAGCTTTGAATTTCCTTTAAAACTCTTTCTAAAGAAAAACAGCCAAAAAGTATTCAAGTATAAAAGAGACACATGATCTATATGTCATATCTACAATAGATAACAAAATATAAAATGGACACTAAAATGTGCATTTGCACAACACATATATAATATGTACTTATTACAACTTAATAAGATCTCTTATTGCTCACAATACAGCAGAAGTCAGTGAGGATTTTCTGATCTACTAGGTGTGTGAATTTGAAAAATATATCAAAGAAGCCAAGGTTCTGATATGAAACAAGAACTATAAAAAGTCTCTTTCAGAAGAAAATCATGAGGAAATTTTTTTTGTTGTTGTTGTTATTCACTGAGAGATTATATGAAAGCCATAGTTGGATCTGGTCAATTTTGGTTTGGACCCCTGCCATGGATCACCTCTAATTCAGTTTAGATATTCTGCAATAAATGTAAGTGCACTTTAAATTTAAGAATAAATTACAAGCTGTCAAACATTTTACAGAAAACTTTTTTTATATATCAGAATTTTAAATATTTCAGCAGAAGCACTGGTGATCTGTTGAGTTACACTGCCATACACCTGGTTCTGGTTGCTTTAAAAAGCACCTCAGTTCCTTCTTCCTAAAGAGATAAATATTGCCACTGGACAGCCAGTGAAAAATTTGGAAATTCCATTCTTGGTCCTGTTTTTGATTTCCATGTACGGACTTAGGTTAAATACTTCTTTATGCCAATGTCAGCAAAATAAGATAAAGATACAACATCAATCCCTATTTTGAGTGTTTTGTGGAAGACTTATTTTTAAATCTTTTGAAAGCTCTTTGATCTCTGGTGCCAAGCTGTCAGAAAAAGAAGCCAAATAAATGCAAAAAAAACCCCTATTACTACTTTTACTTTGGTGTTAGCAGTGTCTAAAATGTGTGTATTTATCTATTCTGCTAGTATTTAGGACCATCTGTAAAGTATTACGGGTGAGTGCATTACAGCTAATGTTTGAGAATTCAGGTTGGTTAATTAAAGCTGGACAAACTCACGTTTAAGTGGTGAACCAAAACAACATTCAGTGGGAGACTGTAAAATGTAATCTAAAGGACAGAGCAGTAAAACTACAATGGACATAAAAAGAAAAGCAGTATCACCCACATAAGGAGCAAGCCACTCAAAAGGTGAAACTTGAGCCTTTTCTCTTGTGGCTGGCTTCTCTCTAAGATACAGAGTGGGGAAACGAGCAATGGAGTCACTCAAGCAAGGACTGGTCATGAGCATAGCACAGCCAGAGACTGTGAAAGTAGTTGACCATTCTGTACAAAATACCTAAGTACTTTAGGAAACAAAAAAGAAGAGGCCTCCGTCACCTCATGTATGTCCTCACACAACACTTAGATTTAGGCCAGCTTCACTTTGGGTTTGTAAGTCTAGTGTTCCCTAAATTAAACACAGCCAGATAGAGTATAGTCTCCAAAAAAAGGAACATTAAAGTCAGAGCAAAGATTGGAGAGACTTGACAATGTCAAGGATTGTCTCCTGAACAAAGGAATAATAATGGCTCCTGCAAAGCAGCTGGCATCATGACCTTTGACAGCTGATTCCAAAATGGCCCCTGAGCCTTTCTGCTTGACTTCACTTACCAATAATTTATTCTACAGATCATAGCTAGAAGTGCTCCTTTACCTCTTGAGTCTGAAGATGTAACATTGGCTGAAATGGAAGAAAAGTCATCTCCAACTTTGTCAAGCATAACTTTGTTGGCATGATCGCAGACAAGGCCCCTTAGATCTGGATCACCCAATCTACAAAAATATTTTAACTTTTTTTTAGCAAGAAGTGTTCAAATCTGCTGCCAAATGCTACCAGGGTACTCTTAGATCATGAATCTGTTCAATGCTACAGCAGTGAGAAGAAAATATCTCTGCATCTTGTGCATATGCTAAATGATTGGAAAGACTCCCACATTTACTTCTATGGACTTCAGATAAGGCCTCGAATGGAAAAGAGATTAACCAGATTTGCAGGGGAAGAAAATTAAATTAATACTCATAGAGAATGGACTGTGTACAAACAATTTGTTCAGATGAAAAGGATGGTATAAGAAACCAAATTGAAATGACTGGGTGAGAATTTATAGTTTTGCAGTGAAGACCAGGGGAAATAAGTTAAATTCACTAGGAAATTATACTGACAAGTATACAAAGGGAAAATATTTGTGATGGAACTGCTAACTCATAAGAAGTAAGAAATCAAAATAGATTTACTCTTCTGATGGGTTCTGCTTATAACATTCGGCTTCAAATTACAGATTCAACATTGTCAAGTTCAGGCAGGATCATGCATTTTACCACCATGTACTTCAGTCACAGATTTGTACAATTAACTGTCAAAAGCTTACAGATGTTATTAAGCCAGCAACCGGCCATAAATCAAAAAACCCTTAGCTTTTAAGAATACAGTCTGTAAAGAGCTAATACATATATGCTCTCTAGCATGTATATATGTACATATCCTCTGAAAAAGCTAGTTGTACACAATTTTCTGTCAAATTTACTCAATTTACCAATCAAAACATCTCTACTATTTTGAGCCTGTAGGGTTAACAGAGTCAATGAAAAGAAAACTGTCTTTTGTCTTCCTGCATTACCACCAATGACAATCATTCCACATATTTTTTTTTCAGAAGAGAAATAACAATGTTCAAAATAGAATGAAAACTAAAAAGAACAAGAAAGTGTAGAGCTGAAAGTTTGTGCCATGTCCAAGCTTTCTTATGTCTACCAGAACAATGAGTAATATTAAATACTATTTTGCAGCAATGCAAATAGACCTACAGTATTCAACTTAACATCAGTGCAGCTCCTGTTCAACTCTAGCTGGAGTAAGAGGAGCTTTGCTTCCCATCCCACCACCTCCTTTTACAATGCACACACAACTGTGGCAACCACAGTAGGTATACGAAGGACTGTTTAGTAGTTCAGACCTTGCTTGCTGCCTGAATACGCCATTCTCCACCTCCAAGACAGACACGGAGGGTCAGATTCTCTTTTGCCTAACATTTTTTAGGTAAACTGCTAACTGTAACATGTCTATTTAATATAACGCTTTAGCAAAAGCACCCTCACTAATCAGCTCTAACAGTTATAAAGAACAGAAAATAATTTCAAGTATGAACACAAAAATGAAACTTTTTTAAAAAGCGTATTTAAAACCCTAACTTATATGGAGTTAAGTTATTAAATAAATCATTGATCCAGACATAAGTTTTATTTGAAGAATGTCCAGAGCAATAATTTATTCAGCAATTTACTCATGTCATATACTGAATAAGGCTGCAATAACTTCCTTTAGTAATAATCACATAAAAAAACCTTCCAGGAATCTCTGGATTTCTATCTGTCACTCACCTCTTCAGTTGGAAAATCTACTGACTTCAATACTCGAGTGAAGCAAGACATCTGTGAGACACCTAAATCAACTGTACTTTCTTGTCACTAGTCTCAGGAACGTCCACAGTGGCTCTTGGAAATTCTCATGACTATATTTAATTATTCCAACTATTGAGGCTAACAAGATTCATGAAGCCTTGGCGATATAAAATGTGGGTGTCAAGCTCCCAGAACCTGTACAGACTTGTCTGGGTTAGTATCACAGACACATTCAGGTTGGAAGAGACCCCAGTAGGGCACCTGTCCAACCTCCTGCGCAACGTAGGGTCAACACTGTACTCAGATCAAGTTGCTGAGGACTTTTATCAGTTCAGTCTTGAAAACCTCCAGGGATGAAGATTCCACAGTATCTCCGGGTAACTGGTTGCATGGGCTTAATTATCCCCACAGAGAATTTTCCTTTCTGTCTATCCAGTAAGAACATCCCATGTTTCAATGTATAAACAATCTCTGCCCATTGTGCAGCTCACTAAAAACATGGCCCTGCCTTCTCGGAAACTCCCTTGTAGATTCTGGGGGGCTGCTGTTAGGTAGCCCAAAGCTACCTCTTATTTAGGCTGAAGGAATCTCGGTCCTTAGATCTCTCCCTGACCACCCTGTTGGCCATTCATTGAAATCATTCCAGTTTACAAAACATTTCTGTACTGGGGAGCCCAAAACTGGACAAGTTATTCCAAAGTATTCTGTGCTCTAATGACTGTGAAGAAAAATGAAATAATAACATCCTTTGATCTACTGGCTACAGGCCTGCTGATACAGCCCAGGATGCTGTTAGCCTCTCTCACTGCCAGGGCTCATTGCTGGCTTACATTCAGCCCACTGCCCATCAGGATCCCCAGATTGTTTTCACAGAATGATAGAATCATAGAATCTTTTAAGCTGGAAAAGACCTTTAAGATCATCAAGTTCAACTGTTAACCTAGCACTGCCAAATCCACCACTACACCATGTCCCGAAGCGCCTCATCTACACGTCTTTTAAATACCTCCAGGGATGGTGACTCAACCACTGCCCTGGGC
>NW_008825547.1:5793038-5838783 GCF_000699105.1 Pygoscelis adeliae
CCCAACTTGGTGTCATCTGCAAACTTACTGAGGGTGCACTTGATCCCCTCATCCAGATCATTGATAAAGAGATTAAACAGAACTGGCCCCAATACTGAGCCCTGGGGAACACCGCTCGTGACTGGCTGCCAACTGGATTTAACTCCATTCACCGCAACTCTTTGAGCCCAGCCGTCCAGACAGTTTTTTACCCAGCGAAGAGTATGCCCGTCCAAGCCAGGAGCAGCCAGTTTCTCCAGGAGAATGCTGTGGGAAACCGTGTCAAAGGCTTTACTAAAGTCTAGGTAGACAATATCCACAACCTTTCCTTCATCCACTAAGTGGGTCATCTGGTCACAGAAGGAGATCAGGCTAGTCAGGCAGGATCTGCCTTTCATAAACCCATGCTGACTGCGCCTGATCCCCTGGCTGTCCTGTATGTGCCGCATGACGGCACTCAAGATGATCTGCTCCATAACCTTCTCCAGCACCAAGGTCAGACTGACAGGCCTGTAGTCCCCCAGATCCTTCTTCTGGCCCTTCTTGTAGACGGGTGTCACATTCGCTAACCTCTGGTCAACTGGGACCTCCCCAGTTAGCCAGGACTGCTGATAAAGGATGGAAAGTGGCTTGGTGAGCACTTCCACCAGGTCCTCAGTACCCTTGGGTGGATCCCATCTGGCCCCATAGATTTGTGTGTGTCTAAATGGTGTAGCAGATAGCTAACCATTTCCCCTTGGATTATGGGGGCTTCATTCAGCTCCCCATCCTTGTCTTCCAGCTCAGGGGGCTGGGTATCTGAAGAACAACTGGTCTGCCTGTTAAAGACTGAGGCAAAGAAGGCATTAAGTACCTCAGCCTTTTCCACATCCTTTGTCACTATGTTTCCCCTCGTATCCAATAAAGGATGGAGATTCTCCTTAGCCCTCCTTTTGTTGCTAATGTATTTATAGAAACATTTTCAGCTGCATCCCAGTCAATCAGACCCTAGTCAGTGAGTCCCCAGCCTGTACCAATGCAGAGGTTGGTCCAGCCCAGGTGCAGGACTTTGCATTTGCATTTGTTGAATTCATTAGGTTCTTGTTGGACGATTCCTCCAACCCATCTAGGTGCCTCTGGATGGTGATATCAACTGGCCTTCCCAATTTGGTGTCATCTGCAAACTTGACATGAGTGTACTCTGTCATCTCCTCCCGGTCTTTGATAAAGATGCTAAAGGGGCTAGGTCCCAGGACAGACCCCTGAAGAACTCTGCTTGTAATCAGCCTCAAGGCAGCATATGAACCATTAATTACTACACTCGGAGCCTGATGAGTCAGTCAGTTTCTCACACATCTAGCAGTCCACCTGTCTAGGCTGTAATGTCCCAACTTGAATACAAGGATGCTGAGGGAGAGAGTGTCAAAGCCTTCCTGAAGTCAAGGTCAGAGGTTCACGGCTCTCCTCTCATCCACAGATTCAGTCATTTCACCACAGATGGCAAACAGATCGTCAGGCATGATTAACCCTTGGGAGATCCATGCTGCTATTCCCAGGCACCTTCTTCTCTTTCATGTGTGCAGAAATAGCTTTCAAGAGGACACAGTCCATGATTCTCTCAGAACCAAAATGACTTTAACCAGCCTGTAGTCCCTTGGATGGTCCTTCTCACCCTTTTTGAAGATGGGTGCAACATCACCTGTCTCCAGTCATTGGGAATCTCTCACAATCTCCAAAACCCTTCAAGGACAATGGAGAGTGGCTTCACGATGATATCAGCCAGCTCTCTTTGTGTCCTGGATGTTCCCTATCCAACCTATGGACTTGTATGGGTCAATATTTCTCAAGAGATCCCTGACTTGATCCTTTTCTGCTGCTGGTAAATCCTCTCTTCCTTGAATCCTGTCTCTAGGCTCAAAGGCCCAGGAGATTTTGTCAGTGAAGACTGAGCCAAAGGTAGCATTGATCTCAGGCTTATCTGCATCCACTTTCACTAAATCATGATTCAGCAGCAACCCCACATTTTCCTTGTTTATTTTCTTATTGCTCTTATAATGACAGAAGCTTTTCTTGCTGTCACTCCTTGCCACTTTAAACTCTAGGTAAGCTTAGGTTTTCTCAGCACCTCACACTTAACACCACTCTTGAGATTGTGCAATGTAAGCTACCAAAGTTATCCATCAAATGCTAGAGATATTCTAGGAAGCATTAATAATCAAGAAAATATTTATTTGGAAAGTCAATGACTAGAGCTTAGACAATTCCAAAAGGCTTATCATAAAACTGCTGAATCAAAATTTTTATTACTCTCTGTTTTTCTCTTAAAAAAACCCAAACCCTTAAACACAAACAAACTGCAACAATTGAAATAAATGATGGGCTGGGTGAATTATTCTTCAAGAAGAACACTTGATCTCCAACAAACCTTTCTTGCGACTGCAACGCAGCAAGTCCTAACAGTTGATTAGTACATCTCCATGCAGTTGTTGTACATGAGAGCACAGTGTCAAGACTTCATGGTACAAGACAGGTTACAAAGTAAGGCAGTCTGCAGCAATTCCAGCAAAAGCATCAGGAATTCCTCCCAAACCTTTTGAGCACAAAGAAATAAGTTGTACATTAATTATGCCATTCCCCTTAGCTCCTACTTCATCTTCATTGCTCTTCTCTACAGGCTGGCACTGGATTTCTTTACTTTGGTGTTTAACTCTGATGAGAAGTGTATTTTCATAGCAATTTCTCAGCATAAAGGTATGGTGAAGCACACAAACATATAACTTTTGGATGAAACAAAACTGCCAGATGTAGTGCAACTGTTAATGAGTCCCTGGGACCAGCCAAATTTGAGCTGATACAAAGTCACACACCTCCAAAAAACAAACACACCAACAAAATGCAGCAAGCCCATGCCCGGTCCTTGGCACCATCTGTTTCATTCCACAGACCTGTTCACCCTGTGCTGCAGTTTTTGTTAGTGTAGCTCTAGTAGCTTAGTCTACTGCTCTAGAGTGAGAGCAGCAAAGTTAAGGTACCCTCTTGCCACCCACCCTGGGTGGCTCTGCAGTGCTATAGGCTATCACAGAAATATGGATTTTCCCTCATACCATCTCACCGCTCAAGATTACGTCCAGGAAATATGCATCATTATGTAATTATACAAATGTTTTAACATCAAGTTTTTGAAGTAGGTTTTCTGGTGTCTAAAAACCTAGATCTGCTTTCCACTTAATATTCTCTGCTAAATTGCCGTTTGGGCAATGAAAATGGACAGTTTCATTGTTCAGAAACACAATACTGCTAGGGATGAAAATATTTAATTATTTAAAAATATTACATATTTTTTCTGTTTGAATCATGAAAATACAGGCTTCCGTGTTAAGTTTTAGAAATAACAATATGACAGTGGGTCTCTCCTGTATAAATAAAACATGCTGAAAAACAGAATAGTACGCATAATTTTAATAAGATACAGAACCCTGTAAATCAGCTCATTTCACATCCCCAAGATTTCATGAATTTGATATGTTGGGGCTCAATCATACAAAATAACTCTTGGATTTGACACTATAAATTCAATCCTGAATAACAAAGTTTTAAACTTTTCATGTAATTATGCCAATGAAAGTACAGGAAGCATTTGCCTCCATAACAAAAACTTCTTCTTATGAACATACTCTTGACAAATTTTATGGATTTCTAAATTTGCATTAACTATTATAGCATTTTCAGCTCCTTTTTTTGTACAGAAAAATTGTATTTAAGCAATTTGAAAAGTATGCAATTCATTTCTTTATCACTTTTAATACATTTTTAATTTAAACTGAAATTAACTGATTATGTACTGTAAAATACTTAGGTTTCAGTTTTGCAGCTCTACTTTTGTGAAAGAGTGCAGATTTTTTTTTTTTTTAATAATTAGCCTGTGGAATGACAAGAATATACAAGTACAGTGTTGAAAAGATAGTATTTTCTTTCCATGAAAAAACTTTCCACTGAAAGTGGAAACTGGACCCAAAACAAAATGGACTGTGAGTAATAAATTACAATTTGGCTAAATCCAGCATGCTCATTCAATCATCAACTCATTTACAGCAGTATCTCTGTACTTTTGCCAGTGCTACACATTTGCTTTCTAGTTAGAATTGGGTAGAATTAACTATGCACTTCCCTAGCTTAACACACACACTTGCTGCTACAGCTACTCTGAACGAGACCCATGCAATGGTTTGATCCTCATTTCTAAACAGCCCCTGCAACTGCTGAGAATTAATTTAGTGGTTTAGTCTCACCACAAGGCAGACCATCCAAAGCTGTCAAGGAGAAAAAAGACATATTTGTTGGTGATGTTATTCAGCATGCTACAGAAAGAGAATCACCGATAGATGGTTTAAAAGCTGGTTTAAAGTATCACGGTATTTGTTTAAATTATATGCGAATAATGTCATTGGCAAGCCCTGAGAAGTAAACAAATGGTGTTGGAAAGGCTAGCCCTGATGGTGCCCTTTTGTGAATTCTATAGTCTTGTTAGGATACTCGTGGGGCGCATTCTGGCAGACCCCGAGACAGGATTCAGCTTTCATGAACAACCATTCTTGAATATTTTTGTTGTGTTCATTGAACAGCTCATCACTGTGCAAGGCAGAAGTCTGGCAGAAAAATACTACGCAGTTACTTAGCTATGATACATTAATGAAGAAAACCAGGGCAAAGAAGAGGAAGTGATTTATAACCACCTTCAAGACCTAACAGTAAGCAAGCCTCGTCTGAATCTAGAATCATAGTTCTCCCCATAGTAGAAACTTGAAAAACATAGTAAAACCAAGTGAATTTTTAACTTGCAAAAAAGTCATAGCTCTTATTTTGTGTGCAGATCAACCTATAGAGGGAGATGAAATATACATTTTAATACTTTATATGACTATGTGCCAAACGATGACAACAAGAATTTGCAGGGAGTGATGAGTCTGAAACAAATTTAGTGTGATCACATTAACAATAGCTTTGTGAGCACTCTGTGTCTAACTGGCTGACATCTGAGTTGTAGTCCCAGCTCTGCTAAAAATCAGATTGCACAAATACTGAGTTATCACATACATTAATCTGGTGAGATTGCACTTTTCTGTTTTCTACAGTAATAATAAACATCATGAAATGCTCAGCTTTATTAGCAAGAGTCACTGGAAGGTGTCCTCTCTCCTTGGAAAAGAAGGAAGAGCACACTGACTTTGAATGTGAACCTTTCGCTCTGGCATAGACTAAATGCTACCCTTTCAATTTAATTGGCATGTGGAACAGCTTCCTGAGGTTGGAGCATGCTCAGTGAAAAAGGAAATTCAGAATCAGAGTGAATTCTGTCCCCCCCAGTCTCAAACACCCCCTATTGAACTACGCTAAACAATTCTTTTCAAATATTCTAATGCAAAAATCTGAATGGTTTTACTGGGGATTGTGTGAAGCTAGAGGAGATCTTCTCACAGAAATACTTAAGGAAAAAGAAATCATTGTCCAAACTACCTATTTTTTCATAATCTCTCCCTTTAGAAAACTTGAAGCACTAGCAAAAAAAATATGTATTCCTAACTGGAAAAATCACTACAGTGATTGCCGGAGATGCTGTTTCACAACTACTGTACAGCAACTGACCTTCTTAGCTGAAAGACATCTCCCAGTATGAGCTGAGATTGGTGACAACAGAAAGTGTATAATGATAACTTTGGACTTCAGAGTTCTGAGATTAATGCACAAATGAAAACAAGGATGAAAAGTACATTAATTTTAACTTCCAGATATCCCTAGATAAACTTCCAAATATCCCTAGAGCACCATGTTTGGGTTTCCAGGCATTCAACTATTTTGCAGACATTTTCGATTAAAAAGGACAAGCTTTTGTTGAAGAAAATTATGTGAATCCACAGTTTATATGTGGATTATATATATTATATATATTATATATATTATATATATAACCTTTATATATATATAAAGGTTAATATAAAAGTCAGGAAAGAGCAACTGTGTTATGGCACTGAAGTTGGGAAACACGGGTCTAGAATCAGAAGGATAATTCTTCAGCTAGGTCTTAGTTCAGGCCTTGCTACTGTGCAAGCTCAGTTTGGCCAGGATCAAGCCCCAGCTAATGACAGACACCTTAGGCAGACTGGGGAATGCCTAGCATAGCGGAGGAAGCAATTTATATGTTCTGCTTGTAGGGATTTGACACTTTCCGTGTAAAGCTGCATCACATTTTTGCCCGTCTGTCATGAGCACCATGAAGGCTGCGAGTTCCTCAGGGCAGGAACCTGTTAAACACTTAGCACAGCACAGGAGCTCCATGGTAATAATTACCACTGCTATTAAATGCACTGTGTCATAGCTGTTTCAGTATCCTTACTGCAACTTGTATTTCTGTAAGGCTGTCAGTATAATGATGTTATACTGAATTGCAATAGAGAGGTTTGGGGAAATGTGAGGAAATGCTTTATCAATTTCCCTGATCCCCTGCAGTGCTCGGCAGCACTTTTGACACCAATAATCCACAGCCACACCGCTGCCGAGAATGAGAAAATGTGTTCATGCAGTTAACATGTGACATCATACGGTAATCGCCCATCAGGAAAACTCTCAGCTTCCGTGCATATTATGACAATGACTGAAAAGCAAACACGTTTGCTCGCAAAATTAAAAGCACCAGATCTTTCCTCGTGCAATTTAACCACCTTCAGTTCAAACTGAAATCACAATTCCATGCCCCATTTCTCCCTTGTGGAAGACAACTCTTTGATGAACTAATATAGGTAGGAGTCACCAGCTGAGATCGAGACATGAAGTATCTCCTTTATACCCAGACTTTCGTTCTGTGTATACAAAGCAGAGAAGCATACTGCCTTTCCAGAAGCATCCCTTAGCACCCTCCGCAGTCTGCAAACCCACATGTGGCTGCGGAGCAGACTGGCTGAGTGGGTGGAGTCAAACCCAAAGTTCAGGGCCCGTAATAAGCCCTTCTCACATGTATGAAGTAAGAAACTTACTTACACTCACTGTGAAGACACTGCTCTGATGGAAGTACTCGAGGTGCAAAATAAGGAAAAGGAATCCTGCTGCAGAAACTCAAAGGTGTTTTTGAACCTCAGGCTCTGTTACCCTCCAGCTTAGGTTTCTCTAGGTGGAACATGTGGAATTAGGAAGATGTAAAAAAGTCCTTTTTTTTAAGGACATTTTCCAATCAAAACTTTGATGTGTGTCCCAACACCTGCACAGATCAAATTTGGCTCATTGTTTTTAATACAGAAGTATTAATAAAATTCTGAAAAGCAATTTTCTGTCCTTTATTTACACACAAACTCCTACTTATACTGGTAGACTTTCCACATATAGAATTAAAAATGTTAAATTAAACTAGTACTTTCTTATATGCTTTTGTGAGTGCATGACTACATAAAGAAACCCCTCTACACACACGGAATATTGCACACATGCAGACTAAAGTCTTATGTGGCTTTTTTTTTTTTTAAAGAATAAAATAAAACTTCCAGGTTTGCAGATGCTAAATGATTGATACAATTTCCATTTAAATGTAAATTTGTCTTTTTGTTTTAATGGGATGACAAGTACTTTTTCCCAAATTTTTCAGACAGTATAGTTCTGAAATATGGGGGAAGGTTGGGGGGATGAGATCTGTCTAGATTTGCTTGGTATAATTCTTAGTAAGATAACCTTATTTTCTTTTATCAATTCATCCAAGTTTTTCTGATATTCATTTCTGAAAAGAAAATGAAGTGTGTTGTACACCTTCCAAATTAAACAGGTTAAGTAAAAGAGAAGACAGTTTACCCATAGCTATTTGTGCTTGTGGGGTGAGAAGGGAAGTGGATTTTGCAAAATAACGATCTCCTGGTAGTATAAAATACAGGGGGGGGGAAAATGGGAGTTCAAGAGTAGCATTATAATGACCAAAATTCACTATGTGTTTTTTATTATGTCGGAAAGAACTCTTTTAAGAAATGGAAATCACTACATTCTATTGATTCATGCACAGATTCTTCAGACATAAGTCATCAGTGTTGACACTTTCAAATACATAAAACGTGACATCTGCTCCTACAAACGCACTACACAGGCTGTAAATCATCAAAGAGAAAAACAGTTCAATGTCATTTCAGCCACTGTAAGCTATGGTTTACAACTGAGAGATAAAAATAGTCATACTGTCTCTATGACATCTAAACCACTTTTCTATTGCAGTATTCTATGTTCTAATTTATCTTTGTGGTTGAACAACACACAATCAATTGTAAGCAACTAGTGTAGTTTGATTCCAGTCAACAGCAATTTTCTTCAGCTTTATCTTTTTTCCCCCTCACTGCACTGACTTTAAGTGCTCTCCCAAACCCACCCTTTCCCATGCAGTGTTTTGTGGAGACTCTGAGGACTTAAATTTGTCATTTTGAATTGTGAAAATACAAGAAAAAGACATAACTTATACGTAATGGTTTCCAAATACTTGTAAAATCCTTTTTGAGTATCACCATATCTGCATTCACACTAATGAAGAATGTATACATGCATTTCTCAACACCGATATCAGGGATCACTGTACTAGGTATTTTTTCCATGCATCATTCCTCACCAAAGAAAACAGTATCAAGTATCTTGATCCTTCCTCGAAAGAAATGCTAAATTGCCTCCTATAGCTACTTTGTCAACTTAATTAGTATTCAAACCAATATTCAATTTGCATAAAGTACTAAAACAGTTTTTCAAATCTTCAGTGATTTACTTCATTTAATTATGAAGTGAGAACATGACTATCATAAGTGGCATATTTTGTTATTATTAGCACCTAAGAGATTACAACATGCATTAGGATTTAAATATTTTTTGTACATGATAAAGACCAAGGAGGTGAATTATTTTAACCACTAGTATTTAGTATTAGCTTTTGCAGTAGAAATAAAACATTTATTTGGCTAATGAAAATGTAAGGAATAGACACATCACCACGACAAGTGACGTAATGATCTTGCAATATACCACACATGGGTAACTGCTAGCAAGTAGAAAGTGACAACAGAGCAATACGTTAAAGAGCCAAAGCCCAGGCTGAGCAGGAAATAGTTTTTCCCATTTCCAGGTTGCATAATCTTCCTAACGTACATGAAGACAAAATCACATTCCCTTCAATTTTGTTTTACTTTACTGTGAGACTTGTATGAAGGTCTCTGAGCTTGCCCCCTTTGCTCGGAAGGACATCAGCCTTGCACTTGGAAGACCACTGTCCAAGCTCTCACCATTAGACTATTAGACAGCCTGGAATCAATTTCAGGAGCATGCACTCACCAAAAGTATCGAAGAAACTTTCTCATGCAGAATTTCACTCAAACAATGATACTAATGCAAAAAAAGTTTTACTAGTGAATTAGTTAACGGTTTTCCAATGACAACCAGTCCTTAAAATGCTCTAAACGCATTGGTCCCACTGTGAGTTTAGTATGAATGTTACGAGAGGTTTTGTCATCCTCATTTCCCCCGTAATTGACTGTTTCTTGAATTTTACTTCCTTAAGCTGTTTTCTAAATGTTAACATCACCTCTTGCTTATTCACCAGACAGGTGTACAGACCTTCTAACGGAGTGGGGAGTCATCCCCAAGCTGCAAATTGAATAGCGACATGTCAGATACGTACATCTGTGAACCTGCAGAAACACAGCCCTCAACAGCTCACTTCAGGAGTGCTCCTGGAAATATGCCCAAAAGCCAGTACAGCGTCAGCAGTACTGCCTACCCCGATCTGCTGTCAGAAACACCCTGTTTTGTTTGCCCTACCTGTAACTGACCCCGGGGACAGTCATTGTGTTTTGTGGCCAAATGTGCTATCTATCCTTCAAACCAGGTACTGGTGGCCACAGGGCATATTCGGCTGCATTAGTGATCGACATCTGATAGCAAACTCTTATGCACTGTAGCACAATATTGCCTGCATTCGCTGTCGTGTACACTACCCCACGATTTTTCCTCCCTACCCATGTAACTTCTACAGCCTCTGCATGACACAGCCATTGAACTTTGCTTTTATAAATCCCAGCTCTCAGATATATACTTCAGGGATTCGGCTGCAGCAGTGTCCAGAACTTCTCCCATTTAATATGTCTTACTAAATACTTGCTTGTACATTCCCAAAATACAGTGTGCTGTCAGCCAAGAAGCCTAGAAAGCTAAATCAGTTTTCAGGCATTTGCACCAGAGGTTCTTTCCAACTCTCTAACATAGTCATATGGTCTAGCTCATAGCAAGATTAGAAAGGCAACATTTTTTCACACATTTCCACATAAAATCTTGATTTGTCATGTGCATGCGCACATACACATACATAACCATAAAGGAAATGAAGGCGTGTGTGTGTGTGCACGCATGCACATAAAAGCAGATAAGCAGATCTTATCTCTCTCCACTGAAGTGTCTCTTTTCTTTCCAACTGCTCCTCTGCTGAATGCTTCTTGAGGACATGCAAAGTGTTCTCAGTTCTCACTGAAACTCAGTAAAAATGGGGGGACCCTCAACAGGTTCAAAATATCTGATGCACAGACACACGTATAACTACACAGAAGAGAAAGCACCATTTAATTTACGATTGTATAACAGGATAGGTCTGTACTTGAAAATATTTATTAGTTTGATGAATAGCCTGCTTTTTTGAAAGATAATCTAATTACATAATTCATTCCAATAACGTATATTGCACCTCCATATACACCTTGCCTCTCTGCCTATCTGCTAAGAATAAAGAGATGTCATATATTGTAATTGGATACTTAAAAATATTAAAATACTAACTTTAACATTATCAGAACTAGTAGGAGTATTGTAAAACTTCTTTTACTTTCATTGGAAAAATTTACCGTATGTCTGGATGTTTGTTTCTATGTTTGACTGGACAGCACAAATGTGTATTAATCACCCTCTTTCATGAGAGACAGTCCCAATGGCATTCTTAAAGTAAAATACCTATGTTTTTTCCACTTTGTAGTTTCAGAAAGGTTTCCTAGATGGATGAGTTTCAAAAGACTTTATAGGTCTGCTCCAACAATTTCCATAAATATCCAGAATTTCCCAAAATTTAGATGCTTCAAACTGCAACAGGCTGGTAAATATCTTTGATGGGGGCTGAATGAATTTAGAAACATCCATCTTTGAGATACCCCAGTGATTCTGGAAATCTCCATCTAACACTGGATCTGTTAAAATGCAAAAGCATCAAAGAATTCACCTACTTAAGCTACAAAAATAAATCCTGTAATGTCACCGGCTTCCATAGTTCCTTCCTAATATGCAATGCTAAATATTATCCCTGAATCCATAGGGTAAGGCAAAGGTACTTTGCATTATTGAGTCCCTCATTGCTTGCAAACTTAGTTCCATGGCAAATCCTCCTGTCCATAAAGTGGAAGAGCAATTCTTCCATAAGTTGTTCCATTTGCAGCTAGTTTTGAACAAAAACTTATTTGGAGGAGGGGGCACAGCTGTGTCAGAGAGAAACTGAATGAACAGACTTGCTACTTTTTCTCCTGCATGAACTCTGGGGCCCAATTATTCACGAAAATCTCCCCACCGCCTTCATTAGGAGAACTCGTCGCCTTGTGACAAAAGGCCAACAGCGACACTGGGCAGCCCTCTCCTACTCGTGAAAACTAACCGATGCAACTAATCCTATTGTGGCCAATGCGCTTACTTGCACAAGTAATTTGTTCAATGACAAAATAAAGGCTGAAGAGTGAGCCATCATGTACAGGTGAGGAAAAAATGAGGATAAAAAGCAAAAGGTATATCAAATGTAATTTATCTAGCATTACAGGTTACCTGTATTATTTCCATTTTATTGCTGCATTGGTAGAACTATCATATAACTGGAAAAACAAATTACTATGTGACAAATCTATTAGTGTATAAAAGGAGATGTTTCTTACAAGTACTTAGAGAAATATACAGCCCTCATGCTTTACACTGAACTTCCACTGACATAAATGAAAGCTTTACACAAAGAGTAAAAATAGAATATGTTCCTCGGTTTTCAAGCAAAAATCTGCAGTTGAGGAAATATTTTACCTAACATAGAAAATACTAGCTGACTGGGAGCACCTGGGGAACAGACAACTCACATCTGAAATACAAGAACTGGTATGCAACATAATGCCTATTCTTTGCCAGTTCACAATATAAGCATTAACATAGGCACTATTTACACTAAGAAGCATTATTAATAGATTAATTGTAATTTAAAAATTAATTTCAGTGACTTCAACATTTCTTCCACAGTTGTTCACCCCTTTATTTGGATCATAAAGAACACTGCCGGTACTGATTATTTTTTCACAATAAAAATCCTTGGGCAGATGATTTTGAATGTGTTTTGTTGACTGAAACAGATAAACTGAAGGAGGTTTGGATTTTATGTTTATGTGGCAGTAGTTGTGTACTTTCCAGAAAAAAACAACTTCCTTCAGAACTTAAGTATCTCAAATGATATCTCAAACAAAGAAAAAAAAAAGCATACTTTGAAAACAGTCCTACATCTAACAAGTTTATGCACTGAATACTTATTTAATTTTCCATCTGTCAAAACCATGTGGAAAAATGAAAGAAGGAAAAAGTTATATTGTTAGACAGTAAGAACAAGTAACGGTAAGAAAACTGATTCTTTGTTCTTTATATCGCTACAACAGGTTCAAAAATCTACATATAGAGGCAGCAATAAGAAAGGATGGTTTCCAGTGAAAGACTCATGAAAGAACCTCAGCTATTTGTCTTTAGCAATTTCTAGCCCATTTTTCTCCAAAAAGCCTTGGCATCGTCCCACCACATTTCCTCATGCAATCACATATGGCCATGCAAACAGAATATTTCTCTCCTTGAAATCTGCAATTTGCTGTGACTGTCTGAGCAAAGATCTAGGCTTTTTACAGTCCAGCCCAGTTAACCCACCCTTGGCTTCCCTGTAGCTGAGCTGTGTGCAAATGGGCCACCATGCCCTGTGCTAGGCCACATCGTAGCGCCCCAAATTGGACGCCTGTTCCAGGCTGCCCGGTCTCTGTGGGCCACAACCTTCCTTACTCAACTGGCAGAAGCCTTTAATACATTGCAAGCTTGCTGCTCTTCACTAATTCTGCATTTTGCTGAAACAGTCTGTGAACTAGGAAACGTGGACAGTTTTACATTTTACATTTCCTGACTACTGTTGGTTGACCTGAAGTATTTCATGCCAAAGTTGATGGGCATGCTGTTGGCAACTGCTGTTTTCTTTCCTTCCTCTGTTGATGTCCTGCTGGCACCAATGAGATGCACATAGTTTAATAAAAGCACGGTGATCACACATCTGCTTTTGCCTGGATTAACAGCTCTGCCTAGCTATCAAGACATTGAAAACCTGTTATTCCTAATTCATTATCTAAAAATTATATAAGAAACAAATTTTAGTTTTATATGTGTATTGCCGACATTGGTTAAGCTTGTACTTGATTCTGAGGGAAAATCTAACATCACTTACCAGGGACTATCAATGACACTCCCAGTCTCATAAAAGGACCATGATCGGCTTGTTCTTATCCAGGCATGGAAGCTCAGTTTCCATGTAATAAGGCTACTATGTTGTCAAACTTAGGACCGACTTTATGACTGTTTGGAGGTGATTTTTGAGACTTTGGGGTATATTTTCATGATCATGTGATTTGGCCACTGCAAAAGTTTAGTTTAATTCAGTTTAAGACTGAGTTCTCATAGGGGGTTTAATTACCTATTGATCTCAGCTGAACTGCTGCCCATCACCATAGTAGACACCTTTCGTGAAAAATCAATAGCAATATTAAGTCTCTTTTCAGTGTAAAGACTCTGATTGGTCTGTGGGCTAAAGAGGTTTGTTTTCCGTTTTTTATTGTTCTTACTCAGATTTTTTCAGCTGGATGTTTCCTTGAGAACCTCACCTGAATCCAGAAGCTGTTACCCATACAAACTGTTCCTATTAAAGCATCATTTAGATCAACAACACTTCTAAATGGGTTAAAATCTGCAGTTCTGGACCTGACAATTTCAGCCACTTCTGGTTTGATCTGCCTTGTGATTTCTGCACAACAAACCTGCAGGAGAAAGGAATTTACCCAGTGCTGTACACCAGTGCAGTGAATTTTTCCGTACATTTTTAGTGGTTTTGTACCATCTGAAGCTAATTCTGGGTGAGAAGCATTCTTCACCTAATCCAATTTATTTAGTCAGACTAAGCAAGAAAAATGAAGTCGTCTAGATTTTTTTGTTTGTTTGTTTGGCTTACATGATTAAGGAGAAAGGGACAGAAATTATATTCCTTTGGGGAGTAAATTCAATTCAATAGTATTGAACAACTTTTTATGAATTTCAAGATATTCTTCAGGAAAGCATTCCTTATACATTTTCATTTATCATTTTGTGTTTCTCTAAACCCTCTATTTTTACGTTACAGTGGCCCAGAAATTGATTTAAACCAAAACCATAACTTTTGTGAGGCTCATTAAATGGTAAAATACATTCTTCACTTTTGTTTGTAAAACCGGTATTAAGTTTTTAGTACTGGTGCTAGATTGTTCTCAGTGCCCAGCAATATTTTACTGGATTTCCTCTGCATATGAGCTATGAAAAACCACAAGTGAGTTCAGCTATGAGATCTTTGTTAGAGAAACTTTACTCCCACAGAGCAGTTTTGCAAGAATTCTGATATTCTCAAAGTTTAATGTTCAAATATCTCATTATAGCACTTCTGACTCTGTTTTTTCTCACATCACTGATACTCTTGCTATTTCCTGGCACACATGATTAATAGTTTTCAAACTCTTAACTTTTTAATCTTTAAGCAGGACAAGAAAGCAAAACCACAGATTAATTTCATGTAGGCTAAGATCTCAATCCAATTGATGGTACTTGAAAAACCAATAGGAAAAATACAGACATCTAGATTTCATCAGAAAAATAATCCTATTTAAACAAAAAGCTTGGGAAACATCAGCAAAAAACAATGGTGAATAAAGAAGTAAATGACCCTGTGGCAGCTTTAACATTTGTATGACAATGACAAATAGACACCAGTTAGTCTAGGCTATATTCCTAAAATTCATTTCATACTTGCTTTTAGTTTTTAGGATTACTATTCACTGAATGTGCCCAGAAAAATGTAGCTTGTTATTACACATAACAGTTGCACGGTATGGATGAATGGTGCTACAGCACTTATAATTACACATGCACAAACATGATGGAAATTAATATTACTGTAGATATCAAAAGCAAACAGACCTAATTAAAGAAATAACTGCAACAAACCCAGATGCAACCCAAAACAAAAAAGGACAACTCCAAATCTAATGAATCCTTTGAATATTAATTACAGAATTCCTAACAATACACTGGGAAAGCTTTCTTGGAGAATTCAGTTTACTGTTTAACAGTTTCTGACTAATTTTATTAACCTGTACATCTGAGAGGATCAACCCCCTCTGGGTTTAATTAGAAGAAAATTCAATTTAAATCTAAATGTCAACAGTGGTTACTAATTATGGCAGGGCCCTGGACGAGACATCCAGTCTGTAATCAGGAGGTTCTCTGCTAACAATTAACAGTTTCTTTCAGAGTTATGAGTGCATTAGGATTTTCCTTTTTCTAAATAAATATGATTCAGCATGGGACACGACTAATATTAAGAGCACCTACTGCTAGGTGCAGACATGCAGAAGAGGTTGCCAAATTAAATTACAGAGATTTCTCAAACATATAGCTGAATAATAAGCAGCTACAAAACTAGGTCAGGGTCGCAAGCAGTCGACCACAGCCCCTCCCCCCAACATGCAAAATAAATATATCCACTATCTCTGAATAGAAATCAGTCTTTTGTTATGCCCTTTGTCAGGAATACGTTACTGCAAAATGATATTTATTTCCACAGTCTTCGCAGCTGTGAGCAGGGCTGAATTAATCTTTCAAGAACTGATTTCATCTTCAATTTCATGTTTATGATTATAAAATGTAAATGTATTACTTTAAAGAAAAAAATGACAATGAAAGGCATAGATGTAAAAAGGCAGCTCTTTACCTACTGCTTTCATTTGCCTTGTACTAATGAAGCAAATAGCCGACTAACTCTTAAATAAAAACAGACATTATAAAAATGCATTGTAGAAAATGTGTAGAAGTACGAAAACTGGGGAGATGTCTAAAATGATATCATTTGAAAATCTAACCCGAGCAGCAAATATGTGACTTTAGACAAGAGAATTACCAGAACACAGAAACATCACCAAAACTAGGGTGAGGATAAAGGGTTTAGTCATTTAACTTCAAACCAGCCCCCGCACTCTCAGTGCTACTACTAAGGACAATACCGAAAATGCTGATTACAGCTGAGCATTGCTATTTCTCAGCTTGATGGTAGCTTGTTTCAGAAATCGCAAGAGTCTTTTCTGAACCATTTCATTCTGATGACCTACTAATTAATTACTTCCGTATCCATAAAGTAACCATGCTGGGTTTTGTGGAAGTTGTTGACAAATTTGTATCATTTCATCTTGGGACTTACCAACCATTGTTCTCAAATACTCCAGGAAAACACATTCTGAGATTTGTTAGTGGTAATTTCTGAAAATGACTGTTTATGAGAGGGAAAGCAGAAATCAGAGGAAATCTGTATGGACATACAGAGACACCTCAATGCGTGGTTTTAATTGATGTAGCATAACCATAACAATCAAACATGCTGGTCTTGGGCTGCTCTTTGCTAAACAGGAAAGCTGTTTTCTTTCTATGCTAAAACCTAAAACAAATAAAAAACCCCAACAACCCTCTTTTGTATAGAATATGTTAAAAGTTATGTATTGGACATTATTTTAATCATATTTACTTTGCAACATTTTTTTGATCAAAGGCCACCAAGTGACAAATGAACACCCTAGCATCATTGTTGATAAATGCTTGTATAAGATACTATAATTACAGCTTCAGATATATTCTTAGTAATGATGATGTGAATGCAGTACTTTAATTTAATTTACACTTACTTACATTTATATTTTTCAAATTAAGCCCTAAACCTAAAATCCCTTATGCATGTACTGGACTTTAAATCTGTAAACAGTTTCATGCCCCTCCCAGGGCTGTCATCGAATAAAAATTAAGTATGTATGTATATATGTATGAAACACTTCTAAGTGTGTAAACAGGTGCCTATTGTTAAGCAAGTGCTTAAAACACCTCTATTCAAGAAAGCACTTATGGATATTAAATACTGCATATTATGTATATTATGTAAGGCTTTCCTGAATAACGATAAAACAAGCACATCTCAAAATTAAGCATCTGCTTTCCTCTATTTCTGAACCGATGTGGCAGTTTTTCTCAATAATGAAAGGATTATGCACATTTTAAAGTATAATGCAGAATATAGCTCTTAAAACCTTATGATGGAGTGGTTGCAGAAGATGTTCTACAAATGTAACACTTGAACCTGACAAGAAAATTACGCAACCATGACTACATTTGGATGCACCAACTCAGATTAACTGCATGCTCTTCACACACACCAATGCCTGTTGATACTGGCAGCTATCTATACAAACGAACTTCAGCAGTCAGATTGAAAGTGGGTGTTTTAAGCCTATTTTTGTCACAACGAACGTTAGATACCTGGCCTCCCTTGCACCACTGGCTCCACCCCAGCTCTTCCACAAATGTACGTCTTTCTCCATCAAGAAAAAAGGGAATCAGGACACTTCAGCTCCTAATCTCCCTGTCTGAATAAGTGTATGAAATTAGGCAGGATTGATAACAAGAAAAAATTTCCAGCTGACCCCTGAAATTGTTACTCAGCTCCTGAGGATGGAGGGAGGAAGAGGAAAGAAAGGACAAGGGACTTTCCTCCCTCCCTGCTGAAGCTGTGTACAGAAAAAAAAAGAAAACAAAAAATCCCCAAGATGAATTAGGCCAAAGATGGACTGCCCAAAAAAAGGGTGACTCTGCACCTAGAAGCAGAAGACTTGGGGCCCAGGTCCCACTCTCCCACCTCTTTACTTACTTCATCCAGTGCCTCCTGCATTCTAGAATAACTCAGAAACTCCAAGCACCAGTGAAAATCTATGGTCTATGTGATGTCCTTTCCTTCTCCACATTTGTCAGCAAATGGATGTTTGTTTTGGGGGAAAAAAACAATTTTGTAACTGAAGTCAGCCCCCCCTCCTCCCACCCCCGGGTGATTATTACACTTCTCGGGTGGTTAAATTCATGCATCCTTCAGTTTCATGCCTTGTAATACTTCCTGAGGCATGTAAAAATCACCCAGAAATACTCTGCTGGCTGTGCTTTCTTATTTGGTTACAATCTTTGTGTGAAATTTTGGGCTCTGTGAAGTCAGCAGAAGTTTTGCTCTCAACTAAAATGGGGCGGGGCTTCACACTTCATGTTTCTAAAATACTCCCTGTTTTCAGTTCCTTTAGTATTTCTATTTTATACTACTATTGCTAAAATTGCAAACTGTGGTAACCAATGATGTAAAGTATTTTGTAAGATCAAAATTTCAATTAAATCAGAAGCTAAGTAACAAAAATAAACATTTTTATTTTCTGCCATGCATACTACAAAGTGTAATTTAGAAAAATTATCAAATCACAATTAACATGATACTTTTTAGCCTTCATTAGGCAAAGGCAAGTGTGTCTCTGTATTTTCTTATCCCTGAAAGAGTCTACTTCTCCTCCATGTTCAACTGAAGTTTTAGTTGAGATCTTTTGATAGTACCAAAAAGGAAGTTCTTTTAACCACAGTTCAATAATAAGGTGAATGGAAAAACAGTTGGTTTCCTTCTGCTTCAACTGTTTACCTTGATCTGTTTTAAGCCAAGAGAAGAGAAAGAAAGAGAGTCTGTTTATATTCTTCATTACATAACAACCACAAGTTAAACCAAAAAAAAAACCCTGTAAAATACTGTTCTGTTCTCATGATTGAACTTCTACAGTTCTGATTTTTCTAAGTAATTCTGCTTGCACCTCAAAACAAGAGACTGAAGAGCTTTAACTTAGCATCTAAAAGCAATGCTAAAGGGCTACTTAATACATAGCCATAAAGTGTAGACCTAAAGTAAAATCATTGTAAACAAACAAACAAACAAATAAGGAGAGCTATAAATTATTCTGTGAGAATAAGAGAAATTAAAAACTACAATTATGTGTTTGTGAAAGAAAGTTTGACATGATTTGGTAGGACTGAAACCTGGCATGACAATTCACATGACTGAAACTTATCAGTAAAACCTAAATAGGAAAGACAGCCAGGAGGAGCAAGAATGTGGGACTCCACATTAAAAGTATCATTTACATACTTAAGACTTACGGGCTAATTCAGGATAGCTGTATCTGATTGACAACAATATCAGGTCTTTTATAGCTGCCAACACAGATGAGAAAATAGAAGGAGCAGGCATCTAAAAATTACTTAGAGGTACGTGTAAATATGTAGAAAAACACAGAGGTTTCTGAAGACATAAGCTGGTAGACTTCTGATGTTACTGATAAATTATTTTTGAAATGTGTAAAACTTAGATCTATTCCCAGCATAAAAAGTAAACCAAGCAACTTAAAATCATTCTGTACTAGATCTCAGTGTGATAGATAAAAATAACCTGATCATTGCCTAAAACTGGCGATTGCCTATGTTAGAGCGTTCACAAATGAATTTCAACTACAATGTGCAAGAAGTGTGACGTCTATTTTTTCTCTGTAAAAAGTCAGTGTTTCCAAATAATTTTAAAGACACTTACAAACAAAACTGAGCAAAGTAGGTATTTTCATGCAAAAGAAAACTGAAAATCAGACTATAAAAACCACACAATCCTGCAGTCATGAAAGAAGGATTTTTTTTGTGAAAAACCATCCGAGCTGAGAAGAAAAGTAGTTGGAGCAATTTTTTCTTTCATATATGGCAAAAGTGAAAATGTGGAAGCTTACAGAAGTAAATGCAAATCAGCAGTTTAGAAATGCAGACCATTGATTATGGAAGCCAGCAGTCTGAAGAAAAAAATAATTTCTGGTATGGTTAAATAGAGTCATGAACCAATGAAATCTGGACAACGGCACAGCTCTGGTCCCAAAAGTTGATAATGAGATTATCAGTTGTGATACAGAAGATAAGTGAATCTAATACATATTTCAGAAAGTGATATATTCATCATTTGCTGTGACAACCAAACACTTGTGATTTCCTTTGTAACTATGTAGGTTACTAAACAGCTAAAGTGAAGTGAAATAAAACACATTAAATTCACTGGATCAGAGAGCTTATACCCAAGGGTTCAGAAAGGATTGGCTCAGGAGATCTTGGAGCCCTCCCCTGACTTACTTTTCAACTAAATTTTGTAACACTGGAGAAGTTCCAGTGGACTGGGGACAAAAAACATAATATATCAATATTTCAAAAGCATAAATAGAGTAAGATCAGACAAGACTCACCTTAGCCTGAATCTGAAATCATCAAAGCCTGTTAAATGATGCAACAATAAATACTAAAAGGGCAGGTGAACTAACAGCACTGAATTCGATTTTATAGAAAAAGGGTCTTCCCCAAAATCTTACTTTTTTCATGACATCACAAGCCTGACTAGCAAAGACTGAATTGACATAATATAGTTGTATTTCTCTTATCCTTTAGATGTCAGTCCACATTTTTTAAAATAGTGTAAAAACTCAATATAACCCATAATACACAGCAAAATCCTACTAACTGTCAGATCACTAAAAAAAATTGCAAATGGGGAAATACCATTCAGAGAAATGCTTCAAAGCATGACGTTCTCAACCTGATGCTATGCAGTATCTCTATCACTCATCCAGTAAAATTTGGAGGAAATGTAAAGAACTGATGAAGTTGTAAATAGCAAATGGGGAAGATGAGCTATAGAATAGCATCTGGGAAGTGATTTGAACTGCATTTGAACACAGTTTTGTACATGTCGCTTTTATAAATGAATGATGGCAGGCTGGAAAACAATCATGATGTAAAGTCACCTGCACATGAACTGCCAGAGTAATGTAGCTAAGAATCATGTAGGCAAGAGCAAGGGAATACTCTACTACAAGCGAGGGAGCGAGGAATGCCAGCAGCTCTGCAACAAGTCACCAGTAAAACCAGTACTGGAATATCATGTCCAATTCTGATATGTCTACACTTCAAGTAATACCCTGAAGCGTTAAGAAACAATCAGGGGCCAAAGGAATGATTCAGAGTGTCAGGCTACATAAATCCCATTTTCAACGATTTACTGAAAATAAGGTTATGAGATGCTTTCAACACAAACTGCAAATATCAACTCAAGGAAAGAAATCTGTTCTACTGAGGAGTTCTTTATCAATAACTAAACACAGAAAGAGCAAAACTTTAACATTTGGAACAGGTAATTCATGCCAAACAGAAAGCACACATATTTGATTGAGAATAATATCCCATGGAAGCAACTTACATAGGAACATGAAGTCTTTTCCATAAATAGAATCTTTAAATTACAACTATATGAACAAAACAGAAGTTCTGATGCAGAAGTTTCACAGTGTGATTGATTTCTTGGCCTTTGTGTGCACGTGAGTTCAGTCTGTCTATAAGAACAGCACCTTATAATTCTAAAAATCTATGTCTAAGCCACAGATTTTTATTAAAGTTACCAACAAAAGCTGATCTATTACCCAGGATGATATGTAGCAGCTCATCTGTACTGCTGAGTGTAACAAATTCAAGACAACAGCAATTTTGTCAGGTAGACAATACCTTAGCCAGGGTTAGAAAGCCAAGTGTTAAAAGTTGCAATTTGCATCCTTGGAGACTGCTCATAAATGCCCTGCTATTACCTAGCACCGGGTCATCCTAAAAAGCTCTAACATCTGCCTTTCCCCTGTGAGCGTGTGTAGGGGGGAAATCAGTGAGTCTAGTAAGTGCCTGATTTAAATACCTATGTTATCATAGGGGAGATAAATATATGACCGCTCATAATACCCCAGTCCTTTAACTGTTTGCTTATAGGTAATGGTAATACAGGTCTCAAATGATCTCCAATCTCTTTCACTGATGCAAAGCTAAGTATACGTAGACAGTTCCTGACTGATTACCACCAAACCTATTCTTAAAGAAAAAGCCCTCCAGTGAGGGAGTTACCACAAAATGTCTATGTATGTATCCTGTCCCAGCATTTCATCTCCATCCCTGTTATAAGCTCAGAGCGGTTATTATCTCTTATCTTCATGAGTTAATATTCTAGATTTTTCATTCTTGTTGCCTTTGTTTCTGGATTATGTCCAGTTTGTCTTCATCCTTCCCAGAAGTACTCCAGGTCTGTATGGATGAGCGCTAACTAGAGTTGCATAGTTTTGATGGGAAACATCTTAAGAGTTATAGAAACATGTGGAGTCTTGAATCCTCAAAAGAAACTTAACATTTCCTGAAGTCTGCTAGCACTGGACACCTAATAATTTGAAGATTGAGCATATATGAAGTTTGGCCTCAAGAAGTAGTAAAAAAATTCCTTTTGAGGTCAAGGTCCCAGAACCCCACCTGGTCTCAGGAAAGGCCAGAGTGCAAAGATGCAATTTATCCATAGAGCAGTTGGCTAAATTGCTTCAGCTGTTGAGTAGAGCTAATAGCAGCTTACACTATAAAGCATACAATGCATGCTAAACTCATCACAAATCTCCAAAAGGTTTGACAAGGCCAGTTCACAGGGCCCTCTGTTCATTCAAACTTTAAGTAAAAATACACACAGGATGATTATAATGCCAATATTGGGAGCAGCCTTCTACATAGGTATGTAAGATAAAAGTCTTTTAAGATGGTAATTGTCACGCTGTCACTGTGAGCAAGCAAAAAAGTAGAGAAAATGTCCAGTTAGCGAGTTTAAGAAACAAAGGGTTTAGCCCTGCACAACTGACAGATCTAATGTTAATTGTTTTGCTTCGTGCAGGCAATAAATAAATAATAAATCAGTCTTGCATAGACTGAGCAACTGTCAATTGTCTCCTAAGACAAGCGCTGAACAACTACAGAAAAAACATGAAAATCATTGCCTCTGCACAATCCAGAGCTGGATTCAATACCTGGGATCCCTCTTCAACATACAAGTGACATCAGGAAAAGGCGGTCTCTTCCAAGAACAATTTCACAGCAGTTAGGCCTGAGAAAGACAATGATCTACTCAGCACTTCTGGATGTAAGAATAAGTATAACTTTAGGCACCAGGGAACTTATGTTGAAAAGTACGTTGAAAAGTGCTTTAAAAATGGCAGTGCTGTTGAGCGGGGTCCCAGCTTTAGGCATGGGTCTGAGGTGTTAGGGGGCAGGACGTAATGCATCCATCCTACGTAGTCCTCCATCCTACCCTGGGCTGAAATAGTGTCATGAAAATGGTTAAAAAATTTTGGTTTACATCACAGATGTCAAAGAACTTGATATTAGGGAAAACCCTGTGCACATATGTGAAGAACATACTATTGCACTGCTCCAGTTTATCCAGTTTATGTTGCTCTTTTAGCGTATTCTTATTTGTAAGACCACAAACATACTTCCTACCAGAGCTAAAACCATTCTAGACTTTAAGCACTGCAATATCTCAAACTGTTCCAATTTCCTTCAAATTCTGAAATAAGAAACAAAACAGCTTTAATATTTATGTTTTCAAAAGGATGATGATGACTTTGGAGTTTTCAGTTAAGAAGCTGCCTTGAGATTGTTACAACAGCAAGGGAAAACAGTAAGTTGCACAATCTTGACCTTTTAAAATATTCTCTAATATATCATGTAAAAAAAAGTACAGTATTAAATAAGAAATTTGTTAGCCTTCAGCACAGAGGCAGGTTTATTAGCAAACAACTAAGTGGAACAAAAAATCTATAACCCTGATCTTACTGAAATAATTACAGAATCTTTAATGTCCCAGTAGGCATATACGGAGAATAAGATGGAGCACACAGAAAGAGCACAGTAATGAAAACAGACAGAAATAGGCCATTCATCCTACCTTTTAGTTAGTGCATACAAACCACTGTCAAAAGTATAAAACAATACAAAAATGATTACTGACCAAAAAACAGTCAAAATTTCTTTTGTAGTACTAAATCTTAAGAATGTATGGGACAAAATTAAAATCAAAACTCACATTCCTGACAAGCAAATATTTTTTTCATTTATCTGCTTGTGTAATTGGCACTTTTTAGTAAATCTGTGTAACATTGCAAAGTTGATGTAAATCTATTTGAAGAGTACTCACTTAAAATCAGAAGAATCTCACCATTTAACTATTCTGTATGTTGCCCATATTATATTCAGTACAGATTTAAAATACACATGAATATAGTTAGCAAAATTTAATCAGATGAAGAGGAAACACATAAATATATTCAGATATCACAACGAAAGCAACAGATCAGATGATCTGCCTAGCTACAGTAGGCAGAACAATATGTCCAAGTTGGCAATCCTGCAGCAACATTCTTTTTTGCATTTTCTTTAAAATTTATTTGGCCTCAACTACAAAACTTAATGGCACAGAGGGACTTTGTCACAAGCCAAAGCAAGGATCACCATGCCGCTGTGCTTCTTTGGAGCAGACTGGAAAGCAGAATATGGCTTCTCCACCCTCTTTCCTCTGCCCCTGGGATGGGCTGAGAGAGTTGGGGTTGTTCAGCCTGGAGAAGAGAAGGCCCTGGGAAGACCTTTTTGCAATGTTTCAATATATAAAGGGGTTTATAAGAAAAATGGAGAAAGCCTTTTTACCAGGGCCTGTAGTGAAAGGACAAGGGGCACCAGTTTTAAACTGAAAGAGGATAGATTTAGATTGGATATAAGGAAGAAATTTTTTATGATGCAGGTGGTGAGACACTGGAACAGGTTGCCCAGAGAAGCTGTGGATGCCCCGTCCTTGGAAGTGTTGAAGGCCAGGTTGGATGGGGCTTTGAGCAACCTGATCCAGTGAAAGATGTCCCTGCCCACAGCAGGGGGGTTGGAGTAGATGATCTTTAAAGGTCCCTTCCAAACTAAACCATTCTGTGATTCTGTGTTTCTATGATTCCTCTAGCCCCAGCAAGACGTAACTGTTCTGGGTACAGACAGCAACCACTTCTCTGGAAGACAGAGCCAAGGTCTCAGCCTCTTCTTGCCCCTCCCTTTAACCTGAACATGGAGGGGGCGTAGAAGCTTTGTACAAGCTGCTTGCCACATGCTGCAAAATATGCACTGAGCTTTTGGTCTAAAGAACAGGAAGCCACCTTCCTCATCCTTCCTTTCTTCCAGGAAAAACAAGATACTATGCAACCCTAAAATAAACTAGTTATTTCCCCTTTCCTGTCTCCCCCTATACATCCTAAAATTAGCTTCATGATTTTCCTTTAATCAAACAACTTCAACAATGCTTTGACATTAACCTATGAGGAGCCTTCTTCACCCACACAAAGAAATCTGTAAAATGTGTTTTACTAAAGTGAACGGGATAAAGGTAAGTTTTGTTTCTAACCTTGCGGCTCAGCGTGGGTAGCTACTGAAAGCTATCGAAAGCAACTCCCAGTTTACAGAACTCAGATTCCTGGATGGCATTATAATAGAAATATCTTCCTAACAAATAGGGAGAGTAATTACTGTTGTGAGGGAAAGGCTAAATTATATAGGATGCTTCACAGCATAATGCAATTGTAAAAACCCTTCAGAAGCACTACAATCTTTGATTTACACCTTCCACGTTTCATGCACGGTGCCATCCATTCCCTTCTTTTCCCCCCAGTTGGGAGGAAATACTAACAATCTCACACATAAAAGCTGACCAAGAAATATTTTCAGGACAGCTGCCATTCCCTTTACTTTTCCCAGGGGAAAAGGAAGTAAATCATACTCTTGTCATAGCGGGAATAAAGAAATTTTCATTGTGACATAAGTTTGCAAAGGAAAGGGCTTCATTACTCTCTCCTAGTTCTACAAGGCTGAGATAACAAACATCCCAGAGATATTTTTTAATTGTTTCTCTGCACAGTAAGTAAAGCTGCAACTCCTAAAGGAGGCGTCTATCTATGTCAAATGCCAGTTTCAAATTCCAGCCCTGCTTGTTTTAATATTTTTAACCATTTAGACTTTGGGGGTTTTTTAAATATGGAAAGTACTTTACTTTTCAAAATAATTTCAACTCCCTCTACGTATTGCAAGTTTCAATAATAACACTTACTGTTGTCTAGAGATTAAGAACCGCTACTTTATACTAAAAGAGAGGGTTTCTTAAGATCATTATGAGCAGGACTAGTGTTCTAGAGGCTCATATCCTCCTGTTCCAGGAACTACTATACTTCCTGTGAGCTACCAGAGCCATAAGCACTTCTCTCGTCCTTATGTACCTGCTGGCCAGGTTGTCATTTGTACTGTGGCTCCTCTACCCTGCTCTGGCTGTGCAGCAGCATTCCAAGGAAGGTATACATCCAACTTTGCTTCTGCAGGCCACAAACTGCCCCTCCCTGTAGGGAAGAAATGAGGTAACCGAGTCACACTACACCTTGGCAGGGGAAAGGGAGGGGAGAGGTGTTTTTTGCTATTTATTGTGAAATGCCAAAGAAAAATTAGCATAAGTTACTTATTTGGAGATGATAGGAAAATGCTGAATGGAAAATGAACATTATATTTAACCTAGCTACATGACATCTTAAAATCAACTTTTGTTATGGTGATATTGCAAATCTTAATGTTCTCTGCAGATGTCTTCAAATTTATGTTAGCGTTCGGAACAAGTTTTCACCATAAAATTCTATGGTACATTCAGAGCCCTTTAGCAGAAACTAAATGCTAATATTATGTGCTATAATTAGAATATAGTATGTATTTGCTCTAAAGATGGTGACTTCATGCATTCTGAAGTTTCTTACTACTTACTAACATTATTTTCAAGGTATATTATTCCCCTCTTTTGACTGTGAGGGCACAAACCAGAACAAACACATAGTGAAATGCTTGAAATTCATTATGCAGCTTCTCAACTGCTCACAATACTCCTGTTAAAAATGCATAACAGTGTTCTTACAAAGGGTCAACATTGTGCACTTTGATTTAACAAAGAAAATGCTTTGCTGAATGTTTTAGACATTTCTCTGTGCTGCATAAGGCTAGCAGAATTTCTGCTCTGCTCCTTCATCAAAAATTAGGGATTTGTTTCTATCTGGAAGACAGTCCAGCCTCCAGATATGCACTAACAACAAGGCAAATATTTACATGTTATTATAGGCTTAGCTTACTCTAGTCAGGGAGGTTCTGTTCAAACCTGATGAGGGACAACTGTCTGCCAAGGAATGGGATTTTAAAGTGGTGGCAAATGTTCCACAGAACCGCGGAATGAACCCACTCCTGGTTCCCATACCACATTCCCTCTCCAGACACAACTACTCACTCTGTAGGCTGCACCATCCATCTCTGGAAGTGCCAGCAAGGACTGTCTGCTTGGTCCTTGGCCATTTCTACCCTTTCCTACCTTCCATCAGATGCCCTGCACTTTGCAGGATGTAGGCCTAAAACAATGTGTTATAAAGTCATCGTCACACAATTAATCATACACAGTTTACTAAGTTTCAGTTAGGCCATCTCCTGCACATCCAAACCATAAGGCCTCTTGAGATAGGAGAGCCTCAGAAGCATCACCAGCCTAAATAAATTGCTATAAACTATGACTTTGTCCCAGCAGAGACCAGGACATATAATGGATAATTTTTGATGGGTGAAAACTTGAGGTATTCTAATACACCTTCATTAGCAGTATCCTTGCAGAAGAACCATATGATCTCCCTTCACACATAACTCTTCTTGTAGTAAAACTCCTCAGAAACTATCACAGCTCATAAGCCATCACCCAAAACTAACACATCAGGCAAAAGCTAGTGCAGAGACCATTATCTTTTTAAGGTTTTCTTGATTTGTCTATGATTTGTCTAGTTTCATTTTGTCATTTAACATTATGTTTGAAAGAGCAAATACAATGAAGACACAAGCCATTCATCATGGAAAGTGTAGGTGAAGCCTGAATCTCCACCTCCACCTGTAACTCCACTGATTTTAGCAGAGCTACTCCAGAATTAGGCTGGAGGGCTGCCACATGCCATACCACATCCACCACCACCTGTAACTCCACTGATTTTAGCAGAGCTACTCCAGAATTAGGCTGGAGGACTGCCACATGCCATACCGCCTAGCTGGAGCTCACTAAGATGACAGATTCCAGCTCAGTTTCTTCAGACAGCAAGCAGTGACGTCCCTGGAGCCACCTCTCCTGCCACCTGGGCACCCATGGGTCTTCTCCGGGGCAGCCCAGTGCTCCCTGTGCCTACTCTTTCTCTCCCTCGCTTGCTGAACCCGGATGGGGAAACCTGTGGTGGTTGCATGGCAGAGTCAAGGGCTGAATCTTAATCCCAGAGACCTTATGTACCCCACGGTGTTTTTAGGGCAAGCTAGGTCAGGTCAAGAATCAGTAACTGACACCCAGACATTCCCCCCAGCCTAGACTGTGGTCTTGATTAGCAAACTCCTCAGACCAGAGACTTGGCCAGAATGTGCACTGACTCCTTCCTGTGTGACCACAGCGTGCGAGACAAAAGGGTGAGCTCCCCAAACTTGCTCCGAGATGGAGTTGGGACCAGCTCCAGCACACACACAGTTCTGGGAGTTGAAGTGTTTACAGATTCCCCCAATTGAGACACCGTCTTTGAGGATCAGGTTCCTAGCCATCAAACACGGAAGGGGAAAACAGCCAATTATTTTGTATTACTTTGGCTCCCAGTACGTGCTAAATCAGTCATAAGATCATCCGCAGCCTGTTCTGAGATTTGACAGCTACTACACACTTTCAAGTTGATTGCTACCAATTTGGAGCCTCTCAGAAACAAACATGGACATCCTGCAGATAGAGAGATTCACACATTTGGTGGAAATGCCTTCAAAGCTGAAGTTTGAAAAGAAAGTGCTAGTATTAAAATGCTATAAAAAGATACTATGGAATAAAAACCCTGTAGAAATATTGTTTGACAAATTATAGCTCAAATTCTGAAAGAAAAAAGTTGCTGAAGGTATGTAAGCCTATATGTAAATAAATGTGTGTATATATGTGTATATATACAATGTGAATGACAGATTGGAGCATCTGATCTACATACCAAAAGATTTTGAGCAGATTGTTAATTTATTTTAAACTGCATAGTAACACTTCTAAAATACACTAATCACAACAGTGTAAATACTCTTTAAGACTGGTGTAACATACATATTTAGCTGATTTCATGTTTTCTGGGATTAAAAATGCAGATATCAAAACTTTTTTTCTAATCTGATGTGTTATCATCCATGAAAAAATTAGAATCGTATCAGGAGATTCAGGCATGCTTAGCAAAAAATTTTTCCCATATGTATTCTTGAAATATGAGATATTTACATTGTATTTTCCAAATGATATGTTATCCTTAAACCAAATCTAGGTAATATTTTAATGATGTAATTGTCATCTGTGCTTTCCTTGCAATTCTATATGGGAGGAAAAAGATAGTGAGAAATGAGATTTTGAGGATAAATAGCTTGATCGTGGTTAAGGACTGTGCTACACAACCCTGGTTTAAACTTATGGCAACACCCCATGGGTTTATTTTGTTGGCAGGAAATATATTTCAAGGATCATGCAGTTCATTTAAGTCCAATGGAAAACCTTTGCTTCGAGTTTTAGCTTTATTTGAACTTGAAACACCACTCTAAATTTTGGGGTAATTAAAAAAGCACTGCTTAATTCTACACAAGCTCAGTCCACCTGTTCCTGGTAAAAGCTCCACTTGTTTCTAAAGATGCCTTTTGAGATATGTGATGATTTATTAATTTCCAGATACTGAAACACACACGTAGACCCTCACCCTCATCTTTGATACCATATGCTCTTTACTCTAAGACTTTCCATGCTAGGTCTCCACTCTGCTGCTTAAAAAAATCTGAGAAAAACTGCTCTGAGAGCTGGAACCTGAGGACTCAAGTGTCTAAAATGGTACTTGCACAGATTTCAGAACAGAGATCCAAATGTGGAAATGCCTACTCAGTTCATGCCTAACAATAAGAGACTTTAGGTGTCTCTTTATTTTCTATTAATACCTTATTGCCCAGATGTCTAGTGCTTCATCTCTGAACACACCCAGAGTTTCTTAAGTTTCATAAAGGAGAATAGCTTATCTGATAATTCACGTGTAGCTCCAAGAAGAATTCAACAATCAACAGTCCCTCTGCTTAACACATTTCACCATTTCACTTTTTTCCTGGATTAAGCCAAATTACATTTTTTGTAACAGGAAAAAACACTACTAAACTGCCATCCTTATTTCTCTATTAGCATACAGTCATTAATGACGATCTCTATTTGACAGGAGATATGAGCTTACTATCCTAGTCAGTTACATAGAACCAATGATTAAAAATATCCTGTCTTGTCATTTGAACTCCAGAAGGAGTTAGTTTTTGCGATCACGTTCTGAAAGAACAGCAATAGTCTAAATAGGAGAAGGCTTTCCTAGATGTTGCAGGTTCTGCCTAATTTACATACCTGTTGCATGGACAGTAGACTAGAAACTTGCAAGATTCTTCATGCTTTCAGGTTCAGCTGGGTCTTGCCTAAGTTTCAAACAGCTCATTCACATCCAAGGTCCAAATGCGACCTGGTTACTACCATGCCTAGTGCTTCCTCCTTCCAGCAACAGCCCTGAGAGCCACATGAAAATATACAGAGGAGAGAGGCCCTGGAAAACCCAAACTGAAATATGAAGCCCAGCTTAACACATTTCCTTAAACTGAAAATTATTAGGCACGGGATTACAAGTAAAAACATTTGTTGGCAAGACAGGCTTTAATGAAACACTGCTTATTCAATTAATGTATTTCACTACACCAAAAATCTTCACCCGAAGTAGAAGATCATTTGAAAGAATTATAAAACCAAAGTAGATTATTTGCTTCCGTGTAACCATTGATTTGAGAAAAATATCAATAAACATTGTAAAATAAGTATTTGATTTTGAGATAATAACCATGACTATTAATTTTGCATTTAAAGAAACAATACTAATGTTCCAATTCTTTGTTTGGGGAAATATTTTGATAATCAAATTAACCAATGGTACAAATACAAAACATCATTCACTTTTCACAGCCAGGCAAATAATCTGTATCAATGATTTGGAACAGTGATTCATATTCATATGATTTCTTTAATTAGTAGAGGTATTGAACATTGTCATATTTATTTCATTAGATTATTTTATATTGTTTACAAAGATTGACTTTTTAATAAGGAAATTGGAACTATATAATGAAAGTCTGCTTTTAATAAAAATAAATCATCTAATTATTCATTTTTAAATGTACCTATTCTAGGCTTTAATGTTCTCAAATTTATGCTTAGGAAAAGTAACTGAGTATTGAAAAAGACAGGTATACAGGTCCCGAAGTGACACCCCAAAACCTGAGTTAGCTTATTCAGTACCATAAATAATGAAAGTCAGGAACCCAAGAATGAAATTCAGAAAAAACAACATTTTGAGAGATTAAATCAAAATTAATCTCTCTTGAAGTTCTGTCTACAGCTTAAAAGTCCCACCCATGGACAGGCATCCAACTTTTCCTTCTGAGTACATTTAAGGTAATGGTGTGGCTCTACCAGCTTTTTGTATCACACTGTACAGTAGAGCTTTCCAAAGCAGAAGTTGTGATGTACAAAAGGAAATGGGATATGACACCCAAAATGATCATCATAAACGCAAATGTTTAGGTTCCCTTTCCTAATGGTTACAGCCCTTAACAAGGAAGGAGTCTTGGGCGCTGGCCCCTGCTCAGGAAGTGTATGCTTGTTCTGCCTAAAAAGGAATTAATGAATAAAATACGCCTAGTTTGTAAACCCTGAACAGCCGTAAGTAGGATGAATTTGAATTTTTCACTGAAATAGCTGCTCTTATGGCTACAAGCAGTACAAGAACTGAGCATCTCCCTGTGTGGGTATTTTCAGATGCTAAAGATGCAAACTGGGTGGGTGGCAATTCAGGGATTCTTAACGGAAAATTTAGTTACTCAAATCTGTGCATGACTATGGGAGTAAGTATTGCACAAAATGTACTATCGAGCGGTTTTACTGTAGTAACCCCTACCAGTAAGCCAGATCAATTCAGTTGTTCAAGGTGTGGTGCAAACACTGAAGAAAGTCCCTGACCTGAAGTTCTACAGTATATATGAAGACCAACTGCAAGGAGCTGGTGTTGCAAATTAACAAATGAGCAAAGGGCACTAGTCAAAACCATTGATTACATAAACTAGCTGCATATATAATCATAGAATCATAGAATCATTATGGTTGGAAAAGACCTCTAAGATCATCGAGTCCAACCGTCAACCCAACACCACCATGCCCACTAAACCATGTCCCTAAGTAATGCATGTGTTCTTATTTACATATATCTAGGACTTATGATGATAACAATCTGCATCAAACACAAACAAACCCAAGCCATCTAGAGTCCTCATATGAAAAACAATACATAGCTTTGACCATTTTCTCAAACGCAAAACACACTTCAGTCTCCAAATCTACCTCTCCATCCTGAGGATCAGCTCTCACCAGGCAAAGGTGAGACCCAAGGACAGTTGACTATTTCGATACATATATAGAGACCACAAACTCAAAGTCTGATGATGTCCAAGGAGGTAAGAGAATTTTAGTCAAATGCATAATAACTGTAATGACAGTGCTAGCAGAACACTTTAAAAGAAAACTTTTGGGTTTAACGCCCAAAAAAAAGTTTGGTAGGATGGATTATTATGCAAAGGCAAGATATTCCACTTTTCCCCTGTAGCTTCATAAATGATGCATTTGAGAAATGGAGTGTTTACATAACTACAATCCTGCATATATTGTGCCTTTAGCAATTTCAATAATATAGACAGAAAATGGAGCTATCTTTGTTATGAACTTCATATGGACAACTTCATAAGTAGCACTGCAGTTAGATAATAAAATGAAATAAAGATATCACTTTAGGCCATATTCAAACCTTATTTCCATTTTGTAGAGATCAAGGGTATAACAGGCTCTTTATTTGTAGACCATACAGTAACTTTGCTAACAGAACTATGTATTTTTCCCCTAGCACAGTTACATGATCCATAAACTTCTATATAAAAAATGTGTTTAGCTCTTCAAAGTTATTTCTTATGGCTAGTTCCCAAAGTTGAACCACATGATAATATCAAAAGATACTTGTTATTTACTGGGCCTTTCTACCACTAAAACCCCACAAGCCTTGGCAAGAACAGTATTTTTTAATATGAGTGGCAATATAAAGTAATTTGACTATACTAAACTGCATGTCAAAAAGAAATGAGTACTACAGTTATTAGCCATTTTCCCGGTTATCACGTGCATTTAATTTGATAAGCAAAGAATATCTTAGTGAACCTTGAACTCTGCAGAGATGTAGATGAATTAGAGCTTTGGAGAACATGCTTTTTTCTTATCAGCATACAAATAGATAATAGCTTGTTTTTGGCAGGGATTCTTTATAGCTAAAGTACTTCCCCCTCAGGGAATCATACTGTCATTTGTTTTTATTTTCAAAATGAAAACAAATGGCATTGTAACTCCTAAGGGTGAAAATGACTTCAGTCTACTTTTTCCCCTGCACTCCCATCTATTCATTTTTAGTTAGATGGAATATAGATATAGTTTTTTCCCCCTTTGGCTTCCATTGCCACAAAATGTATTCACTAGCTGTACAGTAATTAACAGCTCTTGACTGGAAAACTGCCAACATGTACAACGTGACACTCTTCCTTTGAACACTAACAAAGTGCATAAGTAATTTATGTTGGATTAAATATCCCTAACAGGGACCCTTAAGTAACCCAATCACTTTAAACAGGCTCCACATGTATGCTCCCGTGCAGTGAAAATGTCAGACAGTGATAACCCACTAATAGCACAGTTCTAACTATATTCCAGCCATTAGCATTTTATGACATCAATCCTCATTAAACCTGGCAAGGAAAAAGATACTAATGTTTCCCAGTTTTGCAGCCAAGGTGGAAGAGAAATGGAGAAAATGTAGACAGGTGCTGTCTCCCAAAAAGGATTAACATTTTTTAAAATGTGGTTGCAATTTTCTGTTAGTACCTTTGTTTGTATTGAAAGAAAGACAACAAAGAGGTAAGGGCTACAAGGACCTTAGTGGAATCCAGCCAAGAGTGAAAGAAAAGACTGGTATTTCAGCCATTGTTCTCCCTGCTAAAGCACTGTGCCAACTCATCTTCCAACCCATTATATGAAATTTAATTTAACCTGCTATGCAATTAATTCAGATGTTCAGCCTATTTTTCTCATGGCAGAATCCCTCACACAATGCCTTATTTAAATATTAATCAGTCCTCTTTCAATTAGGACTAATTTGCTTCACAGGGTTTCTCTCATCTTCTGATTGCAGGAAAATGGAGGTAACTTGCAACGTTTGAGGATAATTAACATGGTATTTTTATAATACTGATACATCAAATGGGACCTTAATGAACCCCGCTGATTCCATTTAGTAAAGCATGCCTCAAAGTTATAATCAAGAGGAAAGCCATTGCCATCTGTTTAAAATATTAAGGAGTACAATTTAAACACAGAATAGTTATTTCTTTAAACTGTCTATTGTAGGGGTCTGCAAAAGTCATTTTTTTCATGGAAACTAATTGTAAAGTATTTAAATTTGAACCTTTTATTACATATATGCAAACAGTGTCTTCCTAAAATGTAGAGGGCCCTCTTAATTAAATGTTGACAACCTCAGATATAAGTAATGTTTGTTAATGCTAATTTTCCAAACATGCTGTGCAGTTGATACAGAGGCAACACAGGCAGATTTTACTCTGTTCTAACGAACATAGAATTTCGTGCACAGTATTGAAGAACACACTCTTCAAAACACCCCCCCCCCCAAAAAAAAAAAGAACTGTACTCTTTGCAAAATGAAAAATAAAGGCATATGTTGTTCATTTGTTGGTTACTAAGAAAGGCAAACAAGTTAACATTTACACATGACCAGTTGCTCACAAAATGTTCCATCTGCTACAAAGAAGGTCGAAGTTCATCTTTCTTATGTTTAGAATTGCTCTACTGTTCCTAGGTAACCTGTAGTCAAAACCCATGTGACTGAGATATCAGATCCTGACTTCATCATGAAAGAAAAGTCCTTAGTGTGAAAAAACAGTGAAACACAGATCAGGCCACTTGCTTCATTTTCACTCCCCTGTAAATTTTAAAAGTTCATGATTAAGTATTGACTGAGCCATAAAACTTGGGGTTTTTAAAGTAAAAAAAATTAGTACACACGACCTGTTAAAGATTCGGTATTTTGCTTTTTCTTGTATAAATATACTCTCCTGAATATGTGACTACAAAAAAGGAAATGTCATCACTGTTAAATGTCAACAATTTACTAGAACATGGTACAAAACCCAAAAATTAAGTCACAGCAATTCTGAACTTCTGAAACACTATTTCTTGCAGCTCGGCTCTGTGTGGATTCGCATGCATCTCATAGCATGTTTGCACCCTGTTAGTAGTTGTGGGACTACTAACAAATCTCTTCTCAAATGCAGTGTGTACTTTTATGAAACTTTGTAGTAACTTAATGATTTTGAAACTTCATTGTATTTGAAACAGGCTAAGTCTTACTGGAAAAGACTGTTAATCAGGCAAAGAGACAACCTGATCTTAAAAAGCCATGTTTACTTCAGAAATGGATTAAAACCTCAGGACTGATCGCTGGGCCTACCCAAATTATAGCAGTATTGATGAAAACTGCCCAAAAAAGAAACATGGGCATTCTGTTGTGGTTTTTCTACCCAGTGAAGTCTAGAGGGGACATCTGGGAGGAGATGACTACAAGCCAAAGGGAGCAAAGGAAGAATGATCAGCTTTCTAGCAATATTTGTCTAGTAGAGCCATCTCTAGAGGCCCATTTGAGCCAGAACAAACTTGTGTTGTATGTAAATTTAACCATAGCCATCCCTGGGGACTGGGCTTTACCCAGATAACTCTCTGATGTGGATACACAGAAACAAAGATATTTTAAGCAACTTTCATATGCCTATACTCAGACTTTCACTACGTGGAAACTATACTGCAGCACAGATGTTTCTCTGCTACATTTGTTTCTTTCTGTCTTTTTTTAAAAAGGCCACAAATGTCTTAAAGACTACTTAAGATCTGCTGTTGATAGAAGTGATACAGATTCTGTATGAACTCATGGACAAGTATAGGTAGAAATCTGGAAGTATGTGGAATATAATCTTGACCTGAATGTGAAAGTTCACTAAACCCAAGCAAACACTATGTCCGAGCACAGGAAGGATCTTTGTTTATCTGCAAAAATCATGAGACATTGATTTCCATTCTCCATTGCAAACCTTGGGGTTAATTTTAGCAAGTTTTGAGTACTCCATATCACCATTTGCTCCAATTAGGCGTGAGGATCTCAGTACTTCATGGCATTTGCCTTTATAGACAAGGTAAGGAAGCCCTTCAGCTTGTGATCCATTTCCCAGTAATCAAGAATTATTCAGGTTCTTTAGAATTATCCTTTATCTGGCTGATCTCTGGCAAGCTTCTTTTCAAATCAGTTTCTATTTCTTTAAGGTAACTTAAATCCAGCTAATTCTGATGTTGTCCTTTTAATAATATGAATAATACCCTCTTAAGAAGGTTATCTGACCCAAAAGGATAAGAGACTCTTGCCGGTCACATTATCTATACATTATTAGATATACTGGACCGTTGCATTTTGTTTCCTTCACTGTTAAAGGGTAAAGAATCAGAAAATACTCATGTAGTAGAATTATAACTCTTTTAGTTGTGAAAAACCCATGATTTTAGATCTGCCTGAAAGGATGTAGTAGAATCAGTTTGTCGCCTACACCAACCATATGTGGTAGAGAGCCAATAAATATAATATATTGCTCTCAGTTATTTCTGAGCTGAAAGATCCGTAAGTAGGATGACTATCAACTCTTTAACATGAATATGAAGAAGCCCCCACTTTGTATAGCTATTACCTTTCCCATTGCCTAACCAGATCTAGTCCAATGTTAAAAGAGTTATAAAATGTCATATTTTACCATAAAAAATTATCCTGGATGCAGCCTACAGTACTGGAGATGGGAAGACTATTAAGTTTTGGAATGTTAAAGTATCCTTTTGAGTAATGTCCTATTTGTGCTATTTTTGCTTGCCCAGAGAGTGATCCTAGATTTCCCCCCGCCTTACCAGAGATGTTGGGGACTTAGGCAGTAATGATATGAACACACATGAGGGATTTGAGTCTCCCTCACAGGGCCAGCATGATCATTCCTGCAAGCTTCCAGAGCTTCAGACTCTGAAATTGAGCAAAACACCGAGAACTAGGGCTAAAGCCCTTCATAATATGCTTTGCTAGGATCTATGGTCAGGGACAAAACATTACGGTTAGCACACGGTTCTTGCTTACTGAGAATTGTTATTCACATATGGGTTTCTCTGGACTATGCAGACATCCAGTTTCCTAAATTGTCTCATTTAATAATTAGAAGTTATTGCACTGCATCTATGAATGCATGTCAGCTAAGATGACCACAATGCTCTGTTTTGGCATTATCCTTTATGAATCTGTTTAAGATATATTGTCACTGACTATTCTGTGACTACTCTTGTAAAGAGTGAAAGATCTCTGGGTTACATCTTTGATGTAACAGACTCATAAAAGAGTTTCTTGTGCTGCTGATAGTTGACATCCAAATGTGACTTGTGTCATTCAGTTGGCTGTTTTCTGCCGTCATGCTTCATCTGGCACAACTCATCCCTATCTATAGAGGTATTCAGAAGAAGGAGGTGACAGGCAGCCACTGCTGTGAAGAATGAAGACTGTAGTGTTTAATCAGATAGTCCATGGGGTGAGTCTATGCTTGGGTGAGATTTATTGCTAGCACTGGACATTTAGGAATCTTGCTGGGTCCATGAAACTTCATCCTTGTAGATCTGTTTTTCAGAGGGAATAATGAGAAAATTCTCACTTTGTAAAGAAATCATAAAAGCAGATCAATGAGTTGCAAGCTTGAATGATATAGCTAAGGTGAATGCATTCAGCTGAAAGACTGAATAACTGACTGAGATAACTCAAGAAGAAACCTTAGTATCCTTTGAGTATATATGCCCATTTATCAGATTTATTATCCAGATAATTTTTAAATCTTTTATTACAGTGGCTATTGCATCTCCAGTTCCAGACTTAATGGCTGTTCTGTGAGCTCCATCTGGAACTTGTTCAGTAATAGGATGGACTTATACCACCCAGTTCCTACAGCTGACCTGACTCCACTTTCACTTATTAGCTGAGACCTCTTAAGGAATAATATAACTGGATGTGCAGAAAGAGATTTGCATTTATTTTAGACACCTAATAAAATGTCTATAACTAAACTGCAGAGCCGGCTAAAAGTGGAGCATTTGACAATTTTAAACAGAATTCTATTTTCAAGTACAAACTGCTGCTACATGTGTACTAATACATTTAAAATGGAATAATAAATATCCCATAAACAAACAACAGCAAAACACCCACTGCAACACTAGAACAAAATTTAAAACAGGAATAAATATATCTTATTTTAATTAATTTTCAGAGCAGTTTTAAATTTTAAAAGCACTCTTTTTACCAAAATATACATTTACCAAAATGCACATACTGGGTACTGTGTGACTATTCCAAAAGCAATGTCATCGTGGATTAGATTACAGGCCGTATTCCTATATTCCCAACTCCTCTCTCCTGTGCCGAACTCATTTTGAGATCTACGACACCTGTGTGAGTAAGTCATAGAGTTTACACAACGCTACTTTGCTTTGGGACTATATTATACTTCTTCCTCCTCTGTTTCCTGAGTCCACATAAATGTTATAAATAAACACTCCGTCTTCCAAGAGGGGAGGGTTTTCCATTTTTTTCTATTTTCTATGACTCAGTTGCTCACAGCGCAGCATTAGCAAACAATTCTTTATACCATAAGGAAATATATAAGTAGCATGTTGGGAAAATAAAACAGATCTAATTATTTCAGTGCAAATTTCAAAGGGATTATAAAAAAAGTGAGTTGAATGTACTAAAAATACCATGGCAGAGTCTTAAGCTACAGAAAGCAAAAATCCATTATTTTTACATAATGCTCATCAAAAAAGATGGACTGCAGCCATCAACACTGCCAGAACTGTCAATAATTAACAGATTTTAAAATATAAGTAGCTTATGCCAATCACACACATTTGGCAAAGGTGGCAGCCACACATTTGGCAGTTGCATGTTACCTGGCTACTACATCCTCGCTCAGTGTTCCGCTTTGTCCAGAAAACGCAGCTTTGAACTCTGCTAATGCCATGGATGAAGGGCAAGTCAGAGCATCCAGATGAGCAGCAGGACAACATACATTCCTGTCAAAAGTTTCAGAGGATTCCTTATACCACCTCCTTTCCTTCCCTCAATTACACTGGTATTACTGTCACCACATTGGAGGGGATCTGGACGACAAATGAGAACATTCCCCTTTGGGAAAGAAAAACACAGACAATTTCCTTAACTAAATATTTATAAGCTCACTGCTTCTTCCCTCTAAATGGAGACTAACCAATATTTCATCAATCTACCCATGCAAAGTGTGGCCAACTCTCCATTTAGACATTGCCTCAGTTTGAAAACCTCTGAAAGAAAGTTGTGCCATCTCTGAAATACAAGGCAAAAGCTCAAAGAACAACATGAAGTGGAAGTAGCTACCAAATTCCATTATTTTGAGCCTGCAGTTTCATTTCTGAATTACAGAACAGAGAAGTTCAATCAGAAAAAAATTACTCTATCTCTAGGAGCAGAATTATAAAAGCAGACTGAAAATAATGTATACTCCATCCCCCCGAGGGATGGAAAGGGGGTCTACAAGGCCTAGCTTCCACTGGGAGAGTAACATAGCCGTGGGGGTTGAAGAAGCTGCCCTGTTGTGATGCTGGGACATGCTCCCCAGTCCTGGATTTGCCAGCCTGATGCACAGAGCTGACGTGGTCTAGTGAAGAAGCCAACAAGAGAGCCATTGTCAGATCCCTGGGAATGAGACCTGAACAGCCCCTAGCTGGAGCAATTTGCAGCATTTTTGCATCCATTTCCATGTCCCACTCCTCGTCAAAGTGCACTCTTATTACATGAGGAGAAGTAAAAGGTACCGCTCTATGTTCTTTTTCACCATACTCTCATTTCTATTTACAGTGGGGTGAATCACTCTAAATAACACCTTTTTTTTACTTCATATTTACACATATCGTGTAGCTCGACAATGGAAATAATGCTTAGAAAGTATTACTGGAGATTCAGATTTATAATCTGAAGAAAAAAAACACTCACTTTGCATCTGCAGCTACACTTATATAGAAATTATTTTAAAATGTAAAACTGAGAATTTTGAAGAACTAGTCACTTCCAGTCTGAGCATTCCAAAATAAACAGATAAAAGTGTCATTGCAAAAAAGAAATTACAGCTTGACAGCATGGAGAAAATAAATGTAAGTGCTTGCAACAATACTTTGAATGAAGAACACAAATATCTGACAAGTGACACTTCTTTCTTGCCCAGTTCAGGAACTGCCGACAGGTTAAGGTCTAAAGCAAATTAAAAATCATCTTTTCTCTAGTGTGCTATGGTAACTAGCAATCCTACCGTAGAAATTTTTCTGAGCTGTTTTTCAGAAATGCAGCCTGATAGAAGTATTCCAAACATTTTTGCTAATCAGTTAAAAAGTAATAAATGTACAAGATCACACTTAAGAAGTACTTTAATCCATAAAGTTTCAGAAAATAAAATGTAAAATGGAGGCCTAAAATTATTTTGTTAAAAAAGCTTCCTTGATAAATCCGCTACAGGGAGAACACAAAGAAAAGTAATGAGTATTTTTCCAACATCCCTGGGAACCTGATCTTTGAATTAGAACATAATGTGGTTCAAGATCAGGTTTACTGTTCCTGGGAAAAATACCAACTATATTTTTGTTGGTGGTGTTTTTCCATAGGTGGTTACTTCACTGTATCTTTCATCTTACAAAAAAGCTTCAATTTGTACTAAATTATTATTTAATGACTTAGAAAAGAACCTTATTTAAAGGGGAACGTAGTCTATGTGTTGTGGATGTTACGTTTCAAAACTTCCACTACTATTTAAATCAATTAGTTTAGGATTAGAAATCATGATGGGCAAAACTTACTGCAAATGCTTGGACTTTCTTGGATATCAACTCTCACAACCTATTTCTTTGCTGTAAGATCACCTTTGAAAGGATTTCTGCACCTGCAGAAATTCTTCATTTTTGGAGGAAGAGGAAGCCAGTGAGTAAAGGCAGGAACAATGTGTCTTGTACTTGACGAAGCTGAATGAAGACATGCCAGTGAACGAGAACGCATTATAAATCTACTGGGCCAAATATAGTGTGGATATGGAACAGCTGTCTATGTCTGCCATTCCCGCTCATATTCTGCTACATCCACTGACATCTAAGTACGTACTAGTTATTACATGTTAAAGTTTGAAGAATCTATCCGTCACTTCTATCAGCTTTCTGAGTATTACTCTCAGCATATGGCTCTTCGGCGCAGGGACGGATCCCGTCCTGCAGCCTATATTCAGGTTAATGATCACAAGTAATAAGCCTGGATTTCACTGTGAGCTCATGCAACTTTAATTCCACTGACTTGAACAGAATTCCCTTGATTTACAAAACTGTGAAGATCAGGACCATTTTTTTTAGTGACCTCAAGTCACACAGGGACTACTTGACAAGAAAATGTTTATGTCATCGTAAACTTTAACATACTGAAATATTAAATTGAACACATTATGTGCAGTATTTACCAAGAAAACAGAAGAACTGTTAACCAACAAAAACAACTAAATACATTTTATTCTGCTCAAAAAAAATCTGACTTCAGTTCCTCTACAGAAGTTTTGTTGGTTGGGTGGTGGGTTGTTTTTTTTAAAATCCCCCTCCCTTAAGTCATGAACTGGTTAAAAAGAAGGTAACTCTGGGGGATACGAGGCAATCTAAACTATGGTTAAAGTTTTAACTTCAGAAATGCAAAACTTCTTAAGCATACTCAGGAAAACAAGCTGTATGCACTGATAAAATTGTATGTACCGATCATTCCCCAGTATTTATCTACACTTTACTACAAACTATAGGTATTGTTATGTTAAACAGAAAAATATTTTTTAGTAATTCACTGAAATCCTATTTCACAGCAAATCTTTCAAGACGGGTAATGTTATTGAAGCGTAGTAGTATTTTCACAATGCATGATTACAGAACTCGTTAATAAGAAAAACTAAATTAACAAAGAACCTGGTAACAAACTGCAGGCATACCCATCTCTAGGTCACCAGTCCCGAAAGGTTAACAGATGAAAGGGAAGTTTTCCTGTGAATTGACAGGGGAGTAAGAGGCTTTTGCCCCCATTAGCGCCAGCCCGCACGAGCTCTCGTATCAAAGCCAGCATTGTGCAACTGCGTAGCTCACACCGTTAAAGGGGTACCAGGCCCCCCAGTAGGATCACTGTAGCATCCCAAGCTAGACCTCAGCTGTGGCTCTTCTCCCATTCCACGGTGCGGAAACAGATGTGTGAAATACAGGCCATCCAGAAAAGCTCTTTGCAGAGACAGACAACAAAGCAGCAGAAACACTCTTCCTGAACAGCATCTGTCATCTGCCCTAAACGTATGTCAAGGAGCGTTGGCCAAGGAGCTGAATTATGACCTAGGCCTTCGCAGAATTCCTCCAGAACCACCATGCCACTGGAAGAAATGTGTAGATGTTCTCATCTGTGTCTGCCCATGGTCACTCATTCAGCAGATAAGTAGGAAGACTAAATTTCCATTTCTGTCAATCTGGTATTTTTTATGAGTCCTAAATTTACTTCACCAGAAATGCTGAACTGATGCAAGATTTGAACACAAGGGTGAAATAATGGAGATTATACACACGTGGAAAGATCACAGTAAGCACATGTTGCTGTTTAACATTTCCTCTGAGCCACAGTCTCCCCTTGAGGATTTGAGTATTTGATACATTTATACACAGGACATAGAAAATCAAAATGTCTCATACAATTCAGTTAAAGAAAATTAAATGTTTACTATTAAATTAGGAAAACTGGTATTTCTTCTGCAGTGCTAACTTTCGAACGAGAATCAGTCTTATCTGTTGCCTTCATGAATACTGAAATAGTTAATTGATTAGTCAAATGTTAACAATTGTTACTCAGGCTGTGCCATGAGATTATGTACTCACATGGAGAATCAATGGTAATTAAGTAGCTGATCAATGCAGGCACCTTTTCAATGTGTACAAACCTCCAAAATACCAGTCCAGTTGCTAAAACTAAACACAAGGAGTGAAAACTTTTCACTGAAAGTGAGTTTTCTTCACTGAAAACTCTTTTCTCTTCAGTGTAATGCTCAAAAATGTATTCTTCTCCCTTTTTGACATGGAGCAGAGAACTCCATGACATTGACAATGTGTTTAGATTTAAGAATGAAAACCTCTATTACACATTGTACCCTATCATAGATAAAATCTGAGTGAAATGACCAAAGCAGACTGGTATCCAAGCAATCCTGGCGCTGACTGAAAAAAGCAGGGCAATGTAACATACTCAGTTATCAGTATCTTTAATCTATACATTATTGCAGAGATCACATTGAAGCATTTCTGATGTACTTCACACAATAGTTTTAAAAAACTTACAAAAAGTATTTCTAATATGATTCCCATTAAAACTCTCGTGTCATACATGGAACTGATCTGCCTAGTCATGAACAAGTCATTAATGTGCAGTACTGCCTCAATTTTACATATACATGCATGGACACATACACACATGTTTCCATATGCAAAAACACAAAAGTGCACTAAATTGACTATAAAATGAGATGTAGTTTATTAAATCAAAAAACTTAGGTTACAATTTTTAAACCTTACTCTTATTTCTAAATATTTTACAATTGGTTTGCTTTGCAATAATTCCCCCCCTTCCCTATTAAAGTCTGTCAAAATATTTACAAAAACCAAAGAGGTATTCAGAATTTCCTGTACTTATAGTGATACTTAATGTAACTTTCCCAATTTACAGTGGATACAGTCATAACAAAAAATATTATATAGGTATAAGGGAGCCCTCATTGAATCTGAAGGTTATATATATATTTTTGTATGATGTGAACATTCCATAACCTGTTCCAAGAAGGATGTCAACCTTTCAAAATAAAATCTATATCAGCTGTTTAAATCTAAAATGAAATGTTATACTGCACATAACAAGTGATATTCTATCTTGGTTTGCTTTATATTTCATCATCACAGAAAATAAATTTTCTTTTTTACATGTTTACATGAAAAAACTTGAAATAGACAGAAAAGGACAGCTTTAGCAAAAGTTTCAGAGAAACTCTAGGAATTAAAATGTTTCCTACCTACCTTTGCTACATGACCTGAATTCTATGTTTTATATCCCATGAATATATATAAAACACAACACTGTGATAACCAACATTTTTCTTTTTCAAGTAACTGTACTGAGTATTTTACTAGTGCTTCCTCCACTGAGTATGATGTAAGATACTTCTGCACAGAATGTATGTGTAAGGAACATGTTTAAGTTGATTTGTATGCACAAATATAGTATTTCCATATAAAGACCAATACTTTTCTGAATAAAGAGCAAACAGGATTTTAATGATACAAGTTTTGCTCTTGCTGCATACACATAACTGTCATTGATGTTAGAAAAAAAACCACAGAAAAGCCTTGAAGAAAAATGCTTTGTAGACTGAAGAGGATTTATCCACAGTGTTTAAGTTAAAGCACATAATACTCTGATACTGAGTAATATTAATTCTACTGAAATGTAGACTCAATAATATTCAATCACCTACTCTCCGTATAAACTGGGGCAATTGCCTGTTCCTCCTCATTTCTTAATATGTTTTATTAATAAAGATAACAAGGCATCTTTTGTCTAAAAGTTCCCTTCATTAGGCTAACAAACAGGACAAAAACTGATGAAGCACATGGTATAGGTTTGCACACACTCTGAAATAACCATTCTCTCAGCCTTGCTGCACTGCCTGCAGAATCTCAGCAGGTTTGTCTAGGAAATATATTGGCCTGTCCTGACTAGAAAAAACATAAACCATAATTTTGGCTGTTGTTTTCATTCCTTTTATACTGACCAATAACTCAGTTTTCTTATATCTGGCAATGCAGCCTTTATAACATGGTTTGCTTTGTACTGACATTTTTAGACCATTTTTCTTTAAGTGTCATGTATCTCAAACAGCTTTACAGAATGAATTACTGTGTTCGAACAAGCACTTCCTCAGTATGATATGAAGCACATGGATCAATCTGTAGGTAGCAATAAGAGAAGGAACATGATTGTTTGTATTTGTGGATTAACCTTTGGAGTCTTCAGATATGGAACTCAACAACCACCAACCGAAAGAAAACCCCAGCATAATGGCTTATATGAAGGATAAAATCTGTAACAACACGTCACCTTATCGAGTTTGCTCTGAGACCTTTCTAACTCAAGCCTTAAGAGCATGATGTAGGTCTCAAGCATAGTCTTTCCTCACATGC
>NW_008825547.1:5838866-5851738 GCF_000699105.1 Pygoscelis adeliae
TTATTCCCAAAGATGGAGTAACAAATGATCTTGGGCTCAGCTATAAGAAATGCTATAAGTCAACAATCGCCGTTTTTGAGCATTTTCTAAGAGTTACTGAGTCTTACATGGAGGACCCTGAAAGAACAGGTCCAACATTTTTAATCTTATGTCTCTTACTTTGGACATTGTTTCTTTATCCTTCTTTGGAACCGGAGTATACAAAATAAAAACTCTACTTCCATAGTCTTTGGATTATTAGAATATTGCATAATAGCCTATTCATCATGATTATGGATCAATGTATTGAAAAGAATGTCAAAAAAAGTAGATAAAAATACAAAGACTTCCACAGATATGCCAGCATTATTTTAAACCAAGTACTCAAAAAGCTTATTTTAATAATTAATCGAGTATCTGTATTGTAATAGCAATAAATCATTTAAGATGTAATTAACTGAATTATAAACATTTCTTCTGAATACATAAAAGATTGAAATTCATTAGCATATAAAAACCATTACAAGTTTTGGTCTATAAATACACTCAAACAAGACTTTTAACTGCTGAAACCAAAATGCACAATATCATCCAGAATTCATGAAAGCTAATACAATGATATCAGGATATTCCTTCAATTTCATGTAGTCTTGCTTCCCAACTAGCAATCTTATTGTTATAGCTCATATAATTCCTGCTTTGATATACTATGAGCTATTTTCAGTCTCAAGTTATCTCAAAAAGCCCAGCTACCACTGTCTCAGATAATATTTCTGTTGACTTCAAAGTTTCTCTCGTTTACATAGTGCAACTCGGGCAAGCATAAGATCAACATATTTATTGCAAAGTTTTATCACCTAAAACTGAGTTAATTAACTTCTTTATGCTAAGTGGAGGACACCACAACACTTACTGTTCCAGTAAAAGACCACAGTAATATTTTCAGGAGAGGGAGGGGAGGAAAAGAGTAATTTCTAAGACAAGAAAGTTTTTAAAAAAGTAGTAAGAGAAGCACGTTAAAAATGGAAGAAGCACCATGACCACAAAACCAAAAAATAGTTTCAAAAATATGACAGCACAAGAAAAAGAGCAATGTTGGACTGTGCACAGCAAATGAAAGGCATAATGAAAACCGCTCATTCACACCGTATTTTATTCTAATAACACATGGAGTTCAGGTTTTCAGTCTGTTAGTATTGAATACCATAAATGGCTTTAAATTTTGGGAAAAAAAGTATCCATGACATTGCTCTCTAAGACAAGAATTACGTGCAACATGACGTATTAAGTATAAACATGAGAATTCTACTGTTACCAGTTGTAATATCTAAAAAAACAACTAACCCATCTCTGTCCACTGATTACCACTGGCAGCTTGCCTGCTTGCCTGCACAGGAGGTTGGAGAGGTGCTCTTTTAAAATTTAAGTCTAGGTTTCTGAACTCAGCTGGAGTCTTTACACTGACTTCAAAACATTGGTGATACTTCACCTACCTAATTGTCTTCTCCTGTCTTCCAGAATTAGTGATTCCACGTGTAAGAGATCTAGCACCTTGATGTATTAGCATGTATTTAATGAAAAAACATTGGGTCTTTTTAAAATATGCATGATTATAGTAGCAAATGGAATGAATATACCTACGGCGATCAACACCCCTGTTCATTACAAAACATGAATACACACCAGAGACATTGTTATTCTTTTTTCCAAGTTTATGAAGTATTTTTTATGAATTTGACATTTGCTGCAATTTATGACTGCTGAATTCAAATTAAGGCTAGAAATACACTCAGCCTCCCTCCGCATGTGGAGGGTAGTGTATAGCTGTGAGATGCCCAGGAAAGAAATGCTTACTCAAGGATCACAGCTCCTTTCTGCTTCTCCCAGAGTTTGTGAGTGGCACAGAAGTCAGTGATTTGTACTATGCTCTCCCTCCCCACTGTGGGGCAGCTCTGGTTCCTTCCAACAGGATGGGGGGAAGCAATGGCTCCTGTAAGCCTGCTTTCACATACTTCAATTGCTTTCACATACACCCTTGTGCAATGGATAAACACCCATACGTGCCCTGCTTCTTTTAGTCATGCCGTGAAAGGGGAGGGAAGACACTGCATCCCTTTCTTCTTGCATGCAATCCCAATTTGCTCCCAAGCAACAACATCCTTCTTCACGCTATAAAATATCCCAAAGTAAAGTATCATGTGAACAAAAAAGTAGGCAAAAACCAACAAAGGTAAACAGAACGCCTCAAATTAAATTAAACTTAAGAACTACTCCCTGCAAATTACCTATATATGTGAGGATGTATTTAGGATACCTAGAATTAAATTAGTGTGAGAAATTTTTAGAAACTTAAGCATTCAGAAGCTGAATTACATATAATCACACCCTCATGTCATCTTTAAGAGTATGTCAAATTAGAACGCTTAAGAAAATGCAGGAAATCTAAGTGTGGTCCCTGACGGGCTGAACCTGGGCTCCATTTCAAAGGACTTTTTCTCTAGTTCTCTGCTGCCCCTTTTAAGCCTGATAACGGAGACTCAGGTCTGGTCAGCTTCAGGCTGGCATTTGTCTTTGATGACTAATTTCTTCTGTGCCTGCATATCTCTTCAGGCAGCTAATTTCTGATAAGTTTTACTCTAAAAAAAAGTCTAATACGAACAAGTAATATGAAACCATTCTAAATATATTTACCTATCACAACATTAACTTTCAAATCATACAAACTAATCAGGCCTTTGTAATTTGCAGAACTTCTCAGGAAAATGCCAGAGCTACAGGAAATAATGATTCAAATGGTGACATTCTTCCTTTTTGTTCAATACTTTGTCCTTCGTTGATGGTTGCCCTGATGGCAGGGTAGTGGATTATGAAGGCTCTGCTGCTTGGATTGGTGATAACTTTTAACAGCTGAAGGTGATTTTTTTGGGGCCTCAATCTTAAAACCTCTTCTGCAAATAGGTTTCAAATAGTGTACTAACTTGTGTTTTTTCTGCAAACGAAATAAACTGCAGGTATGAGGGAGATGGGGGCTTGATGTTATCTGTGCAAGCTACTTTTCAAGTCTTACAGCAGATCCTTGGACTCGTATGTGTTTTGTCAAGCTTGAGTAATGTGAATGCATATGAATTTTCATATGAATATGAAATCCATCTATATGAATATGAAAATGAATTTCATCTTCACTTGAAGACATATCGATCGTTTTAGAAATACAGAATAAAATTTTCTAAATTCACCAGAACATTGTGATTTAACTTCCTGCTCAACAAAGAAAAGCACTGAAACATCACCTCATGTATTTATTATGTAAGCACTGCTAAACTGATACTGTCAAAGTATGACTTAACAAAGCTCGTAATCCAAGGGCTGAGCCAGACTCCTTCATGTGAATAACTTCAGTAAAGAGAACAGGTCATATTATTCCAGACAAATTTCAGCTTTGGTACTGCAAACTGTTAGCTTCAAATGCACATTACTGTATCTGTGTCTTTATGTGCAGTTATTATACAGTACCAACATTGTATAAGATGTGGCTAGAGTTCAGTGGTAGTGCAATGATTCCTACAGGTAATTTCCAGCACTGTTTTTCTTCCCACATAAGGAGCCTGAACTTAAAATGTTCTTTTAGACTGTACTGAACCTAGAACACAAGGACTTTTGTCTTCAATTCTGCCGATCATATCAGCCAAGTCGACCTAATGAATCACTTGTTCACCACCAGCACTGGCTTTAATGTAGATAAAATCAGTAGCAACCTTAAAGGAAAAGAGCCAAGACTTGCAGTCTAGGTGAAAATAAGGCACTGTGTTTATATCTCTCTCAAAGAAAAGAATTTAATGCCCATTTCCTGCAAAGGACTGAAATAGGAGAACTTCTGAAACACGGAAGATACAAGCCTAACTAGAAAGTCAGGGATCTTCTCTAGCACCCAGGAATCATAATGAGATCAGGAAGCTCTTTTTACAGAATCCAATAAAATTACAGCCTTTTCTGGAATTACTTAATAGGTTGGCATAAGCAATACTAGAAGATAGCAGATAACCTTGAGAAATAATTTGCCAGCTATAACTGATATGAAAATCTAAGTAATATGACTGCTATACATAGGACAACAATCTCAAATTAAAAATAAAACCCTCTCCCAAAGAGTTCAATGCTAATTTAACCATTTTTTCCTAACAACCATACAAATGAACAGGTGCAGGGTTGTGTAAGTGCTCTTAGGGAAGTGCTCTGTTTGCCAGAATGGCAAACAGAAAGAAGAAAAAAACTTCCATGAATGCAGTCATAAAAATGTCTAAAACTTAACCTTTAATCTTCTTTAGCTAAATAAATAAACTAAATGTAAGATAATGATTTTAACTCTAACCAGACATATTTACAGTGATTGACTTCTACCATGTAGTGAATTTTTGCTTATCAGATCAGATGTTTTAAAATAATATTATCCAGTACATTTAGCAATGCGATACCCTCATCAACTTTCATTTCTTCATAGGCACATGAAAGTTGATGAGCAGGATTTTAAGAAAAATTATAAAGGCATGCCATTGTTTAATGGTTCATGATATTTTTCCGGTTTTGTAACATAAAAGCCAGTTATTTGAGATAGGGCATTAGTTGCCAGTTGAAAATATTCATATTTTCTTTTTTTCCCCCCATCATTTTGAAAGTTTGAATTACCACCCCCAGTTCATTGCATCATATGAAGCACTATAAAACTCACTATGAACAATGAACAGATTATCCTGCAACTATTCTTCCTCCAAGCTGAGAAATAAAACCTTAGAAAATAGCCTGATAGGGTAGAGTTAGATCAGGCTTAGACACAACCATGAGCAATCTAGGTACAAATTGCACAACCCATGAGTATTCCTGAGCAGCAGCAGCATGCTGCAAGGAAGCTCTGCTGCCTTTGTTGTCCCTGTCCTGAGCCCATGGCTCATGGTAGGAATCTACAATATTCATCACAGCTTCATGAAAGCTGTGCTATGTTCTCAGGACTGTAAAAGCAACACTTTGCTCACATCTAATGTGTAATGAGCGGTTACTCTCCTCCATCAATTTTCCACCTATGAAGTTTCCATCATAGGCAGAAGTTGCTTTCACAAGCCGCTAACCAAATACACAAATTGCTGTTGAGCATGAACTTAGGTTCTGCTCACGGGAACCCATTTCTTCCCAAAACGCAGAGACTCCTTTTGCTTTTTCTGGTTCCTCTCCCTCTCTCCTGCATCATGGCTCAGTTGCTGCAGCAGAGGCAGCAAGACCCACTCTGACCCAGCCTAGGGCAGAGTGCTTACAGTGAGGGTCCCTAAATGTGGGGAACTCACATGCTGAAGATAAGACCTAAAATAAAGCCTGTTTCCCTGTTTATGCACAGCCATACAGCTGCAAACTACAAAAGAGTTAGGCTGTTCTTCAGGCATCAGGACACCTAGGGTAGGTGACCTGAGCCTGGCCATCAGGGCTCTGATGAAAACCTGTGTATGTACATTTTGGTATTTTTAGTATCTACTTTGCAGATATTTTGAATAGGAGGAGATGTGTGAGGGACAAATGCATAACCATTCACTGTAATTAACTCTATAGGTCTTACTATAGTTTATGATGAGTTTTATTGGACTAAAAATTTACAAGATATCGAGGATGCTGAAAGTGAAAGTTATGCAATACAGACCTGCCTTTGCAAAGCTGTTACAGCTATTATCATGAACACCTAATCACTGGACAGCAGCTACCTCCTACACTATACTTCAGTTATTTAGATAAGGAAGTAGTTGTAGTACTGGAGATGCTTTCCAAACAGTGTCTCAGTTATTTTTAAAATAAAGTAAGACTAAAAGTCATGCAAAGCCTTGAAAATTACTGCTCTGTTATCGACTTTTGAAGTTATGGCCCTAGTGGTACAGATACTGAGCACCCTACAGAAACTAGAAGTATAGGATGTAAAAGAGAGCTGAGCCAGGCCCTTACACGTAAGCAATGGTAAAATCAGATTGTAGTAAAAGCGTAACTCTTCAGTACCTCTCCAGAAGGCCTCCAAAAATACCTCTAGGATTTCTTCTTTTGTGGAGGCAACTTTCTCAGAGCTGAGCTCTCCAGGAGCTGTGGAACGTCTTAAACAAGTAAGAATGAGAGATGGGTTTTTACAAGTAGAGGAAAAAGCTAATAATTCTTCACAAGAGGAGACAAGAAAAAGCATAATTTTTTTTTTGCTTAGCCACTCTACCACTAAAAAAAATAACATAAGAACCTTAAGGAAAACAAAGGGATGACAAACAAGAGGGTAAAACAAGGATAAAAAGAGAAAAGCATGCAGAAGTTGAAAAGGAGGAAGAGAAAGAGAGAAAAAAAAGAAAAACATTAAAGTATTTCTGATGCCTTCTGAGAAGTAGATCAGAAAATTATGTGTCAAAAATATTGTAATTCTGTCTATTATTATATCTTAGGGGACACATAGTATTGTGATGGGAGTAATTCTTATACATACATAGAAAATGCATTTTAGGGGATGTGAAAATATCACTGCTTCAGGAACTTTGTACTAATTACATAACATTCTATTCCACTAAAAATTAGTATTATTGCTGTGTTTATCTTACTCAAAGATCCATTATGTTTTTTACCTGGTAATATTAAAATCTACTATTATTGCATATCTTTTCACCAAACTGACCACTCACTAATTACTAAAACTATCCTACCATACTGTGGTAGAAAGATTAATACTGTCAGGAGAGTACAAGGCTCTGAAATGTTGTCAAAACAAAGAATATTGATCTTCTTAAAACACTGCAGTTAGTATATAAATCACCCGAAAATGATTGACATTAATATGTGCCTTTTGTGCAAATGCACTTTATCATGTACCTTTTTGACAGTAATAGCATTTTATTATACTGCATGGCACCTTAACATACTCTACAGAAATTTTTTTTCAATTTGAGAGTTTCCATTAAAAAAATAGTTGTTGAGCAAAAGAAAATTAATTGTCTTTATTCAGTTTGATTTAATACCTTGTCAGTTTGGTGCATTTTTTACAATTCTTTGTATAAATAAAAAGTTGAAAAGAGCTATTCTAATGGTAATTTGGATCAACCTTACAAACATATGATTCCCGGTTTCTAAAAGAGGCCCACTTGAGGGGGCTTTAAAACTGAACAAAAAGAGCCCTAGGGCTCTACAACTCACATTTAACCTACTTAGATGAAAAAGGAACTGCTTTGGTTAAGAATAAACTTCCACAAGCTCAGGTTCAAACCAAACATGCCAGCATATTAGTGAGGAAATGAAACAGCAAATAGTAACTCCTTTCATACTTGTAAAAGAATACTGTATTTATTTAAACGCTTTTGCAGAAATTCTCATTTTAATTAAATTGCATTTATTGAAATAACATTTTCATAATTAAGAAAAAATAACCAATTCCTTTAAAAGACCTATGAAAATCACAACAACCTAAAAATATATGGAGAAAACATATAATTGTGAGAATAAATCTGTCTGACTAACTTGGGACATGAGTCAGGAAGAAATGATAGTCTGTTTTTTGTACTGGGCAAGCCTATGCAATGCAGCCACAGTAACCCCAAAAAATTAACTTCTGTCTGTTTGGAAATCATTGTAACCAGTAGGCAATTTAAAAATGTGGTTGTGTTTGATGCATTTATTCCTTCTGAATGAAGTTACTTGCTGTCATCATACATTGCTTTTCCTTTATGTCCACCTCTCATGAAAAGTGCTGGAATATCCTTAGAAATGAAGATTTATCTAATTCTGCTGTTCAAAATGATCAAGAGAAAGAAGGGGAAGATACTTTCTTGAAAGACCCCTGCCACCCACCACTACATCCTAGAAATCAAAAAGTGACTATGAAGGTTTTCACTTGGCACTTTGTGTAGCCATGAATTCAGAGACAAGGAAATGGTTTCACTGTGAACACAACGGTGAGGACATATATTTAAAATAATAAAAGCAGCTAAAAACAAAAGAGAACAAAAAGCTAATTATCCCTCCATGAAATGGTCATGATCATTCAATCCATGTGCTGGCAAGCTACCTTAGTTTAAAATCCATGCCTACATTCCTGAGGTCCTCATCATGGGGATAAAATGTATCAGATCAGTTTTAGGCATGTGTCATTGATTAGTTTTAATACTTATTAAGAACACTTTTGGAATGGAAAAAATGACACAGTCTACAGTAACACTTTCTATTGTACATGTTCACCATCCAACTGCTTTATCACTTCAATCTTATCCTTCACCAGGTCATTTAAATATACGTTTATTTGGAAACAATAGTGCAGCTGCTGCTTGTTTGTACTGTTTCTAGAGTTACGCAGCAATTTAACTAGTTCACTGCTTGCAGAAAGGAAGAGGAAGCATGGCAAAACTCAGGGAAACAGAGGCACAGAAGTGAATGTCCTCAGTTTCAGCTGTCCAGGCTTGTCCCATTAGCTCACCATTACTCCTACTGGTTGGGTGTACTGGAAAGTCCTTGTTCTGATGGCTGGAAATTAATTCACTGGCCGTTGATAACCATTTGCTCTTATACCAACATTGTCCTTTGACTGAAGTCACTCTTTTCCCTCTCTAGGTTTTTTCTCCCTCAGTTACAAATAGAAATAATCTCCTCTCTCATCCTTCTTTTTAGCAGATTTACCAAACCAAGACGTTTTCTGCATGCCCCACGGGCTCAGTTATTGGGCTCAGTCTAGGCACGGTAGCACCTCAGCCACCTTCTGTGGAGGCTGCACTGCCTTGCTCATGAATATCATGGCATATCCCCTGCTACCGAAGACTGGACCAAAACACGCTTGTTAGAGACAGCTGGGGTGTCTTTGGACTTAAGACATCATAAAAATAGCCATCGTTTGTTACTTTTACAATAGGCTGTCCTTTCCTGTGATCATCCTAACAGCCCTTCCTTATACCTGGTTCATTCTGAATTTGTCTCCTTTGAATACAGGTGATCAGACACAGGCGATCTCACCAGTGTCTAACATAACACTTTACCCATCTCTACCAGAAATCCCTCCCCAGAAAAATCTGTGGACATTTGCTGTCATTATTGTCACAACTCATCTTGGCAGTTCATACTTATTCCAGTTGCTCCCCTCTTCAGCAGCTGATAAGCTCCCCTCCCTGCTTACAGCAGCAAGCTCTGCTGTTCAGCTGCGTGCAAGTGACTTCATGCATTCATCCTTCTGTAGCACCCCTGACTCTCCAACCATCAGGGTCGCATACCTTTTCTTGATATGCTGTGACTCTCTGTAGCAACGGTGCCTCTCCGTTTCTGTTTATCAGCAAATTAATGCACTCTTATTTGTATGACTAATCATAGCATTCAATAACAAAACATTAAATAAGATCTCAAAACCAATCCAACATGTCCTGTGATTTCTTTCACCAGTCCTTTCAGAACCCTATCGCCTTGATTGCGGTACGTTTAGCTCTTTTAAGATTATTTTGTGCATCAGTGTCTGTCATTTCCATATCCATACTCCTCTTCCCAACTACTCAACATCATTCTTCTTGACTGAATATAATATGTTCAGTTGAAGTATTGAGATGCTTATAGACAATTTATACTCTCTACCTATCTGTACTGCACAGCTGCTATATTTATTTCCTTGTTCTGTGTTTATTTATAAAGTTGAAAAACCTTGACTGTTTGTCTTACTATCATTTGCAAAGTCTAAAATGCTTTACTTTTTGGCCATTTTCACCTCCCTGATAGGACTTTAATCCTTATAGCTTCTCTGCTTAGTCTCAATGCTCTTCTTGAGTTGGTTCTTCACTCAGGCCCGGAGTCCCTCAGGACTTCTTTAGCTGCTGCTTTAGAAATAAAGTTCAATGTGTGCACCTTTGACTGCAAAAATTTCCCGGTTTCTCTTATATTTAATTCTTCAATCCACAGGTCTTTATTCTGAGATCTCTTTTAAAGAGACTGCAAAAGACTTTCCTCCTCCTGTCAAAATGGGAAATGAGAATTCCTGTCCACATGTGCTTCTCTTATTCAAATAGATGCTTACTTGTAGCAACACAATATTTTTCTTACTTTAGAAAAAAAGCCAAGCAATTCAATTTACCAGCTTATAACAGCTCAACATACTGCTTTGCTTTCTGCTTCTCTGGATTTTCCTTATTGGTTCTGCCTGTAACTATACTCTAACTGTGGTTTGATTTCTTTTCTTATTGATCTTCCCATTTTCAAATTGGAAAAATTAAATTCAGGAATAAGACCTGAAAATAAGTGTACAGAGGTGTACATATATGTGATGATGTGCACAGAAATATATGCAGTTTCCTTGTAGTTTAAGCTCATTCTGCAGTAAAATTTCATTGTTTTGCTGGGTTTTTCAAAGATTCCTTCAAAAAATTAACTGTCTTCTTTTGCTGATCTCTCAATCAAATTTAAATTGACTTGATTTATGATCACCCAGTCAATACTGCTGTTCTACTGAAGCATCCTCCTCTTCTCTGAGTTTCTTCCCAGACCTTGACAGGGATCTATGTCAGACGGCAGCATTACCTGTCCCAAAATGAACCCTAGTCTGTGGATTGCTTTTAGCTCTCTGGTGCCAAGCGTATTGATTCTTTTCAACAAGGAGCGTCCAACTGCATGTCATGCCTTTGTCAGATGCTGGTGCAGATCATCCAGCAGTCTGTATCTTCTCACAGTTTCCTATCTTCTGCAATTTCTAGCTGTTTCTGGCTCCTGGCCCCTCTATTATCTCTATCTTGCTTTGTGGAGATAGTATATCAAAAAATTGCTGTAAAGCAGCTATCTTCTGACTGTCCATTTCTCTTCTTTATTTCCAGTGCATCAAGTCCCTATCTTAGTTTTATTTCTTCCCAATTATTAGATTTCTTCCTCTGCTTTGCTAGTGGGTCACTCTTTGTAGCCAGGAAATCTGGTCCCTTGCAGATACTTTTGCCCATTAGACATGTGCAGATCTGGAGATGCCCATGCAACTTACTCTCTCCCTTTTTTTTCATCACAACTTCACATCCTCATCTGAACCGCCATGCCACTCAGGCACACACTTCCATTTCTCAGCTCTTTTCTTCCACATATTTTACAAATAGGAGTTTTCATTCCTTTGGACCTTGTTTTTCACAAAGCTATGTTTAATTTATTCATTGTTAAACCAAAACATTCCTGAATATTCAAATGCTCAGACAGAGAAATGTTTTATTTAGTCAATACATGCATCTGATATTCATCTAATGTGTTTCAGATGTTGAAATGTACAGTATAAATTACAAAGAAAAACCAAATTACACAAATTCACATAGAAAATGAAATATGATTGCATAAGGTCTCTTAATGCCTGAATGAGCATTCTTCAGATTCTGTGTACAGTAAGTTGCCTCCCATTTCTATCCAGAGAAATAATGTGCTCGGTTGCTTCTTTTATTTATTTGATTTATCACTATTCTAAAGTAAATAATGCAAGGTCCCACGTTTACTTAATACAGAAAACAGAAATATTTTGGTCAAAAAAAATCTTTTTTTCCAACAGGTATGCAATACTAAAAAATTAAGATTTCAGTTAATGAAATTACCATGTGTTAAAGAAAAAAAGAATGGTTCACAACCTACTGTATGGGAAAGAAAAAAAGCACAGGGGAAAATCATTAAAGCTATAGCCACATAAAGCCTTTTCCTTTCCTTTTTTAAATTTTTTCTTTAATGGAACTTTCTTCTGAACATTGGTCTATGCATGGTACAGGATCCTGGCTGATTCACTCAAGCTGTATTTTGTTTTCAGCTCTGGCAGCCTGCAATTCAACCCTTACTGCTTGGCAAGATGGAGGCTCTCATGTTTTCACAATTTAGAAGCCTGCACTTTGCAGCCAATTACTCAAATGTAACATAGGTTCAAGTGTGCTTTCTACAGAAAGCACAATAAAAGATAAACTGCCTTATGCCCTGAGAATGGGTATTCTCAAACACTCTTGGGCGCTCAGAGACCGAGACTCATGGGGCATAATGTGCTCCCTGTTTCATGGCAATGTGGTCAGCAGTAGGCTGGAGAAGGAGGTATGACCCAAGGGTCCCGGCCGTGGCAGCAGCTCTGGAGCTCCCTGGATGTGAGATATCCTGGGCGTCCTGCGAGAGGAAGAGCCAGAATCACAGCTGATCCCAGCCTGGACCATGTAAGGCCTTTAATGCCATTGCCACCACAGTAACATAAATGCATAAGACCCCAGCCTACAAGAACTACTACATACTATATTCCTTCTTTCAAGTCAGAAAAATGCTGCGAATATTTTATGGCATATTTAGGACATTATTAATTTTTCATTTTCTATCAAGGAATGGGTGAAGAAAATCATTAATTTACAGACAGCGATTGATGTGCTTCTCTTACATATTGCATTTTGAGCCTAGATATCGTGGTGACGGTCAACCTGCAATACGAAAGGAACGAGAGGCAAGCACTCATGGAAAAATTGTATTTATTAACATTCTGACATTTTATTATATCCCCCATTTTTGTGAATTGTACCAAGAAAGCAGACACAAAATTACATGCACTATGATATGTGCAAACCTTAGACCTCAGCTAGCTCCCTATAGCAATAAGAAATACAGTAAAATCAGCTAACTATGTACATAAATAAGAAAGTATGGTTCAGGACAAGTGATGAATGAGCCTATCATGGAGAATAAACAGCCCATAAGAAACTCCCAGAGCTGAGCAGTTTTATCTGGGGTACACTCAACTGCAAACAGGAGAAGGCTGATTTTGGCTGCATACAACACAATACAGAACCAGGTGTGCTTCAGTGTGCACCCTAGTTCTGGCCCATTTACGTGTCCTGACTTCAAGATGGAAAGACAGCTGAGCGTGACTGACCCCCAGCTCATGGAGACAA
>NW_008825547.1:5851774-5862360 GCF_000699105.1 Pygoscelis adeliae
ATCTTCCAACAGGTCCCTAGAGTACAAACTGGGTCTTTGGGCCCTCCTTAGGTATGCTCTCTTGTTTAGCGTATGCAGGCTCAAAACAGCTTGTAGTGATTTTGCCATTGGTTCTCCAGCTTATATGCTCAAAATGACCTCTCTCCCAAACTCCAGGCAAAGTAAAAACATGAACAAAAACGGAAGGACTCAGCATAAAATTTGACCCTCGAACACTGATGGCTAGTAAAAGTGATCTAGATGTATAGTTCCAGTTGAGATGCAACATCGTTATGAAAAACAGCCATGTCAAAATGTACTGGAAGAAGCAATTAAATAAAGTCTACAAAGCTTAAATTAAATTCATTACCTAGTGCAGAACAAGGACAAAATTGTTCATAACCCACCTTCAAACTGTAACAAACCTGGAAAATAACTTTTGCACCAAAAAGCTTGTGTGATGTTTTGAAAAACGGTGTAATATCTCTCTACAAACCTCTGTGTCATTTCCTTAATCCATTCCAGCTCCAACAGGACAACGTGGAACTAAAACAAGGAGTGGTCTGTCTTCCTGAACAAAGAGTCATTTTAAACACAGGTTATTTCAGGAAAAGGGATGATCGAGAACTGGATATGTACTGATCTACTTGGTGCTGAAAGAACAAAAGATAAAAAATATAGACTTTATCTTCAATGTGATGCTTTCTGTTACACTATTCAAAGTGACTACCTCTACAATATAGGGCTCATACTTAATCCATGAGGCTGTGCAGCATAATCTATCCAATAGCTTGGGCTATCAACTCTGTCCAGCTGGTCATTAATCCCCAGGAAATAATCTGCACCTCAATTGTTACTGCTTAATTAAATGTAGCGATCCATCTGACATACAGAATAAGGATAGAAAGAAACACTAATAGAAGGTGACTTCTGCAGAATTGGAACTCACTACCTGTCCCTTGTAGACATAATGTAACACAATGTTTTGTTACAGTTTATATGTGTTTCTATATATTAAATTACTATGGAGATGCTTCCTATTGAATGCAATGTAAACATATGTCAGTACACAAATTTAACCAAGTAAACATAAAAAAGGTCAAATAACTCTTTCCTCTTCTTCTGTATCTATTCTGATCAATAAGTTCCTGAAGACAAGATCTGCTGACTACTTTGGACTTGTCCTATGTCTACTATGCCTACTCTTGGCAAAATGCTGTGATATTCTTTTAGAACTAGCAGCAAAGTTGGTAGGATCTGGCAATGCAGCTCAGAGCAGGTTTTAACTCAACAATTAAACGACCGCTCTTTAGTTCAGACAAATATGAGCACATGTACACGCTTCATGCAGATGAAGAATTACTTGGCCTCTGTAGTGCCTCTTTAATATAAAGAGGATAACTTATCTGTACATTAGATCTTTCTCCAAAAAGAAAAGAAATTATGATTCATGTGTTTCCAGAATTATCAGGAGTATGGAAATGACAAAACTCAGTATATCAAAGCTGATTCTGTAATGACTGTAGATCTTCTGCTAACTTCGCTCATATCACCACCATAACACTCAACTCAGTATTTTATTATTCACTTAGCTTGGAAAATAACATTTTGATTGTCAAGCAACAGCAGAGAAAAGCAAACATTTCAAATTGTAAAACACGACTGAGATAAATGAACAGCGGTGGGCTCAGCCACACACTGAACACAGGCTAAAAGGCACAAAAGAAGACAGAGATTCATTGCTGCCCTGGTACCTGAAGATAGAGCTGATACGGCACCAAGTTACAGAACTGAATGCAGAAGTCCTTTCTCGAGCCACGTATCAGATAGCGACACGGGGAGGAACAGATTAACATTTGCTACTCAGACCCGATGGGGCCCCTGTTGGTACGGAAAGACAAATCCATCTGCCAGCCCACGTGCTTGCTGGCTTTTTTTTAGTGAGACGGTTTACAAGCAGAAGGTCTACAGCGGTATCAGTGACACGTTTTAGGATGTGTCCATCTATCTACCTTGGGGGACTCGAGACTTCCAACTCTTCTCACCTGTACCAGAGGTAAGATCTCCTCTTACTGCTTTCTTACATACCAGAGTACAATTCAATCTTTGTAGTGCACGGCTCGTTTCTCCGTTCTTCTTCTTCCACTTCTAGAACTACTCGCAGTTCTTTCAAATGCCGTGAAGTATAAGCAACATTTCATGATTGCTCAAAAGTTTTTTTCAGAAAAATCTTACATAATAAACCTACTTATTTTTCCTGTGCAGCCCCTTTTTTAGTATTTATTCTGAATGTTGTTTTCAATTACAATGTTGTTTACACTGTCATTAATAAAGGAGGAAGCGCTATAATTATTTCATTTGCTTTTCTTATGTTATTCTATGTAAAATAGTCACTAGAAAATTCAAAACTCATTCATTTTGGCAGAAATTATGTATTACTACAGTTTGTAAAAATACTCAGACTGAAGTACTTATATTAATGACAGCTGCTACATAAAATTCACCTCAACTGGCAGACCCACATGGGAAAGGATCACTAGCATATAAATTATTTTCCTAGAGAAAGAGGAAAAAAATATCTGAAGCAGGTCTCAGGCTCCTGTTTAAAAGGTTAATGTACTGTTATAAAAGTCAAGCCAAAAAAACCCAAAATAATAAGATATACAGAAGTTGAAACAGGACACGTTTTTATCCAACAGGTTGCCTTACGCAGAAAATGAAGTGCCTTCTGTCTAAAAGGATGAGTGCTTTCACTTTATCACAGAAAGTAAGCCACATCATAGCAATGTTATAAACCTGCTGGTGTTTAGTTACTTATTTCTTTTCTTGATTATAGTTATTCTAGAAACAACATCCGCTAAAATCCAATAAAGCTAATAAAAACCTGTTGAAATAGGATTTTTAAAATTTAGAATTCATTGCCCAAAGAAAGGATGGTGGAAGTTTTAGACTTGCATGTAACAGCTCAACACCAACTAGCCAGTGGGCCTCCCAACTCACAGCGGGTGAAGATCAGCCCCGTGCTACACGTTCCCTTTAGAGAAACTTCACATTTCTAAAACACAACAAAATTGTTGTACCTTTTGTTAACAGCTGAAGAACAAACATCTATGCCAATGTCACCAGGGGCCTCCACTATGCAAACACTAGTGGATAACAGTGGGAAAAGCACTGAAATTAAGTTAGTAATTTTCTTCATTAACAAAAAGAGTTTCCCTTTACGAGGTGGCTCTTGTTTCTATTGTCAGGTCCTCAAAAGGGTCCTCCAGAATCACTGGGACTGTGCCTTTGGACAAAAATCTAGCAGAGAATTGAACTTTTTTGCTTGCTGAGCAGGCTATTATGCAAAGGACGTCTGGCATGGACGCCTCATGTGTCAGCTAACCTCATGGTGAAAGTCAGGCCCTTGTTCGGTGATCTGGCCACCAAGCGACAATCTTCTGCCCTATGCCTCACTGCTTTAATTCTGATGAAGCAATCACATGTTGAGCTAGAGCTGGCACCACGTAAACAGCTCCTAAGGATGGTTTTTTCCCTTAGTAATGTACCAATTCTTTTCCCCTTCAGGACCTGGATTTATTAACTTCTCAAGGCATTTCTATGAAGCCTCTCATTACCTTTACGTAATGAGACTGTAAACACCAACTGGAATGAAGTGGTTTGGTGTATTAATACATTCTCCTTCCAGAACAGTCAATAATTACCTTAATGATTAAAAATATGTAGTGAAGATTTTTAGCACAATGATATGCTCCCAAATAATAATAATGGATACTTGTAGCTTAGTACAGGAACCCAGGTGTACAAATGAGAACCTGTTTATCCAGATAATTCAACAGTTTGTAAATAATGGTCCCAAATATTGCAATACATTCCACTTTCTCATACTTCTGTGCTAGCCCATAGGTCTCACAGAAATCAACGGGTCCAAAAATCCATCAGTAGATCAAAAAAATACCAGACCCAATGTAACAATATTGCTACTTATTATAACAAAACTCAGTGACAAAGTGACTAGTTGAAGGCTATATTTAAAGTGGGCAATTTACAAACTACTTGGCATCGGTTAAAGGGTGGGGGCAGAGGAGCAATGATCCAATCTTGTGCAAACACTAGCAGATAACAGTGGGAAAAAAACTTTCGCAAAAAGTCAGGCACCCCAGTTCCATCTATTTGTCTTTCATACTATGTAAGTTCATCCGAGAAAAATTTCTTAAGTAGAACATAATTTTTCAGGTGATAAATAAATTACACCATGTTTTCCTATTCCCAAACCTTCTATCCAGACATCGTTCACTACCAAATGAAATTTTGGAGTTATTGCCCATCTCCTCAAATGCATTTTTAACCAGAATGATGACCTGAAGGCCTGAATTCTTTCAAGCTCAGTCACTGACTCAGGCTCCTAGTATTTAAATGGCCCCTTTGGAGAAGCTCGAACAAGAAAAATACTTGACTTCAGAGTATTCTTGATGACACAGTTAAATGACTAAAGACAGGTGGGATGAAACATGGGCCAACGGGTACACAATCTTCAGTGATGCCCACATACTGTCAGTTCATCGGTCTCCCTGCTAGTCTGGGGGATGCTGTGTTTATTTTCACACAGCAAAATAAAAGAGAAAAAGGATATTTTGGGTTTGTTTGTTTTTTTTTTTAAAAGGACAATGTAATAATGAAAATCAGAAAAATTGGCAAATTGTGCACAACTTAATCCTATACTTGCTCACATTCTCAAAATTAATAGGTGTCAAGCTGGGAGTGTCCTTTTATCATTTCATGAACACGATTTAATGCTTGACCGGTTCACGAAAATAAATAAATAAAATGAGATTGTTACGATGCTTGTTTGCAAATCCAAACCAATAAGAGTTTTTGCTGAGGTGAAATAAATCTGTATTACTGAAGTACTGTAAAGAACAATATATTAAAGATCCAACCAATCCACCTCTCACAGCAGCCTGTAGCAGTATTTCAACTGATTTCAATGAGAGCTGCATCAGTCTCTAAGAAACCTTAATGCATGCTCCCTGCTAACCCTCCTCCTCACCCAAAAGAAAAACACTGAACTCTGCTCTTGTCTTCTGGTTCAACATCATGTCTTTCCCCTCCCTCCTTCTGCTGTAATAAATATTCTCTCTCTATCCCTGTTACTGACAATAATGTAGGTGAACTCTGCACCACATACATCTGTCATTATTAATGACCATGGTGGAGAGAAACGATAGCTCACTCTTAGGAACCAAAAGGGCAAAATGCTTCAGAATTTGCCATTCACATTTTCTTTCTTAAGCATACTTGCTTGGTCACTTTCCAAAGTCACAAGCATGACTCGAACAAGAAAAATCTCTCAGTCTTTAACCTTTGCATAGAAAATTACTTGTTTAAACAGAGGGCACTTGTTACTTAGAAAGTCTCATTTGCTTATAATAATGCTATGTGCAGTATTTCGCAGAATACAATAAACACAACAAGATGTCTTAGTCCACATGGAAAATAATTTTGTTGCTAGCAACATTACATTTCTTTCAAACATAAGGCTTAAACAGGGATTGTTTTCTTTGCCATTCATTCCCCTATCAACATTGCTAACCTAGAAAGTACAAGACTGCACCTAAGTAATTGTGAAAAGTGCTGCCAGAATGACTGTGACCGCATGACTTGTACAGTACCTGGAGCTCTCTCAGAAAGGCTATCCTGATAATAGCACTTTACTGGCACTGAATGTAAAGACTAGTTCTTTATAGGCAGCTGATGAAATCTTGAATTTTTTTCTCTTGAGACAGCAAACAAAATTTGAGAAGCGACAGCAGTTTAACCGCATTGCTGCATAAGCCTTTGTCCCTAACATAACAACATGCTCAGCACATCAGGTGCTTTCCATGTACCAGAACACATTGCATAAAGGTGCTGCACGGGAGGGACAAAACATATGTCTCTAGTAAATTTAGTGGCTGGAAACACTACATCTCACACAGTGCAGGGGCAGTTTATAACATGAACCATCTATGTTACCAGGTTTTTTGCTCAACACGTACAGGCCCAGAAGTCTCAAACTTCCTCTTTCCTCTAACATTTACACTGTAAATAGTTCTAGATATTTTCCTATCAGCTATTCTGACCTCAAGTGAGACTGTGTAATAACCATTTGTTAGTTATGCTAGATGTGCCTGAATGGACAAACATACTTAAGAGCAAATGTACTGTTGGTAATGGCAAACACGTACCAAAAAACCATGTAAATTCTAGTCATTATGAGGTGACAAAGATGTTACCCTCTACTTTCCTAGGTCTGTATTACTTCACAGACACATTATTTTTTTTTGTAACCAGCTCATGGGTTAAAACTTTATGTTTGCATTCCACGTGAGCTATATACTATACATATCTGTCACTTGTCTTTAGCATTTATGTTGATAAAACTTGTCATGAAGGTTATTTTGACTTACTGGAAACGGGCTTTTCCAGAACATAAATTTTAAAGCTTAAGTAGACCCATGTTAAAACCACTAATATGTCCTGCTAAGTCTCTCTTGTCTTCACTCAGCCTCCTTACAATGTTTTAAGCAGTTTTATTGACATTTGAAATTCTGAAAATGTCAGCTCTTGGCAAGTGTTGCAGTCTGAAAGTGTTATTAGTAGTTCTCTTAGGAAGTGTAAAAGAATATTTTGTAGGAACAATTTTGTCTTTCAACAAACCTTTTGAAAATGATGTGATAACCAGAAGTTCTGCACAGTAAAGAAAATAACCAGCAGATTCCTCAAATCATATTCAAGAAACAGATTTTTAGGAAAATTACATTGTTTGATGACTCACTACTCTGCATTCAAGTCATGATACAATCACCACTTCCCAAAGTACTGCTAGATTCTCAAAAGGAGGAGAAACACTGTGAGAAGAAACCTGCTGTCGCAGTACACTGCCTTATTGCTCCCACCATGCCTCATCTAGTAGGTAAGTATTTGATGGGTCTGACCCCAGACCTTCTCTAATCAACAGGCCCTCCAGTCATGTTATGCCAGCTTGCAGCCAAACAGGTCTCCAGAGTGTTTTACTTCTGTAATTCATCTCTAAGGACACTGATCCTTCTTCTACTATGAATGAGCACAGAAATGCCCTGGACTGCACCAGCTCATCGCTTGCAAACACCATCACTGCTGCTGGAAGCCAACTTGTGGTGGGGATTAACCTATATCACAGATGGCTGGTTTTCTTACCCCATGAGCAATGTATTAAAATCATCACAGGGCAGAGGGTGGAGAGATACATATCACACACCTCAAAGAACTAAGCTCCATGTGTGGGTCCCCAGGTAAGAAATTATAATGGCACATTACAGTTCCAGTGCTCTGTCAAGGGGGAACCACCACGGACAAGGCTGATGAGCTCCGTCTTTTAATGACCAACTGGCATCAGCCCCAAAGCCTCTCCAGAGTCAGAGGAGTTCCTGAGACTGATGTTGGTCACCCCATCTTACTTCATGGTAAGTTATTTACAGCTCAGAATGCCTCAACATGTCTTGGGGTTTGGGGGGAAGATGTGAGAGAAGGAAGAAAGGAGTGTCTCTTTCATTTTGAATAGCCATACACTTGAATACTAATGTGTTCAGAGGCTGAAAGAGTCTTACTTATTTTTCAAGCCACAAAAAAATGCAAAGAACTATCAATAAGTAACACAGGAGTATAAAAATCATTCATTCCACAAAGCTGTTCAGAAAGAAATTAGTGTGAACCACTTTATCCTTAAAACTGAGAAAACATTGTGGTATTAAATACTCAATATTATCAGCCAAGCAAATTGGCCCAGGTCAAATGAGCAAATCTAAAAAATGAGATCACTAAATTTTCTCAGCTTGATAGCTTAGTAATAAATAATGTGCTTCTATTCAATCTGTACATTAAGTCTTTTATGTGGCCTTAAGGCACTGTCTATGGCTGTGCCCATTACAGGGTAGCCATAGAAACTGACACATTTATTTCTTGGATTAGTGTGCCATTGAAAATATTAATATAATGCCGTAAATGGGGATTTAATCTAATCTACTGATGGTAGGATGAAGTTACTAAAAGGTTGTATGCTCTTCCACTGGAAGAAAGATTATATCTGTGGAGTACAGCTCTAGTAAAGCTGGAGTACAGCTGATGTTTTGGTTACAAACACCTTGTAAACAACCTATCATATTTCACATACACCACTGATTTAAACAGCTTACATGAAACATACAGGTCCACCAAGCAGATAGCTGTTTCATATCCTAAGTCTTCTTCCCAAAGCTAAAGTGTCAAAACTGAAAGTCATAAAGGAAGGGAAAATGGAGATGCTTTGCATATTGTGTAAGCAGTGCAAGTGAAGCAGCATCTCACCCTGCAAATATTCAGTTCTGTACTTCACGGACATGCCATTAGTAGCAAAGCCTATACCCGCATTACAACCAACATTTTAATGGCATTCAGTTAATACTTTCACATAAAAAAAAAAAAGAGGAAAAAATCATGTAAAGAAAAGATTAAAAAAATCTTAATTCTTGAGAAGCATGATCTGTGGTTTTCTTAATTTGTAGGTCCCTACCAGGTGTCCATAAATATTAGGGCTCCCATTTCAGTAGATCATATTTGACTCAGGTTCCTTGTAATAATTCATAGTACTCAAGTTCTGACTACCCTTTACACTGCAGTATACTACATAAATTGAGAAGATATATTCTGACAGGTGAAGCATTGTTGAAAAGCTAAGTACAGCACTTTGTCCTTGAAATGTTAACATGTAATGCCATAAAGTATTCAAATAATAATTTACTCAATCTTTCAGGGTAATTAATTAAAATGGTCTAGGTGTTAGAGAAAATCACCTTGAGCTTATAAAATTGGAATGCCTCCCCTTTTCTTCTCTGCATGCAAGCTGCTCCAATGGACTTACCACATGCTTTCCCAGTTATGGTTTTTGATTTCAGCAGATAATAAATAGCCAGGTTCTAATTTTGCCATGTCAAAACCGATTATGTTTCACAAGAAAAGGTGGAGTGCTCACCTACCAGATGAAGGTGAAACATAAAACCACTTTTATTTATGTGATGTGTCCAAATTCAACTCAACCTGGCACTAGGTACTGGGAGTATGTAGACTTTAACTGTCATACGAATTTATGCATCCCTGGAAAATGTCAAATACAAACATAAATTTAATCAAGGAATGGAAACCTTTATTATCAAAGAAATAAACACAATTTTTGACAACTAATGTAAATTATCTTAATGCATTTTTCACTTATTTTTCAGAAGGTCAAAGAAAAGAAGAAACATTGAACAGAGACATTGCTGATGAAAATATTTCAGGCAAGTCCCAGTCCAATTATTAATGCTGATGTTCCAAAAGGAATTTGTGCTCTTTAGCAACAGCACTGCATTCAGACATGAGAGTTCCTTTTCTCATTCATTACAATGGGATAAAACAGAAGGCTTACAACAACAGATAAACAAGGAGTCTGTATTATTCTGTAGTTTTCCTCAGTTGAGTAGTCTTTGGACAGCATTTTAATGGCTGAAAAAAACCCTGCACATGATGAATAAGGATGCCATTCTCAATTAACATGGACAAAGGATCATAGCCATATTTGGCAAATGAGGTAGCTGTGGTGTAAGAAAAGCAGGAGTATTCACAGACATTGCCACATACATCACTGTCCGCAAATCAAAACAAGTTAATGACATTTTTGTACATCTGCCCAACTACATGACTACACATTAGTCTGGCAAGTACTTATTAGACCCAAATTAAATAGCACAATGATTATAGTTCATATTTACTAAATATAGTGTTATTAATTTATACAGCACTAAATATGGATGCTACCAGCATACAAATAAATGAGTAATGAACCAAAACAGACCAAGTTACAAAATATATTATCTTCACTAAATATATCTCAGCACTACAAATGCTACTATCCATAGAGCTTCCATTAAAATATATACCATGGGGGAGGAAGCATCACACTGTTATCCATTCTCCATAACAAGTGGACTGACAACACGCCAGCCTCTCAATCCCAACAGCTCTCCTCCCAGTCAGCCTCCACACGGTGCACTGGTATGCATAATGTCACCAACACAGAAATATCAGCACCCGTTGCAATAGATGGATCTCAGATGAAATCTCTCCCAATTCCACAAACATCTCAGGTAAGACCAGCTACCACAAAACTTATTCAATAAACCCACTGTGCTGGTTTTGGCTGAGATAGAGTTAATTTTCTTCATAGAAGCTAGTATGGGGCTATGTTTTGGATTTGTGCTGACAACAGTGTTGGTAATACAGGGATGTTCTCATTACTGCTGAGCAGTGCTTACACAGAGTCAAGGCCTTTTCTGCTCCTCACACCACCCCACCAGCGAGGAGGCTGGGGGTGCACAAGAAGCTGGGAGGGGACACAGCTGGGACAGCTGACCCCAACTGACCAAAGGGATATTCCACACCATATGACGTCATGCTCAGCACATAAAGCTGGGGGAAGAAGAAGGAAGGGGGGGACATGTTTGGAGTGATGGCGTTTGTCTTCCCAAGTAATGGTTATGCATGATGGAGCCCTGCTTTCCTGGAGATGGCTGAAC
>NW_008825547.1:5862568-5875325 GCF_000699105.1 Pygoscelis adeliae
GTGGCTGTGTGGTGCTTAGTTGCTGGCTGGGGGTAAACCACGACACCCACATACCATTTGAAATATGCTGGATATCTTATATAGAAATTCAGTGTACTTTGGCCATGCCATGGAACAAGATTGCCCGCACCACCAAAGTCCATCAAGAGGTCTGAAACTCATTAGTGAACAGTGGGGCAAAGAAACCACAGTTCAATCCATACCCAATGAAGAATGGGATGGCTAACACTTACAGGAGGAACTTCAGTCAAGAAATACCAGTAGCACACACTAGCAATTCTTGCTGTTCAACATTAGAAAACTCTTTCCTACCAAGGGGTGCCTTCAACATGGATTTTACGTACCAGTGGTCATGCGCAAGCTTAGCATACCATGCATAAGCTTCACCATCTTTTTAATAAGATGTTACATTAATTTTAGATGCTTGGGAGTCACAAACTAAGGCATACTGGCAAGCCAGATGAACAAAGAAAAGGATATTTTGAGGAAGCATCTCTGTTACCTATCTCTACTTCTAAACTGGCCATGCCAGTTCTATAGAGGATCCCAAAGCTTCACCTGTATTTAAGCTTTAGAAAGCAACCAGTATAGACCTCTGTCACAATCACACCTACATTTGTAATTTAAGTACTGATACCAAGGCAGTTTTCTGAAGATGTTCTGAAGATTGAGAAAACTGATATCCCATTTCTTTAACCCACAATTCTGGTTTATCCATAGTTAACAACCTGGATCCTGAAAGATATTAGTGCTAAACTTGCATATTTCTTTCTATCATATCATTAATTATTTGTCCAAATTTGTTCAAAGTATAACTTGGACACACTTTATTTCTGTTTCATAAAAGATTTGGCTTTCATCTGATTTTTTTTAAACATCCCACTTTTCACTTTTATAGGATCAGGTTTCCAACAATTGAACTTATCAGCCACATCTACACTGCTAGTAATTCAAAACCATGGCATATTTATTGATTCCAAAAAGCTATTGCATGATATCGCTTACGTCCCTGTATTTGATTAGACTGAGTTATTGGAGGAACTAACAAAAGATTACTCAGAACTCAGCAGAGAGCTTATATAGATGTCGTCTTACCTGACATCTTGGCTATTTGCTCTTGCAACTTTATTTATAAATATTACACACACAGATCAAGTTTTGCACAAAACAAGTATCCAATGTAGCTTTATCTCCATTTTGTTATTCCACCATTAAAAAATCCCAACTATAAGAGATAGGTTGTAGGTATAAAATATTTATCCATTCCTTTAAGAGAATACTAATGAACAGCTATGTAAAGTTGTGTTGATGAGTAAGATGTACTATGACTGAACATCATCCAAGTCCAATTTGAACCTGAGCTATATACTACAGCTGAATATAGTATATATCATATTTATATATGAATATAAATTATGCATTTCTTTGGACAAAAAAATGTCCATAAGTTTAAAACATGAATATGTTAATTAGATTTAAATTCATCCATTATAGAAAATATTTTGACAAGTATCCTAAGAACAGTGTTTTTAAAACGGTTCAATGCATTAAATATATGCAAATTTTAACAGTCAGAAATGCGTACTGCATAGCTGAGATACTATCATTCTTCTTCACAATCACTGCAACCTCTAGCTAGGTACAGATTTTTCATGACAGACAGAAACATTTCCTTCTGTGTATCTCTCATTCTCAGATTTCTACTTCAAAATGATTCCTGAAACACTTTTAAAGACAGACTTAAAACTACTGCAAACCAGAATGGTTGTTATATATTTCAGTCAGCCAGGGCTGCCAATGCCAAATCATATTCAATCTCTTTTTAAGTAGAACTGTTTGCCACTGGAATCGCATCCACTGGTGAGTTTTAGGACATGTTTCATTCTTGACTTACTTGCACTAACAGTGCACTTATAATCTGTTTCCCAAATATGCCTAAGGTAGATGTATACATGGGGTTTGCATACACAGATTAGCTCCTACATCAATTTGAAGTATATTCACCGTTTTGCAAAATCCCTATGTAATTTTAGGGCACAGCTTCAGAACTGGCTAAAACCCATTTAAAATTTGCAACTAAAAGGTGAAGTCTGCCCCCTCTTTGCTTGGTAGCCCTCCTATAGTCACATGGCAAACCAGAGCAGCTCACCGATCAAGACGAAAACTTATTCTGAAGGACTAGGAAGCAATAATGTCCATCTGCTTTCAAAGCAGAGTATCTTTACACAAAGGCATCCTGTGTAGGCATAGAAGTGTCTGCACGGGATGCTACTGTACAACAGCCAGTGTGCCGTAAATTCACATCACCCAGGCCCATGGCACTCAACCACACACACAGCCTGTTGTAGGTCACAGCAACAAAACTGTAACATAGAACTGGGTCAACACACAGCTCAAAGGCAACAGTGGACAACCTCCCTGTATCAGGAAAATACACTGATTCTTTAGTTACATGTATCTACTTATGCAAGGATTTTGAATTTGAACTGGCGGTTTAAAGGAAACATGGCAATTTTTTAAAGTAGTAATAGTTGGTCCTCAAGGAACTATGGAGATGTCCCATGTACATGGCAGCCTGAAGCACACCGTGAGAGCATCACAGCTTCGCATGAGTCACATGTTTCTGAAAGCCCCGAGTGAGAGCATGTGGATGGAAAGCCATGCGATTGTTTTACAACAAAAACAAATTTCCTGGCATGACTGTCTCCCTCAGCTGCTAAAGTTCCCTTCCAACTACCAGCACTATTTATCCTACTAACTGGGAAAAAGACCTGCAGGGAATCTTTCAGGCAGTATTGCAGAGAGGCAGGGTATCAGTGGGTTTCTGCATTTGTCTCTCAACCCAGACTTGCAGCTTGCACGTGCCTCTGTCTTGCTAATGAAATACCTTTTGGATTGATCCACTACATAGGGAAAAATAAAACTAACTGATTATTTTTTGAGGAAAGCGCAACTCAAATGAACCTCAGCCACAGTTTTGCAATTGCAGGAGGGACAGATAAAATGTGAGGGTGTAACTGCGATAGCTAATACTGGTTTAATACTTTAAAATCTTTGTGTTTGATGGACCTTGGAATGCACATGTACTTATAGGAAAAACAACACTCAATAGAAAATGAATTTAATGTTCTTGGTAAGGTTTCTTTAGGGCCAGTATGCATAAAATGTAATAGTCCTGAAAATTAACCCCAGGTGTATCATTTTGTTAATACAAGAAATGTGCATCTACAACAATAAAGCTTATGTAAATCTTTACGTAAGAAAAAGGGGTACCTAAGATAGGGTTATGTAGCTGACTTGAGGCCAAATCACAGTCCTTGAAGAAAGCAAAACTCTTCTGGACATCAGTGGCATTTTTCCTAGGGTAAGAGCTGCAAGGCCAAGCCTGTGACTGAAATACTCTGGTACCACAAGGCTCTAAAAGCCAAAGCAGTGATAGGGGCAGGAGAGCTATTATTTCTGTACCGTAAAAAGAAAAATTCTAGAGACGTTATTACATTTAAATGTATTCTGATATTGCATTCTGCTTTTCCATCTCAGCAGACACTGTTCCATCCAAACAAGATGGACATAACATAGAGCACAGTATCTTACATTAAATGTAGTTAGAAAGGAAGAACAACCACCTTGGAATGACTCACTCGCAGGACCAATTCATAGGTTACACTGAGTATGAAAGGCAATTTCAGAGTAGTGGTGGAAGAAAAGGAGTTTTATAACAGAGATGATACAAACTAATTTGGAGACATAGATACATACAGAACAGAGTACACAATGTACTGTACACACTTTTTCAAGGGATGAAATAATGGTTCCTTTTCCTAATACAGTGGTATCTGCAAAAAAATAAAGTCCAATTCTGTTCAGTACTATAATGGAATCATTACAAATGCTGAAACATATTAAAAATTCAACACTAAAAAGACAGCGGCTTTCTATTTGTGCTGCACTGAGTCTAAACACAAGATACTAAGAACAGGAGACTGTATTAAGGCAGGACTGGTGACAGACATTGGCAGCCCTATACAAGCGGTGTATGTAGAATGTAGTAAGATATTCAGGAGTGTATTTCGGCCCATATACTAAAGCACCGACAGGGTAAAGTTTTGCTCATGGCTGCATTCCTTTTTAGGATAATGGGAAAAAAATGGTAAGAAAATACAAGATTTGTTGAATTATGTCACAAACAGCTTGTCACAGTTCTGTATCCTGGATGATACATTTCTTTGTTAGGAAAAACATAATGAAGTTCACCTTTTAAAATCTAATGCAACAGACTTCTATTAGCACTAGGACTGTGTAAAAATAGCATCTTCTACAAATGAACTGTACCATAAAAATTGGTGCTCATGAAATGTTATTATAATCTAAAGTTTAAAACCACAAAGCAAGAAAATTCCGAGTTAAACTGAAACTTCATCCTTAGCCCACCCATAAGTGTTTAGACACAGCAGGGCTTGCCAAAGAGTAATAATCCTATATACAAAATACGCTGCCATAACTAGAAATTTCAAAATAAGTATGGAGTTCCAGCTCTAATTCTGACCTTTCTCTTCCCCGCTTTTGTGGGTATAAGCAAGTCCTTTCATTACTCCAGCACTGGTGTGGTTAATAATCTTAAGGTAATATTTTTTAACTATTTCTGTGCAGCAGAATTCATTTGCCAGCTTCTCAGCTACACAGTCAACTGTACCATTTTGTAAAGGTGGAGAAGAAGGGGAAAAACCAAGAAGTAAAATTCTCTTTACAGAGTACTGTGGAGTGACCCTACAGGAAAAAGAACTCACACAACTGAGCGGTCCACTCCTTGTACTCCAAACTTGTCAACTTCTGGGGTTTTTTTAAGAGCTACAGGCATAAGTTATTGAACCACCAGATAAGGGCTGAAATAAGACCTGCTGTTGAAGAAGAACAAGGTTCTCATCCAAGTTAAGAGATAACAAACTGGGATGTGGAGAAGAGTGATTTTATCAGAGACGGGGGGAGGGAGGGGGGGTGGGGAACTGGACGAGAGATGGCATAGCATCTCATAGTGTTTCTCTAGACCTCCTCCAGAATTAAGTTTGTGTTGAAGGACCTCTCCCTCCATCGCTGGAGACTGATGTTTCTCTCACCAGGATCTATTTTTAGAGAGACTACTTTTCCCCATTTCTCTTATGTGACCTCGTCAATGTAATGGTCACAAAAGGATTTCCTGGTATTTTTGGACTCTACCTTCTCCTGGCAGGAGATGGTAAATCAGCTGCTGAAGAGGCAACCTCCGTTGCAGGATGTCAGGACTTCTGTGGAACATGAGCAAGGAAAGTAGCAGATGAAGGCAGCAATGGAATCGCTAACATGACATTTAATGGACTGAAGACAGAAAGCACTTCTCAGAGAAGCCCCTGCAGCTCTGGGAGTTTGTTCCATGAGCCAGCAAACATTGCCTGGAGTCATGCAAGTCCACAGAAAAAGCAACATAAGGCACCATAAAGACTTCTGTAAATGCACATTCATGGAACTTTTAACATCATCCAGCACTACTTCAGTTGATCAGTCCTAATTCTAATAGCTCTGCTGTCATGTAAATCTGAATTTGGCTGTTTTCCTTAAAACGGGCATGATGTCACACTAGGTCTTTGAACCAGAGATTTCTGAATCACCCTGAAGAACTGAGGGTGAAAGTTAGTCTGCCTCGGGCACACTCCATGCCCCCCCTGCTTCTCCACTGACAGTACAGGGACTTCAGGACCCTCCAGTGATGTCCCTTCTCACCTAGCGAGCTGGTCAGCTTTTCCTTGGAAATAGATTAGGTCTCCATGCTGGTGGAAATGGTGTCCAGCTTTGGCCAAGACCAGTCAGAAAATCTATTTTCCACAGGAAATCTTCATGTTTTTTTCTGTTCTAGCACAAATTCCTAATCACCGGGCGACAGATACTCTGAGTAAGGTTGCAATTCATCTGTGTTTTCAAAGCTCAGCATCTGTATGGAGAGAATACTTGAAACATAAACAGAGAAAGGAGTCTCCTGGCAGAAAGGAGACTAATGTTCAGTTACGGTAAAATGCAAACACACGCTCAAACCAGAGCTGAGAGACCACAGCCCTAGCTCTTTTCCTTCGATGAGTTCCTTAAACACTCGGTGCCCCCTTTTCCTGCTCTCCTCTCCCATGCTTGACTGAACAACACTCAGCTACCAGAGTGGATGGAAAGTCCACATTCCCTCACCCCATGTTTCATCCTTACCCAGGATAACAAGACTTGGTGATTATGATACTCTTCTATTTTTAATCCCTAATAAATAGGGGTTAAATAGGAAATAAATAGGAAATACGCATTCCAGTACTGTTATTTTCAGCTTTGTATGGGTCCATTGCAAGTTCAGTAGTAAGAATAAGGGAAGATTCTGATGAGTGAATGGCAGAAAATTAGCTTCCAGGTCTGGTACATCACTGTGCCCCATTGCTTCAGAATATGCTTACAGTTCCAATATAAGCAAAGAGCTTCCAACATTGCTAGAAACCCAGGCAACCATGTAGGAAGCAGCAGGTTAAGGGCTGTCTCTGTTGTAATTAACTTGTTCCTAGAAAGTCTGCAGTCTTCTCCTCCAACCAAAAACTTCTACTTGCAGAACTTTACCTATTTTATTCTGCAGTAAATATTAACATTTACATTTTTAATTTCTGAAAAGAGTGAATAAAACCAAAGCCGAGTTAGAGAATGCTGCTTTAGTATTTCCACTGTAATGTTCTGTTTGAGAAAGTTCTCTGGAATCAGAGGACTCTTAAAAGGGCCATGGATTCAGCCGAATAATATATCTTTCCATTTCAAAAATATTTTTTCTCTGAGCTTTTGTTATTATATACATGGACTCCATTGTAGCTCCAAAGAAAAATATCATAGGAAAAACCCTAAGGATTTGTATACTAAATCCTCTGGTTTTACTAGAACTAAAATAATTTATACAAAGTTAGAGGGTTTAATATAAACATACATTTAACAGATGCTACTTTAATTATTTCTATAAGGATAGTATCTATATATGATAATAAAGACACATACAATAGGGTTTCTCCTATTTCACGAAGCTTTGTTTAACTATAGTACATATTACTGCAGTTTTGGTCACAATACCTGTATTTGGACTTCAAGTGGTATTTTTAACCTTAAGGAAACTCAACCAGCTCCATTATTTGCAGCACTTCTTTCAAAATCAGCAGAAGAAAAGATATTGAGATAGAAAAGTGTCTTTTGTTCAGAGAGAAACTGTTGAAATTACTAAAGCCTTAACTTACGCCTGAGCTCCTCAGCCCAAAATCGGAGCATCGTGACAAAATAATAACACAAGTATTCTCATGTTGGATCCCAAATCTTTAGAACGTAAGAATGCCTCATGACAGCCTGTGTCAAAGTATCCACAGAAGGAAAGGATTGGTAACAGAGAGCCCAAGATTCTCTTAGACAGCAAGACTTGGTCCTCCCCTCATTCACCATGACAAAACTCTCCCTGCTGCTAACAGGAGTTAACTCTGCAGCAGAAAAATCTGTGCAGCAATGTTGAAGAGACTCAAACACTCCTGATAGACAATAGCAATGAATGTCACGGATACAATCCAATGAATCAGTAACACACAAAAAAAAGATATTTTTGAAAGAATATTATTTGGGTTACAAAGTCAAGAGGCCAAAATGTGGAAAATGCCAGATTTAAGGCTGCCTGAAAGCCTGACTCAGGTGCCATTTGTAACTGCATTAATGATAAAGTTGCAATGGCATGATCACTTATTCCACACCCACTGTTTCTCTCCATCAATTCCTGCCAATGATAACATACTAAAGACCAAAATCAAGACATCCTTAAATCTGGCATTCCCAGCCTTACAGTGTTTGACTTCATAACCTAACAAAAGTACTGAACAAATGAAGTCCTCATGACAGCAATGTTGTAATCTTCTCAACATTATTACAAGAGCTACTGTGGTGATTTACAAAAATGGCCCTGGTGTTAATCCAAAATTACAGCTTCAGGGTCCACTCTCATTTTTATCAGAACCTTAGTTATAAGCTTTACCATGTTGCACAATCTAAATATTTTCTTTTCTCAACAATGAAAAAAACATTTAAAAATTCTTCATTTCTTATAGGTTTCAGCTTCCAAAGTCTACAATTTTTCCTGGCTTTGGGAGCCTTGTGAACCTGGTAGCTATGATGGAAGGCTCGCAAAACCAGGAATAATTTTAGAAATTCTCTCCAAAAAAAAAAGCTTTATCAGAAGTGAAAGTGCCAAAGGTCTGAAGCTTGCACAGGTGTGAGCCCAGACAAATCTAAACACAAGCACCTTTGGGTGTCCAGAAAGCTACAGCTCCTTATTGATGCATTTGCTCATAGGACTTGAATGCTCACTGTACAGAGGGAATCATACGTTCAGATTACTATCTTTGCCATTTCCCATTTCCCTCTATTTTCTACTCATAAATCGTGAAAATCTCTGGAAGTGTCAGTTCCTAATAGATACAACTGTCCATTGATGTCATATATTAAGTCAGAAGGGGTTTGCTTCATCAGAAATAAAGCAAAGTCTTGTTGGTTTTCTTCTTAAGGTATTCATAGTTTTTAAGCACTCCTAAGGGTTTACTGATGTTCGGGACATAACTGGGTGAGATACGTGTTAGTCCAACAGAGGAGATAATAGGCTCTGTACAGGTGCCAATGTTAAACCTCACATTGTCAGACAAGGTGATGTGCCTTGCTGTTGTAGCCTTAAGATTCAACAAGTGGTTGGCATCCTCCGTTCCCACACTTTACACAAATACAACGTGAAGGTGTGAGTTGGCCCTACACAAAGGGTAAAAGGGCAAAAGGCAGTCAATTTGGTTTTCATCCAAGAGCACTAACAAACCAGGAAAGAAACTTTTTGACTAAGTAACAATTTCTTCCCAGGGGTCCTCCCGCAAAAATTCAACTGTCATCCCCCTTTAGATTTCAATGTCCCTGTACAGGCACAAAACACTAACTCGCTAAAAGTTCCCCACAACTGTGTTGTAACTGTGCTTTCAGTTGCCGATGCTTTATGAGCTTTAAAAAAAATACAGTCAATGTTGTGGTTTCTGATGTAAAATGAAACCTGGAATCTAATTTGAGACATCAAAATCTAATTACTATTCATAATAACGAATCTTTGGCTTTGTCATTTTCACCTGCAATGTTCTTGGCTGTGGAAAATGTTGAGGTCTATTTATCAGTGTCATTTTGCAGTGATGTATCATTTACTGTTCTTAAGGAAAAAAATTAATATTTAAGTTGCATTACAGTTGACATCAAAACTCGGTTTTCTTGTCAGACTCAAAACTGAGGCCTCTGCCAGTCCTTACCTAGGTAAATCTACCCCTAAAGTAACAGTGTTGCCCAAAGAGTGTGGATCAAATCCAATGTGAATGAAAAAACCCACCATCTCCCACACATATGAAGAAACCCCCACCATTTTCCCATGTCTTCTATAAAGGTGCAAGACGCAAGGGCAGCCTGCCTTAGTAAATTTTTCCACCCACTCTACTTTTTTTTTTAACTGATATTGTTCAAAGTACTCTTGGAAAAAAAAGAAAAACGTTAAACACACTTCTGTTAACAAATGCCAGAAGAAAAATATATTCTAGCAGTCCTTGGCCGACTTAGACTTGAAATGAATTTACATCATCAAAATACCTCTTAATTGTGTTAAAACATTCTGAAAACTTATTGCATTAAATTTTCTTCTGAAATTCACAGGAATCTTTTGCTTTGAAGTCCATTCTTCACTTGCATGCCCTTTTTCTCTCTTTGGAAAATGTATCAATTGCTTATTAAAAAAAAAGAAGTGTTTTGGCATGGCTGACCTGTAGAGATATGGAGCTAAGCAGAGTCAGTGAATCCACTCACTCTGATATGCACACATGATATGCAATTAAAATCTCCATTCACATTCCTACGGGGTTGTCAATCAAGAGAAAAGCCTTTTTGACAACATCCAGTGAAGCGTACCAACTAACTGCTGAACAGGAACTTAAACAGTAACAGCTTTTGTTACTAGCAAGAACAGATTTTACCAAGATTGGGCTCAGTTTCTAAAGAAATCATTATGTTAAAGTTTGGGGGGCTTTTCATTAAAAATTAAAATGTGTCACAAAGCTATTGTGTGTGAAGCTATCGTATTATGTAATACATGAGGGTTATCAGATACACGTGAAAAAAACCTCTAACCTTTCTTGGCTGTAGGAAACAATTTAACCTTTCATATTTAGAACAATGAACAATGATTACAAGCCAGTTTTTAGCTAGAGGAGAACATTTTTCTAATCGAATGTTGTCTATTTGGTCGGCACCGAACATCTTTTATAACATTATAAGCTGCCCAGCCACAAAACTAACACTGTAAAAGGCCTGCTACTGCCAAAAGTGATACTGTGAACAATTTATTACTGACACACTGGAAAATGATGTGGCTCAATTATAAGTATTTGCAACTCTTTGAAAATATCCTAACTTTGAAATTATGACAATAGAGGAAAAGTCTTTGATAAACACTGAAGATGCTAACATTTACTTCCTAATACCCAGTTAGATAACGTACAACTCATAAGAGCATTAGGGTACTTTAAAATCAAATCTGTAAAGGTAAAACCAGTAAAAATAAATAGGTCGTTATTAATCTGCTGTTTGTGTTTGAGCACTAACCTTGAACTACAGTTTTCAAACATGCTAATATTATTAGATATTGAAATATTTGCCCTCTTGCTTTCCACACTCCGTAACTGAAGAGAGAGCAGATGCATCCTGACTATTAACAGTCATGACAAATTGCCTTACTAATGAATGTTACACACTGAAAGTGCCATAACTGATTAAACTACAATTTCCCACTACCAGATAGAGAGAGACCTGGGAACTCCAGCAGTGGACAACTCTGATGTTCTGCCAACAGGCCTTCAGGGCACAGTGTGGTATTTAGAAAAACACACTGTAAATTCCATATGAATATATTCTAAAAGACTATGTGTATACAACAGGTTTTAAAGAACATTAGATGAAACAGCTTAGGTTCGTAGCCGATGAGCCATGTAAAATGGATATGTTTTAACAATTTTAGTATCATTACAAGGCTGCACTGGAGAATATTTCTGTTGGGTTCCTCTACCCCTCTCCCCACCTCCCCAAACATTGCTTGTGCTTTGCTTTCACATAAAATCTTTCTTTTGTCAGTCTCTTTGTCGGTGCAAAATTGGCAGCAGTTCAAATTCAAAGTACTCCTATTCATTTACTGACCATTAAACCAATGTCATTCTAGTTCACATCAGCCAGAGAGCTAAGCTCTAAAAAACATAAAAGGCTTGCTTCACCACTGACGAATAATGTGTACATTTTTACAGAGCTTAAACCTTAATGCTTTGCCTGAAACTAACAATACAGTATATCTTATCATTCCTTTTTCACAAGCAGGCAGCTGCTGAAACGCTTGCCACTTCAAAATATCAATTGCTTGCCAGAGTTGTCCTCAACACACCCTGTCAAACTCATGTATATTGTGCAATGAAAATGGTGCAGGACTGAAAGCTAGAAATTGTGTCAAATTCTGCTGTAAGGGTATGATGTGCAAAGAACAGCGTATGACAACCGTAGAGACTACAAACAATAGCAATGGAGCCAGACACTACATATATCACAACTGTGCCTGTACATATTTTATTGTATGTATTTTATATTTAAAGCATGACAAATGTGTCATTGAAGCTATGTGCTACACTAAATAGAAACCCGTCAGCTAGTTAAGCTTTTTCATTTCTCTTGATGGAAGTGTAGTGGTATTTTTCTGCCCTCTGAACATTTGTTTGTAAATCACACAGCACAAAAAAAACCCATCAGGTTTTCAAAATGAGTAACAGAAAACAAAAGGCAATACTACAAGATGAGAAAATGAGATTTTGTTCAATTAACACTTTTGCTTTTCTCTAAGGACACATAGCCAGACTACCTTAAAGAATATCTGAGGCTATGCAAGACAAATACAATATCACTGTGCCCATAAATTACAGTATACCTAATTTTAATGCAGATAAGTGCTGGCCTATTGATTTGCATGTTTCCCTGGCAAAATGGAAATCCCATGTGAGTATGTTCTTTGTCTGCAGAAAACGCATTTTAAAAAACCTTTATGAATACAGCAATCTATGCTAAAAAGGAAGACATAAGTCACCAGTATAAAATTACATATGGAACCTAGAGGAAGTACTGCTCATATATATACACACATGTATACACGCATCTCCCTGTGCGCACATGTGTGCATGTGTGAATGTGTGTTACACAATCACATAGTTTTTTAGCACATAGTTAGAATTTCTATAAAGTGTCTTAACTAATGAGAATTCAGCCTCTAAATATAATCTTAAATTACCTGGGGGAAAAAATGAAAATTGCCAAACTAAGTAACAAAGTAAGTTAATCATAAAGTGACCATGGAATGCTAATCTTAAATTAAAGAAACAACACATAGTTGTAATGAAAAAGAAACGTTTAGGAGGAAAGATGAGTGTAACAGCCCACAACAGCATGTAGATTGCAAAACCTGAACACACGGGATTCCATGAGGGTCATTAACTGATATAATCCTAACCAAAATGAAGAGATACGCCATTAAGGTGTTAATAAATATTTTGGAAAGAGAATAGGTGTTTTAGGTGCTCAGGGTTGCTGACCTTTGCTGTGTTTATTAGTGGGACAATGATGCATTATTAACACACAGCTG
>NW_008825547.1:5875346-5881606 GCF_000699105.1 Pygoscelis adeliae
TGAACCGCTGCCATGAACATAATAGCCTTTTATAGCCATCAGGGGAGTGAGATAGGAGGCCTTTATTAACCACTAGACATGATTAGCACATTACGTGAACTTTAGTAGGCAAATTATCTCTTATTGAAATATAATGTTGGTTATAACTAATTGTAAACATGATTTTAAAAACTTCTCAATACAAAACTAAGAGTTTTACTGCCATTAGCAAATTTCTGGCTAAGCCACTAAAAAAATAATTCTTCTTTTCCTTTTTTCAACCTGCAAAAACAACTGTGCCTCACAAAAAACTTATTGCACTATGATAAAACCACTGAAGTGAATGACTTCCACATCATGACTATTATTCTTTAGAACTGTAAAAAAACATAAACAGACATTTCCAACACAATTAAGAAAACTGCCAATGAAGGAAGAAAACTTGCCTTATATTTTCCTATAGAGATTACAAGCTGTTCTTAAAAAAGTCAGTTTGCCAATACATTTTCAAGAGTTAACTTGAAAAAATAACACCATGATTTACTTCAAAAAGCTTAATTTTGGGTAAGAATATTCCATTAGCCTTCGCAACTGAACATAGCACTGAGAGTCCATTATGAGCAGTCTTTTATGCCCTAGCAGAAAGTCATTAACATAAAATAAATCATTAGCTTTGATATTAAGCCTCTACTATCTGCAGGTTTCTATGACTAATGTTCACAACTGTGTCTGCCAAATGATAAATTATACTTTTTTGAAAGGTTATCGTTCCTTTTCACCACTATTTTTCCTTTTACTATTTATTATTATTTCAGGTTGATGCAAACACAATGATCGTATAAGAAACAAATGTTTTCTCTTATTCATGAACACAAACCTATGCACTTTTGGCAACTGCGACCAGAATATGACTTCGAAGCCAGCTACTTATAATACAGGGTAGAAATGACGGATTCTCAGAGCAAGTTCACTTTCTTCAAAGTGAGCAACATATGATGAAGCAGAAACATAAGTGTGCATATACGTAGAGAGTAGCATTGATACAATAGGAAGTTATACGTATACATAATCTTCTCACTCTTCTGGCAGGAACTGTCTGGATAAATCTTTTGCTTCACATTGCAGACTTCGTACTTCCCTTACTGACCCATTTCCCTAAGTACGGGTTATCACTGTCTGATTTCAGAGTTCTGATTTCATCTTGCATATAGAATAAGTAACTGGAGTTCACTGCAGATTTCCTTAATATAACAAAAATACATCCCAGCTACGGTAACTTCCATTTAACCTTTAAGACCATATAATCATCAACAACAATAGCAGGAGACAAAAGTACTACCACAGCAGCTCAATTTCCATGCTTAGCCAGCAGTACCTTTGAAAAAAGCCACTCGTGCCACTTTGCATTGGTAGAGAGCGGTTTAACAGTCAAGAATGTGAATGCTAAAACATTCTGACGTTTCCACTAACCTGGATTTGTCAGATGCTCATGTAATTCAAGTATGTTTTGCAACTTAGAAAGCAGCGTGTTTCTTGGGAGGAAACCATACTACGAAGGTCTATAGCAAATCTATAGCAGCCCAGTGAGAAATACTAAATGAACAGTTCAGAAACAGTGTTAGCATATGTGCAATTGAAAGATAAGATATAAATATTAGTAGAGCCATATGAAATTCAAATGCTAAAAATAAACTACTTACTGCAAACATAAGAAGCAAAAGAAAACCGCAGACATTACAAATGTCGGTTGCACCAAGATCTCTGCTGAAAAATGATTTTAACTTTGAAGATCTAAGTCAAGAGCTAAACATTTTATTTGATGCCCGGACTTACTAACCTAAAACTGATCACAACCAATGAACATAAAATGCAGATATTCCAGGGGAAGGTGAGATGGGATTTTCTTCTGTGCACTTGCTGCTGTGGAAGGGCGATGCTTGTTGCTGCTGCTAACGCTACGTAATCTGTGCCTAACCATAGAATAGCGCAATGTTGCCATTTTCCAAATGAATGTTGTAGGGAAAGACCGAGAAAATCTCATTCAGGTTGATGTGAATTCCATGTCTGAAAGTATTTTGGAAGCTCTGCTATAATTAACAGTCATTTGGCGCTTCCACTATAAACCATGTTTTGGAGCAGTTTATAACTCGGCACTTTTAATGAGAAATCACTCCTTGGGCAGAAAATCGGTACCTAGTTGCATAACTAAAACAGTAGAATAGACTAGACTAGACTATTTCAGTTGGAAGGGACCTACAATGATCATCTAGTTCAACTACAACAACAAAATATTTAAATTTGGTTAGGCTATATCTAAAATAAGTATTCTAGTGTATGCAGCCCATGCTAGACATCCACAGACCATGTGTCCACTTCAAAAAGATAAACAAAGCTGCCACTAATTGCCACCGCTGTCAGTTCCAGAAGCCAAGGTCTGCATTGATCCAGGGACTACCCTCTCACCACGAGAAGTGGTGCTTTCAGGTCACTCTTGAGCTGTGCTGAGAGGGCAGTCAAAAGAAGCTTTTTGCTTCTGCCGTCTAAGCTTTGTTATATCTGCCATCAATACAGGATTTAAATATCCAAGAATTTTGATCTAAATCCTTCTGTGATTGGGACATTTCTCTGCTTCATAAAAAGTAGTGTTTTAAACACAGTCCATTTTCCAGTGCTTCTGTACAGTGTTAGCAAGATGAGAAAGTCCTGCTAAGATGGGAATCTGAGGACAGGAGGGTGCTCATTTCTTCTTGGTGAAGTGTGATCGTCCCCAACATGCACCAAATTCAACAGGAGCTAGGACTGCCCAGTGCTCCACAGTATCAGCTCCTTAAGCCCTTAAATGCAGCTCCAGCTGCTCTTTGGTTTAATGTAAACACCAAAGGTACTGCATGCACTGTAGTGTTTAGCTAATTCAGCATTCTTAACAGTTTACAGTTTTCACTTTTTTCAGAAGACCTCATGATAGGCTGGTTGAGGGTAATGCCCTAGAGACGAAACACATCACTCTGGTAAGAGATTAAAACATAATTTCTCTCAAGGTAGTGATGTTTGGCAGAAAGAAAAAAAAAAAAGAATGACTGTGAATGCTTTGGTTTACAGAACATCTTTGAGAAAGATTTCCCAAAAGCACATACATAAATCATTTTCTGTATTTCACTAAAATTGGGACCACTTCTTTCTGAAACACTGGAATTTAAGGAGGCACACTTGAGGCTTGCCTGTAACTCTGAGACTACATTCTAAGGTCTAGGAACCCGGGGAAAAAAGTCCATTTCCCTTCTTCCTATGTGGTATTTTTTGAAACTAACTAAAACACTTAACACTTAAAAATCAATAGTCAACACTAATGTAACTGTTTAATCTTTTCTTTAAGAGGCACCAACAAACTTCAAATATGATTCTAATGCAGTAGGGGACAAGGTAGTTGTCTAAGGAAAAAAACATATGCCCAGAAGAAACAAATGGTGATCTATTAGACGAGCATAATCTAAAATTCTGCCAAAACTCTAACACAGCGTTTCAGCTTTAGACCTCTCCTTCACAGCGCTGGCCTTCCACAATTCTGTTTCTGAGTTTCAGATAAAGAGTGGATAGAAGCAAGCCACTGGAAATAATGTACACTTTGTAAACAGCCATGGAACATTTTACTTAGAGTAGTCTCTATAGTGGGGTTAAGCTTACACAATAAATTATTTTAAACACTGTATATAAATATATGCACTTTTGCTCCATGGAATTCTGATTATGAGCAGGATTGTTACCTGCTTACAAAGCACTGTATTATATCTCCTTATCCACTTCTACCCAATGTCACGCCGCTGTTTTCATTTTGAAGGGTTTTGCTTCCCTCTCTCTTTTTTCCCTCTGTATTCCTCTTTTTAAAAACAACTACAGTCTATCATTCTACCTCTTCTATCTGGCTGTATTTTTCCACTGCACTGACAACTACCAGTGAATGGAAGAAAGATGAGTTGTAGGCTCCCGTATTTTTGAACCAGGTAGCAAATCACAGAAGAATCTAACGCATAATTCTGCAAGGCTAACCATTGGGAGCAGTAAAGACCATTATTTTCTCCCTACTGTTGGCAGGGGTCAGCATCCCTGTCATTAGCTGTGTCAAACGGTAATTATATAACTGCACTTTATGTGAGCAGATATCTGAAAACACTCTGAAGTTGCAAGTATGAAAATATTCCAATCCTTCCTACAGTACTGATCGAAGCAGTCTTTGGAGGTGACACTTCAATACAGAAAGCCAAAGGATGTTACCTATTGCTCTCTATGTAAACATTTAAACTTCTCATATGACTTCTTCAAGCAGCTTGAAATCCCTGACCATATTCTTCTACCAAATTAAGACACTTGGATTATCAAAGTTATTTCTTTTGTAGCATTCAACTCAATTAAGGAATGCGATGTTTCTTAAAACAAACTTTGACTGAACAGACTACTCATATTAGCTTGTAAATGTCTGAAATGCAATTATGTTTCAAGTTTCAAGAGGTGAACGGTACAACCCCAACTCTAAATCTGTCCAGCGTAAGAGCTCCACTATGTTATTTCAAAGGCTGACCTATATACCACAGCATACCGTCCATTCTGTCTGTTTATATAAGAGATACCTCACACAGTTGTCATAACCAACATTGTTTGCATTGTTCTTTCACTTTTCTCTCTCCGTGGGTAATGCGAGAGAAACAACGAAAAGCCTGCATAACAATATATGCAGAGTATAATGAGCTTTCACAGCAGATAGAGAAATATTAGGCTAAGATGCTTAGAATGCTATTTTAGGTTTATAAAATAAAGATCTAAGCAGTCCTCTGAAACAAAGCCTGCCAACTGAAAATGGTAAGATAAGAGGCAACTGTTTGAATCTACATTATTGCATTTTCCTTTGGCTACAGAAAAATGCACTGTCAGTACCTCCCATGCGTGTGCCTGGGAACTCAGTCATATGTTATGAACAATCATCTGATCAGGAAAAAAACTAGTGCTAAAAGAACAATTAGAAAACTTACAAGTGTAAGTATTTATGGAATACATTCTAAATTACCAGCAGCTCAAGCAGACTTAAAATGTAAAGAATGTCTTCCACATTTGTCCAGAAAAAAAGCCCCAAAACCCCGGTATGAAAACAAGGGCCAAATCCACTAGCAAGTGCCCAAAGCAAGTTTTAACTAACTTTACAAGAAACAAGATCCAGTTCTGAATGAGTTTTGCAGGTAAAGACCTAATCGAGACCACCATTCTAACCCAGAACACGGATCCATCACACTCCAGCCATCATCTCCTTTCCTGGGAGAGTTCAAGAGCAAACACTCAACCAAACTTACTGAACACAAAATTCTGCAGGTCTCCCGCCCTTCAAACTCCCTAAATACACACAGCACGAAAATGAGTGACAGAGCAATACTGTAACATGACGACATGTTTAGAACAAGTCAGGTAAGTTTTCACAGCAATGGTAATCATGCTGGGCGAAGGGAGAGAGTGAAGGGGGTGAGAAATGGAATGTTCAGTAAATGTATGCCTCCAAGGGGCCTGGCAAACCTACTCTGTCCATTTAATGTAATCAATGGACAGTGGGAAAGACATCTGAAAAAGACATTCGTCCTATACTCGGTATCTAATATTGAAACATTCCTGGTAAGTCTTTTCCAAGCATAAAACATATGTCTTATGACTGTGCACTTTTAAGCACATTATCAGTTCAGGCAAAGTGAAATAGAAGAGTTGCAACTTGTCTACAGAATGAGTGTCTCATTTGCATTTAAAAAGAACAGTTTGCTCCCTCATACATGGCATGACTTAAAAGAAGCTTTAACCAGCTAGTAAAGAAATTCTGAAAACGACTTCTAAATTACTTTATTTGATTTGCAGTGCAACCCACCAAAATGATTTAAGGAACTTAATTGGAAAATGATTTAATATATTAAAGTAATTCCTGATTTTCCAAAGCATTTAACTTTTAAATTAAATCTGGTCCACTATCTCAAGAATGATGAGTGAAGTGTGTATTCAAGTCATTACCTTCTTTTTGAAGCTTTAAATCACTGATAGGTTTAATAACGTTTGTCCGGTTTCATTGCCAAATGGGTCTTCAGACACTTTGGTACTTATGTCATTAATATTAGCCAAGCCTCTCACTTGGCAACACTTTATGGTTACAATTTACAAAAACAGACAACACAGAAAATAACGGCAAGCCACAGATCAAAGGCAGCAGTAGCCTCATGATTACTCAGAGCACTTACGAAAAAATTAATGCACACATACAG
>NW_008825547.1:5881664-5882125 GCF_000699105.1 Pygoscelis adeliae
TGGCACAAACTTCCGATCTTTAGGGCAGGTTTGCCAGATGCTGCAAAACACAGTTACTCAAACCACTGCTAACAGCCATACCTCTGGGATCTCTCTTGAAATATCCTTAGGCATCCACCACAAAGGGCCAGATTTATCCCTGAATTCTATAACTCCATTGAGTATATGTGAAATGCAGCCAGGATGAATTTGGTCCTTTCTGTTGTGATTGGTAGATGAGACCATGTGGGAAATCTTTCCTGAAAACTGAGAGGGCTTCACCCCGGCGCTGCAGCCTCCGCGCTTGAGCACGGACACACGCTATTTTGCTGTTTATCTCTGAATCGAGGCAGCTGCCCGGAATGAAAGACACGGCTCTGAACATCTCTCTGACACGTGGGACCGTCGTGACAATAGCCGAGCGCGGAACCAGGCCGTCCGCGGCGGGCCGGGGCGGGTCGCCCCACGCCGGGTGCCCCTCC
>NW_008825547.1:5882232-5883174 GCF_000699105.1 Pygoscelis adeliae
CGCTGCGCACGGCGGAGTTTAGGCTGCGAAAAACATCTGCTGCAGCCTGCCACAGACTTCCACGGCAGGGTTCTGAACAAACGCCGAAGCGCGCAGGTTTAAACGCATCTTTGGGGAAGCGCTCGCTCACAGCTTTCTCCCCTGGCGGGGGTGTGCTCAAGAAGTGCCCTGGGCAGCTCGCACTTCCTGATTATCTCCTATGGCCAGCGTTTTATTCATGGGCAAAGCCCATTCCGTAACAGCGGAGAAAGTGAAGCTCATGCATAAAGCACCAGCTGGCTCAGGCCACGGAGGCAGTAACAATGCAGGAACCCCAGCCCCCTTGCTCGGCAGCAAAAGTAATGCAAAGTGCTCCGGGATCGCAGCACCAAACTCTCGTAAGCAAACCCAGGATTTGGGCTAGCGCGAGCCTCCTCTGCAGTTCCTCCTTCTCCAGGGCTGGGGGACCTGAAACTTGGCTCTCCTCAGGCACTGACCCTATCTGCAGCGGTTTAATCAAGTTACAGAGGAATTGGTAAGGCAGTTGCACAGCCGGGACAAAGTCGAGCCCCTGTTCTGAACCGACTCGTCACCCTTATACACCCTTATTGTGCATATATAGGGATGTGTGTGTATGTGTGTATATATATATATACATGTCACATACACACACACACACACACAAACGTGCTCCCGGCACCGCCAAGGACCGCTTTGACACATGCACCGCAGGGTACGCGGAGGGGCAGAGAGTTTCTCTGGGTTTGTGGTGGGCGCGATCTTCCTCATTAACGGGAGCCCTGGAAATTCAAGTCCTCCGCAATCAACACCCTTGTCCACGCTGTTTCTCCGAAAGGGAAGATGTTATGGAAAATGCCTCCCCCATCCACCCCCCCGCTCCAGCCGCCCGCCCCCAAACTACTCCGGGGTTTTAATTTGGGGTGCCTGCAGGGGAGCCGCTGT
>NW_008825547.1:5883313-5884111 GCF_000699105.1 Pygoscelis adeliae
CCCAAACCCCAAATCCCGGCAAGTGCCGCTGCCCTCTGCCTCGCCGGTGAACTTGGTGCGCGGCTCGCCAAAGCGCAGCGCCCGCTCATGCAACGCGCCGCGACAACAGCACAATCGACAGCACAGATAAAACACCTCGGACGACACAAAACACGAGTCACCTTGTTGCAATAGTAGGGGTCCAGGCAGGGGGAAGGTCCCAAACAAGGCGTATCAGGAGCGGCTGCAGGCTGAGGAGGTGGTGAATAAAATCTTACGTCCATTTCACTAAAACATCAAGCAAACTCCTTTCCTTTTCTTTTTGTCGTTAATGTTGGTGCAAAAAGGGGTGTGTGTGTGTGTGTGTGTGTGTGAGGGGAGGGGGACACACACAACAGACTGAGAAGAATAAAAAAGAGGTGCCTGACTTCAGTAGTCAAAGAAACACCTTCCCTGCCTCACATCCGTTTGTGGTTTGTAAAGAGAGAGAGAGGAGAGGGGAAAAAAAAAAAAATCTCTTCCAAAAAAGCACCGGTCTGCAGATGTCTGCGAGAGAATCAACAAACCCTCCTTCTTCTACGGCAGGGCAGGTAACTTCGAGTACTTATTGTTTCCCCCACGCATCGGCACCGGGGCGCTAGCTCCGTGTGTGCCTCTCTTTATGGGAGTCTCGGAGTTGGTTCGCTTCTCCCTCCCTCCCTCTCGCTCGCTCCCTCTGTTCTTTTCCCGTTCTTTTTTTTTTATTATTATTGTTATTGTTATTATTTATTTGGTTGGGTTTGGTGGCGGTGTATTTTGTTTGCCCTCCACCGTGAGGAG
>NW_008825547.1:5884334-5885253 GCF_000699105.1 Pygoscelis adeliae
GAGCGGGGGGGTCGGCCCGGGCCCCGGCCTCCGAGAGGGGCTGGCCACAGGCTGCCAGGTGCCTCTGTGAGAACCCCCTGGCCCATCTCCACGGCCCCCGGCCCATCTCCAGAACCATTTTGTAACGGTCGGGTCGGGCGCCCTGTGCCCCGGCTCCCCTGGCGGGCCTGTGAGGTCGACCAGAGTCGAGCTGCAGGCGGGGCCCGGGGGGGTGGGGGGGCCCTTCATCTCCTGTCCCAGCAGAGTGGAAGGCGTCGCCCCCCGGTTGTGGTGGGGGAATGGCCACAGGCTGCCAGGTGCCTCTGTGAGAACCCCCTGGCCCATCTCCACGGCCCCCGGCCCATCTCCAGAACCATTTTGTAACGGTCGGGTCGGGCGCCCTGTGCCCCGGCTCCCCTGGCGGGCCTGTGAGGTCGACCAGAGTCGAGCTGCAGGCGGGGCCCGGCGGGTTAGGTGAGCCCTTCATCTCCTGTCCCAGCAGAGTGGAAGCCGTCGCCCAGAGTTTGTGGTGGCAGAAATAAACTGCGATCCATGAGCATGCCTCAGAAAGCAGGAAGCAAGTAAAAAGTAAAAAGAACCACCCGTGAAATACCTCATGCGCGGGGGTCTGCCTCGTTAGCTCATAGTGCTTGGGCCTGGCCGTGCCGGGGGCAGTACTGACACCAGGCACAGCCTTCCTCAGAGCAGGATGGAGGGGGGAAACTTGAGGAGACGGGCAAACTGAGAGGGGAGGAAGGAAGAGAATGGGGTAGGGAAAACGAAGAGGAGCACAATTAGCTGCAAACAAGGGTGCTGACAAAGGAAAGTTGGGAATCCAGTGGGATGCGGGAGAGGGATTGATGAGCAAAACAAGGTTTAGCAGGCAAAAACAATGAAAGAAAGGGTGACTTCAAGACACTGTGAGCAATCCCACTGGGTT
>NW_008825547.1:5885264-5888072 GCF_000699105.1 Pygoscelis adeliae
GGTTTCCCGCTGACTCTCTGGTAGTTTTAATCAGGACAGAAAGGATGGAAGAGAAAGGATACAGGAAGGACACGATACTGAGCTCAGATAATGCCCTACAGAGGAATTGCATTATGAAAAGAATGGAATGCCTTTCCCTCTTTAAATAAAAACAAGTTAGGGAGTGCCACACAAATAAGCTGAGATGATAACACTAATGGTTACATTTATCAAATACTCATGACCATTTTTGTCTCAAAACAGTTGGAATCTGAAGAACTTTTAAGAAGATCTGTAATGCACATTGTCACACAAAACTGTCTTCTCGTCACTGGGGAAAAAAAAAATCCAGAGTAAAGATTCAAGGGGACTCAGTATTAAGGGGGAGCAAATCACAAATTTCAGGTGAAGAAATCGCTGTTTGTATGAGGATCTATAATCTGTACCTCAGATATTTTGGTATTGTAAAGAGTCCTTCAAGATAGTGTTAAGTCATGGCTTTCCTCCATGCTTTTAGTAAAGCTTAATTATCTGGAAAAAATAAGTAATGTAAACAAAACTCCAGAGAAAACAGGTTTGAAGCAATACTCCCTTTTCGGGATTATTTGATCAAAAATATCTCTGAAGATTCTTGCTTGTCAGTTCAACACAGTTTAAGTCTGATGGCAATAAATGTTTTCCTTAAACACGCAATTACAAAAGGATCTCAGCTGCTTTCTTTTTAATAATGTTTGAAACCCTTATGGCCTTGCAGAAAAGCTTGAAAACATGACCCAGAAAATGCTCCAGAAAGCAAAGGAAAAGACATTAACATATTTTTTTTTAAAAATCTCATGATTTTTTGGCGTCTGACTCATTATTTTGCATGTTTGGGATTAGACATTTTGAAAGTTAAAAAATCCTAAAAAAGACTTTCCTTTGCAGGAAATGTACTTGACGCTTGACAGATATATCACTGCTGCAAATGGCTGATATGTGGACCATAATTTGACAAAGTGAATGGGAGACAGATTGCAAGCTCTGTATTGAAAAGCTGCTGTTGAGAAACTTGTTATTCATGGACCATGGATTAGTTTTCAGCCTGTTGTGGAGAAAGGTGGTGGAGATATACTGATTCTAGAAGAGTTGATCTAGGCGACCGGTGTACGTAGGTGCATACGGGTGTATGCAGGTACAGCGATGCTAATGCAGAGCTGGAGATGTCAATACCAGAATGACTAGAACATCCGATGATAAAAAGCAGAGATTTGGCTTTTTATTTATATGAAATATTACTGACTATTGCCTTAAGAAAGGCTTCAAATTCCTAGGAGTCTGTAGGAGTTTACAACTATACCATTTGCTTTGCACAGCACTTCAAGTTATTTTCAGTACTTAATGATGCAGGCCCTGAGAGGTTATAAAATTTTTGCTGCTACTTACAGAGATGATTTAATCATCGAGATGATAAAAACACCTGAGATTTGTGGCAGTTATCTGTACAGTTTGTAAAAATTAAAAAGCTATACATATTAATCCGTTAAGTGTTCTTTTGTTTTGTAGGGGACCTTTTCTCTGGGATTTTCAGAATAATGCATTTGTGGAGACTGGAACTGAAAATGTTAATCCTATTGTAGGTTTTGCCTCTGCGGACTGAGAAAGCAAGGCCTTTTCCAGGGTAATTCAATGGTATATCAAACTTGGCCACTTTAGGTCATATAAATGCATTTTCTAGAAAAAAGTTGCAACAGATTAAAAAGCATGAATCAGTTTTTAGAAGCTTAAAAGGAAGGAACATTTGTTCAGAAGGGCACTGAGTTTTTAAAGCCATTCAACATTCAAGTGAATGTCTCCAAAATAGTCTTGAAAGAGGTTCCTATACCAGCATATGAGAAGAGTGTCATTGCTTTTCTCATATAAATAGGAACACATGCCTTGAGAAACATGATCTGTATCTGCTGATACTAAAAAAGTTGTTATTCTTTTAAATGCTGTCTGCTGGAGTGAGACTACGTAGTATGAATATTCTCCCTGCAATGGAGAACTCATATGGCATTCCTTGCCAAACAGTGCTGTGGATGCAAGAAGTTTACATAGCAGACTGGAGACCTAAGGAGGTCATTAGATAGACAAACCATAAATGGATCAGCAACTCCTTTGAGCTGAAAATAGCTGGAGGTAGAGACACGGAGGTAGGGGATGGAGGCAAGTATCGTACACGCTTGCCCTCAGTTCGGGCTGTCACGCCTAGAGCCATCGTTGGAGGCGGAGTACTGGCAGGGCAGACCCTCGGTCTGAACCAGTCCAGCCATTTGCATGTTCTCATGGAGGCTCTGCAACGGTCAGACCGGCAGAATTAAAAGAAACAAGTAAGTATGTCTGAGATGATGGGTCATTTTCTTGTCTGCCCTAATGTCTCACGTCGCTGCTCCGTCAATATGTTGGGGGGCCATCAGTAGGTATAAGTCATGTTCTCGGCCAAAGAGAAATAAAAGTATCTTAGTTTAAAAAAGAATCTAGCCCAACGTCTTTTTGTTTTAATCTCACATGCCTGTACCCAGTTTTATTTGGGATCTCCAGACAAAGATGTCTGATCATCTATTATAAAGAGAAGATTTCTTGATTTTCCTAGGAAGAAGGAAATGTGAGACTGTGATGATGGCTTATTATTTATTATACATAGGCGCCACAAGACCCTTTTCATGAGGTTGGCTCTTCTTTAAAGAAAAGTTTTCTCCTACATATTTAAGAACTGCTGGATTGGAAAATCATTTCGCTTCTTGTTTTGTGGGCTGTACTTTGGGAGCCAGGAGGGCCAGATAAGCTGAAAGGGGAGCCATGAGATTTTGC
>NW_008825547.1:5888100-5903463 GCF_000699105.1 Pygoscelis adeliae
TGTTGCTTTACTTACTGACGCACAGGACTATTTACCTTTCAGAACAAAGCTCAATGCTCACCAATTTCTACAGAGTGGTCAATTAAATAATAATAGGATGAAGGGTCTGTCCCTTTTGTGTGGATGTCCTGTTTCACGTCCTTAAACTGGGTGTGACACTTGGATCTGGGAAGATGCAAAAGATAATGATATTAAGATTACAGAACATTTAAAACAAAGTAATTAATCTGGTCTTTTCATCAGAATGAACTTAAATCCTTTAAGAAATTGATTCATTTTAAGTGTTGTTGACATTCTGGGTGTGCAAGCATAAGTGAGCATAAATCAGTGTGTTTAAACAGAAACATTTGCAATATGGTATCAAAGCTTAATAGTGGTGATATATGTTTCAGAGTATTTAAACAGTTTGTAGTGCTACCTAATAGTGTGTCAAATCAAGTGTTGTCAAACATGTAATGAAAGAGGCAGCTATTTTATTATTTTAGCCACTGCTCCTGTCTTGTTTAATTCATTTGTGGTGAAAATGACTGGCCCCGAATTATCACACTTGCATGGAAATAAATAGTTCTCATCTCTGTAAGGAAGTAAAGATCACTTCTAAATAGTTAAGGAAAGCCCCTGACTTCCCTTTGCTACAAAGCAAAGAGAAAACCTGAGTATTGCCGTATCTTCTCATTCCAAACAAACGATATGCAGCCAGTTTAACAGAAAGAGGAGGAATAGACACATGGGCTGAACCTGAACTGTGTTTTGCATCTCACAAAAGGTTCTTACACACTCATCTGCCATTGCCTACTGCAGGAATTAAGCACACAACATCTCACAGAATCAAGATCTTAAATAACCATGAGAGAAATATAAAAGTGTAAAATTCACCTTGCATATTTGCAGCTTCGATCCATTCCCATATGCTTCAAAGACACTGCCAGCTGGTTCAATTCAAGTTACCAAATTTAACGTGGCCTTGCAGACGTACAAAAGGTAGGCCAATCTTGAAAGAAAACATTTCACTGGGCCTAAGAATCAAATTATTTCTCATGGTCAGAGAAACAGAGGGAAACATGAAGCTCCTTTTTCCCTCTTCCTATATTTCCCATCTTATCAAGTGATTTTATATGGGAGACACTGTCCACATGGTATGCAGGAAGGCTCAAAAATACATCACAGTATGGTATATGCTAGTTCTCAATTGCAAGATATACCCAAGTGTTAAGGTTGCCAATTTTCCACTCTTCCACTTATCTTGTTAAATCAATCATGAAACATGTAGAAGTATAAGGGATCAGGAATTTTTGGTTTCGTGCTATTTTTTTCTGAAGTGTACTGGAGGACTGTACTGGGGTTTCAGAAACTTAGTTTTTTTGAAGGAAAATTGTGTTTTCAACAATTTATTCTGCAATTTAAAAAGCCTGTCTAAAGGCATTTTGCTTTTTCCTCCAAAAATTGAGGATCCATAAAAGTTATAGAAATGTTATCTGGGGACTGCATCATATACAGATGTCTTGAGAACAAATCTGCACAAATGTTTGATACCATTAAAAATATCCATCTATATTTACAGATATTTTTACAAATGTACATATTATCAGCTGAATGTGTCAGCTGAATAGTCAGGAAAAAGGAAAGACAGAAGAGAGGACTGGTCACAAGCAGAGACAGGTGACAACATGAGGACTAGCCTGTATCACCAGTTTTTCCATAGCATTGAAAAGGGAATTCTCGTCTGCCAAGACAGATGCCAAGCAGATGATTAATCAGTTTTCAGTTCAGAACAATGATGTCATCATTCTCATTTTTGATAAAACTCCCAAATAGAGCTGAATTGCCCCTGCATGAGCTCTCCTGGCATGAGGAGATCTTTACAGGCTTACTTAAAACCTCTTCTTTTCTATGTTCTGCGGTCTCATCTGGCTCAGATGTCTTTTGCTAGAGAACAGTTTTCATTGTCCTTTATATTGACAAGGTGTCTGTGAAGCAATACCTTGGATGTTTCTTAAAGCTCCAAGCAAGGTGGGTCTTTCAACAGGAGACTCCCACCCCGTTATGTAAAAAAAGTGGTCTATGTACCTTCTTTTATGTGCTTTTAATTAGTACTTCAAGCCCAGAATTATAGATGCTAATAGAGAGAGAGATCCAAACTCTATTCTCTCTGAGTACATATAAATATAGCAGAGAGTTCACAAATTTATTTTTAGGGCTAGAAGGTATTACAGCTTATCTTTTTTTTTTTTTCCATTTTATTTTTTTAACTAGAGAAAGTGAAAAGCAAAACGGCTTGCTTGAATTTAATCTACTTCCCTAGGGACTTATGGTTACCATCAGAAAAGTACCACACAAGGGGGCACAGTTGGCATTTGAAGTGCAGAAGGTCGGGACTGAGGCATAGTAAAACTATGTTGGGAGTTTCCACTAGAGCTTCCTGTTGTAGGAAATAAATTCAGTCCCATTCACACTTGATAGGCTGATACAGATACATCATCCACATGTCATCCGCCATCAGTTTTTAAGGGGTGTGATAAATTGTCGGACTGGTGGCTTGAGAGCAAAATTTCCTTCTTTGCTGAGATTTCAGCATTTTCTTGCTGGATCTCCAGGAACTTCAGACCACCTTTCTTTTAACTACATGGTTCTTTTCTCAATGGAGCTGTCACCCTCGAATCTAATAAAAACTCTCTGTCATCCTTTTCTGGGCTTTCTAGTTTGACAGTTTCATGTCATAGCTTTGTTCCACAATAAAAATAAAAAATCTCTAGGTGTTAAAGAAGTCCTTGGAAAACTATAAGTGATAGAGTCAGCATTTACAGAACATATCACAACAGGTCTGACTGACCTTGGCAGCAATAGGAGATCACCATTTCTCATGGATGAGCTATTCCTGAATGTCTGTCTTTTATGCTGTATAAGGCAGAAATACCTTTTCTGGATCAAGGCTACTACTTTCTGCTTCTCTTATTCTTTAAGAAAGATTGTCTGTTATAGGGACATGCTTAATATTATCTATTTAAGGAATATCTTCATTTCTATTAATTCCTGAAACCCTGTGTCTTGTTCTATGGTATCTTAAGATAAAAATACATCAGTGATGTTACTTTAAAGTCTTATACTATTTTGTTGAGGATTATTTATTTGAGGATTTTGTATGTTTTACTTTTTATCACAGTCAAACTGCAGATTAATGTTTGCGGATATCCTCCAAATCATCTGCCTTTACCCTGGCTACCAAAGTGTAATCAACACTGTTTTTTTTATTGGAATGGCCCTTGTTCTGTTTTTTTAGCAGTTTACAGGAGTACCAGTTGAAGGGAATGAATAGTCAGTATTGATTGCTCATCTTTAAAAACAGACGCTTCAGTAGCATGTGTAAGTACAGCAGTGTTGAACATGCATGTTAATCAGATGCTATGAAGCCTGTGGAGGGGAAGCCCAAAGCCACATTTGAAATGATCAAGTTTCTAACTATTTGTTGAATGCCTACAGAGTTATAAGAGCTGCATGGAGACAGTTGCCTGACTGCGTAATGCACTGGCAATAATTAAGTAAAAACAAAGAAAAACTAGAAATTGAAGAGAATAAGGAGAAACTCAGACTTGTTCGCAGTTGTAGAACGTAGAAGAAAAATACCCATCCTCCTAAGATACCCTTCCCCCTCCCCGCAGTGGAATTTCCCTGCTTTGAAGTTATCTTGAGAAGACACAATTTGCAATTTGCCCAAGAGGTCAGCAGGCCTGAACTACTGTACCACTGGGTAGGAGATGGGTTCAAAACTGAGAGCCCCTCTGGAAGAATGGTCTGCAAGCGTCTGTCTTTCTTTTGAATAAAGTGTGACCTCCACTGGTCGCTGTTGTATTCAGGAAAAGGGGAAAAAGCCCATCATGGAAGAAGGTCCCATGCCATTTTATGGGACAAAATCTTAGTTCAGTGTCAACTCCAAGGTTTCTTTTTAGTTCACTGGAGAAATATGTAATGAGTATTTACATACGTATAAGTAGAACTGTACGGGGGCGGGGGGAGAGAGCTGAAGCATGTGTTTACACTTGCTGAGAGTCATGCATGTCCTACATCTGCCTGCCTGTCTCTCATTAACATGGGATTTCTCAGTTATATGTTAAAAAATAAAAATAGCCAGTTGCCGATACTAACAATTACGTACTTTTGGTTTATTTTTCTCACTTTTATGTTTCTATAAGCATTAAAAAAATGAAATTATAAAACCCCCAAACTGTCCAGGGCAGAATTTAACCTGGGCCCATGGAGAGGATGCAAACTGAAAGAACCTTAAAGTAGAAAGTACCTTTAAGGAGAAATGTACCATAAAGAAGAGGTTTAGAAAATCTGAGCGCAAGTCATTTGTGCTACAATGCCTAGCCACGCTGAGGAGAGCGAAGGGTATTTCTGAATATTTCTGAATTTCCATGTCTTTGTGGGTTTAAGTCAGACCCTTAACCTTATTTGAATATAGTATTTTTGTAGTTTAATATATTTCATACAGAATGTATAAAGAAGATTTAATAACTGTCTCTTAGTTGTGGTTTATCTCTACCTCAGAGAAAGCCAAAATGAGTTTCTAGTGAAATGGCTGAAAGGGCATACACGGTAAGTCTTCTATCAAATTATTTCCAGTCTTGCTGATTTGTAAAAGATCTTTCAGAAAGATTCTGTCTTTCTATGTAGAATGTTAAAGTTTGATTCTGTGCCCAAAATTTATAAAAGGAACTACAAATAACCAGTGAAAGTCTAGCTTGCCATCTTCTGCTTTTTAAAAGTCCCGAGACTGTTTGCTATCACGTGGAATTTGCGCTAGTGTTTAACCCAAGTTTTTCCCTCAAAAAAGAAAATTATATCCTAGTGTATTACATATTTCTGGCTGTAATAGCAATTAAATATCTTGGAAGAAACTAATCAAATTCCCAAGCTTCTATGCCTTTTTGTTTTTCTCTTTCAGATGTGCATCACAGATAAAGGACTAACTTTGTGGACACACTCTTAGGGTAATAAGGACACAAAATGAACAATACTTACGTAATTAGTCAGCAGGCACAAGTGTTCCAGGATAAGATCTCTGAAGTTTTGTAGCAGAAATATAAATCAAATACTTAATGTTGCTGTTGTCAACTATTAAAAATGGAAATATTTCTGCAGCATTTCACATTCTCTAGATAGCTTTGCATCGGACTAAGGTGTTCTTGGGGAGTGGGATTGCACAACGGCATTTAACTATTTTCCTCCCACCCCAGAAGGAAACTAGCCCACTGGCACAATTTAAAGCAACAAAATCAGGCTGGGCCTGTAGGCATGTGTTTGCCCTGCTTCCCCAGCCTTTTGTGTGTCTTTGTTGGTATAAAGGCATCTCTTAGCTTTGACTGTGCTGCAAAGGTTATTCAAATTGTAACAGAAGCAGTTTCCTAACACTGAAACAAACATTTGAGCACGGTAAACTTGAGTTGACTGGCCATCAAAAAGTATAATCTAGCAGTGTTAATGCAATCAATCTCATGGGATCACTATTGCTGAACGTTGGGCTATAGTGCATGTGTAATACTGTGTATCTTCCAGCAGCTTCCCAAAGTGCTCTCCATGCACACCCAAAAAGGCCAGACAAATTCTCCCTTAACCTAATGGGAAGAAATTTGTAGAGGTGCACACCGTACCACACACAAATTAAGGGATATACTCCCATAATTATTAGCACTGCTTGTAAGTCAGAAGTTAGTGTGGGCACAGCATCCAGATGTAGGGTATTATCGTTAGTCCCAAATATGCCTCCATGCCATCTGGTGTTTCTGATTCAGGAGAATCTGTTTGTCTTCCTTGAACACTCAAAATCAAGTGTCCAGGTCTGCTTTTTTCTTTTGTACAGTTTGATTCATTTGGGAGTTTTTGTTCCTAGCATAACAAAGGTGTGGTTTTGCAGTCAGCTTCAGCAAATTTAAATCCATGCTGCTGCTGAAAATGGTGGTACTGCTCTCCTTTCCTTCCTCCTCCAGCTGCATCTTTCCACTGCCTCCCTGGGGAAGATGAGGATGCTTATGGCTGCACAGTCAGCTGTGTCAGGAGCCATCTGAAAATTAGTGTGTGGCTCAGATCTCAGGTGGATCGTTTTGGTTTTTTTGATCCAGCTGACTCCGTGGCAGCATGGTGATGAAAGGAGAAGAGTATTTACCTAGGTCTGAGGCAAGGAGGGAGGGGAGGGTGGAGGGAGTGGGTCTGCCTCTTGGCACACTCCATACTTATGTTAGCTTAAGCCAATAATGAAACTGCACCTAGGAGTCCTCTTGCTAAACTCAGAGGTGAATGTGTTTCTGGTATTAAGGAAGACCGAACATTGGAAAATTCCAATGTTGGGTTTTTTTTTTTTAAAGACTTACTTTCTGTGTAGTGGAATATCCTGAGGACTTCAAGCAGGGCCATCATACAGGAAAAATAAATAGTGGATATTGAGTGGAAAAAATGGTAAGAGTTAGACAGCTCACATAGATCCAGTCACTGGTCACTAGTTTTCCCTAAAACATTATTGGTGGGGAGAATATTGAAAATTCTCTTAAACACACCAGAAATTATCAAAAAGGTACACACAGTTTCGAAGCTTTGATTGGGATGAAAACTCATAGAAATAAATTTGTTACTTCCCTTTCTTTTTACTGATCCCATCCCTCTTCCTGCAATTCCTACCTACCCAGTAGGGCCATGAAACCTGTGGTACTGGAGATGAAGTGATTCCTCTGAGTTATATCGGCATGTGAGTTGGGAAGGGAGCAAGGGGACTGTGAGGGGAAGGGAGAAGGAGTGGGGGAAACAGATGGATCCTAGATTATGCTGCAGCTAAGACTGAAATAAAATTTCACCTTAAAATGGGGTGGCTGCTGCTTCTATGAAACCCTTGGGGATAATTCATCTGCCACTCGATAAATTGGCTGGGTTTCTTCCCAGGTTCTCTCCTCTATTCTTCTTCATGCTTTGTATGTGTATACATGTGTGTGAAGTATGTGTATGTAATTTTCAAGATTCCTGGCCCCTTTTTTCTCCTTGGCTAACTTCTGAAATAGAGCTGTCAGGATGATTCCAGCGTTTGGAGCCATATTCTTTCTGACAGAATATAACTCTTCTCCACAGTTTTCCTTTTTTATGGCCGGAAGTCAATGGGAATATTCAATGCAACCTAAGGTCAGGTTCTTGAATTTTAACACAATTTCCCATGAGAAGGATGAAAATTCCTTTAAGACAGGGAACAAAAAGTGGAACAGTAATATAAGGAGTAAAGACTTGTTATTTGGCTTTAAAAAAGCAGCTTGAAGAGGTTTCAGATCTGGGGGGATGAGCTTCATTTAATCTGTCCAGGAATTTAACACCAGTCACTGTGTTATCAGTCATTTGTACAAACGGGTTGAACTCTCATAGCAACTGGCCATGCTAGCAATCCTGAACTTCAGTAGGTCAGCTGCAAAAAAGTACATCAAATTCAGTAATTTCAAAAATGTGTTGAAATATAACATATACTGTCATATGAACCTATATGACATGGAAGGATTTTAAACTATGCCATAACAATGGGCTATACAGAATAAAACCACCAATTGCTTGTCGGGTCCTTTAAAATACAGAAAAGGGGTCAGTTATGAGCTGGACAGATTTGGCTAGTTCCTTTATAGCTGTTATTATTTGATATCTTGGGAGGCAGAGATTGTGAACACTTTAGTCAACAAAGAATTTTGTCATCCTGAAAAGAAATGGTGATGTTCGTTTATTGTCTGCAAAGGAAGAGGTTTCATGCCTGTGCCCACCTCCACAGAGTGGAAATTCACAGGGACCTAGTTTTTATCTAGGCAAAGTTTCCTGTATAGTAAGTGGAAATTTTAGATCTCTCTAATATCAGTTGAACCTTGAAAAATCTAAATTCTCGTGTTCTACATGTTTCTGATGTCAGGAGTCCTGGGTTTTGCATTAGTGAAATAGGATGAGAATGAAGGTGTTGCTATTTACAAACTCTTTGAAGATGTAAGGTGCTGTTTGTATAGAAATCATCACTTTTATATGGCTTTGAATGTGCTAAAAATGCATTGCATTTCATTGATCAACTCAAAGTTGATCAATGAAGAATCTGAACATTAAATTTAGATACGAGTATTTTGTTATATATGTTCCATTAAGAAAGACAAAATATTTTTTATTCATGTAATATTTTAAGCTCTTTCACTTCCCCAAATGTCAGCTGTCAAACTTTGTTGCCATCCTTAGTAACAGCTGCAAAGGGAGACATTTTCCCATTTTTCTACATTTGGAGGGGCTTATGTTCCAATAATAATCCTATCTTATCAATGGTTTAAAAAACAGGTTTTAAATGGAAACATTGGCTAAGAATTATATTTTAATTATGATGTAGCATTGCAAGGAGTAAGATAAACACCACAGAGTAAAACATGCAATAGGGAAAAAAAGTAGAAGCAGTCTGGCCCATGGCAAGATGAACTACGAAAAATCCGGCTTTCTAAATGATGACTAGTCCCATTACATTTAAGTGTTTTATGGAAAATCTACTCTACAGGATGATATTTATGGTGTTGAAAGCACCTCTGTAAATTTTGCCCCCCCCCCTTAATTTTTTTTAGTCTTTCCATAACAATATCAGTTATTTCACATTCTGTTTTCAGTCTGCTTCATGTTCCCTTGTCTTGCCTCTCCCTCCCTCTCCCCCTCCTCCGCACCCTTTCTCTCTCATATCATCTCACAGCTGTTAGAAAAAATACTGCCTTTTTGTGTGCGATGTTCTTCAGCTTTAGCAATTTTCCATTTCACTTCTTTCTCGTTATACTTTTTCCATTTAATATTTGGGGAGAAAAATCGTTCTATTTAAAGGTGAGCCAAATACACCGTCACAATGTTTCGGCCCAAGTTAGTATTTTCAAATATAAAGTTTACTTACAGTTTCCTGTGCCTTCCATTTGACTGTTATTAAAGGAGGAGGAGGGAAAAAAAAGGTCTTAACTTTTATCATCAGCAGCAGGTGTATTTTTACAACTGTCACTGTTACCTCGTCCTTCATCTAGTTTGCAGCAGCTTGGAAGCTCTGCAGGCTTGCTTACACAACCCGGGTCTCATGACAGCACAACTCGTTTGTGGGAAGACATTGGTGTGGGTCTAAAATGGTGTCATGAGTATGTTTTAGGGGAAGATGCAATCCAAATGAGTTCTAAGGAGGGAAGTAAATTGAATTAAGTACTACAAAAAATCATTAGGGCGGTATGGTGGTGTGTGGGCAGGTGTGGTTATCTGAGCTGGTTAGGAGATAGAATGCAAGTAATTTTAAGTAGAGTCCAGGGTTTTTGAAATCAGAGAAGCCTTCATCAACAGAACACCTTCTACTAGTAGAGGGTGTATTTTCAGAGTAAATGAAGACTGAAGGAAACAGTAAGGACTTTTAATTTTACTACTGATTTGTGTATATTAGTATAGAAACATCTCTTTGCATTTAATCCATGACTGTTCTGTCCTAGCTGATACTTCCTTACAGTTTATATTAAAAGGCTATGTAAAAGTGGACAAAAATGATGATACCACTGTTATGATATACAGAGCTGGCAAACACTTAAGATACCACAGCATTTAGGCACCATGGTGATAGATGCCTTAGAGATAAATACAAGAGAGACAAACAGAGTGAGTCAACTCATTGCCCAATTTGCATAAAAATTTTCATAAAATAACTCACAGTGTTTGAGAAAGAAAATAAATATTTGGTGTTTTGGTTGCTATGGTGTTGTGGTAGAGAAAAAACACAAAACTATGAACAAATAGTCTAAGCTACATCATGAGTTTACTAACCAGACTGTCTTCTAAGTAACAAAGTGAATATGAAAAAATGCTTTAATTATGTAGAGGTTGGATGTGATACCAGCTAGTGTAATGACAGCCTTTCCTGTCCTCTTAGCTTCTAAAGCAGATTTTAACCATTGATTTCAAGAAGCTCTGAAGAGGGTTGTGTAGCAAGTGCTGTGAATTCCTGTGTTTACTCCGATGAATAAGCTTTACTTTTGTCTTACTGCTTTGGACTTAGTGATGGAAAGAGCAGGTTTTGTCAGCCTCTGAGAGCATTTTCTGCTTTTCCTTTCAGTTAGGATGAACATTTATCCTGTTTTAGTATGCTTCTTTTTGAGTCAGAAGCATTTTTTAATAGATTCTTCAACCCAAGGGTGACGAATGCTTTCCCTTGCATGCTGTTCTAGACTAACATCTGGTTTCAGCAGACCACTTAAACACATGCCTAAGTGCATCCTTAAACATTTTGTTGGGCATATGCCTAAAGGAGTATGGTAGGCACATTAAAGAGCAGGATATTCTTAAGTGGTTTTTTGCATACGGGCCTAAATGGGAATGAAAAAAGAATTATGTGCCTTGTTTTAATTGTGTGAATTAATTAGCCAAGTATATGTTTCATTTACTGACATTATCTTTTGTAGTTATATAACTTTAAAGATCACAGAAAAATACTTCACCCGAATTTTGTTCAATATATATGTTTTAATAAATACAATTTCCCTCGGTATAATTTAGCTGCAAGGATATTGACAAAAAATAAGTGCTTGCTTATTTTATTTATTTTGCGAGTAAATGAGCTTGCAATACTGAAAAAAGGTTTTAGGGGGGATAAAGAAGAAAGAAAATTGACAACTTCATGCTAACTTTTTGGAAGGTGCATCAAGGTCTAAGAATTTTGTGCCTTTGCTACAGTGTAATTGTTTTTGAATTGGTACTCCTGACTGAGGAGGCAATAACCTATTTTTTCTGTTAGGCATGAATGAATGAGCAAATTTAAGAATGAAGTACCCCAAACAGAATAAACATGCCATTTTGCAGTTTATAAAACATACAGCTCTGATAATGCAGCTCGAGGAAGTCATACTCTTTTCTAATGGGGGGATGGCTTGAAAAGTGGAGTTCTACATCACAGTATGGCAAGACTGGTTACTTTATCTAATTTGTAGTCCATTTACTGGGGGCAAGGGTAGGAAATTTAGGGATAACTTAACATATCCACCCCTCTTATGAAACTGCCTGGTGCTCTTGTAAGCTGCCATAGGAGGCGTGGGGAAAACCCTGAGCAGAAATTATAACAAAATTAGCCATCAGAATTATGCTAGAGTTACTCAAATTAGGGCTCAATGGAATAGGCACCTGCAATATTTTTTTCTCTGCATAACTTTTAGTGAAAACTCTCTCAAGAATGGTATATTTTGCCAACATTTTTCCTTGCAGATAACTTTAAATAAAAGGAAACTATCCCCCAAATGCATACTTATGCAGGCATTTGGAATGCAGTAAGTGTGTTTTCATTATGACTGAGCAATTTCAGCTGTGAGCAACAATACAGCAAAAAGTAGAAAAAAAATACATCTTTGGAGGTAAATTAAATTGCAGTACGCAAAGAATTGGGATCTGCCTTTTATAATTTGGACATGACAAAACTGAAATAAAAATAAAAGTTCAAACTAGATTCTCCACTGCTTTCAAATGCCTTCGTAAAAATGAAATTGAAATGGAGTATAGGGACTGACACAGCTTACAAATATTTTTCTCTTCATTTTCAACATGTAGTCATCAACGTGTACTCTATGTAAAGATTTTGTCTACTATTCAAAAAGCCTTTATAAATGACATTCAACAAAAACAACGGTCTCTCTAAGCAGAAATGATCTTATCCAGGACAGTCATTTACATAGTGTATAACAGTGTATGTGTGCACATCCATGTCTGTGGAGACGATTTAGGGAAGAGGTAGGGAAAAGACAGTCCTGACAATATTATTTGTAAAGTATCTCTACCCATTCATTCCCTGAATGATGTTGCACCATCTAAAACACTAATTGGATTGCACGATTGCATGACTCTCCAGAGTATTGCATCTCGGCAATAAAATCCCCACAGAGTCATTTATCATGTCAAAGGGTAAGTGATATTTTTTGGGGTATTCATCTGAATAGATGAAAACCAAACACTGCAGTTTGGGAATTTATAGATATATAGACATGACCTGTGAATGAGTGATCTGCAAGATTACTCACCGAATGTGCTTCAAATGGCAACATAAAAGGCACTTCAGTATATAAATATTAGATGTCTCTTTTTAAGTTTGAGATACTTATAGTTCTAGCCAGCCCTCAAACACTTCTGGATGCTTCCATAATGCAGTATCACAATGGAAGTCAAAAAACCGTGGAGTGAGTCCACCAAGAAATAAGGAAGCGGATTTTGCAGTTAGGAGGGTATTGTTTTATTAGCCCATAGCAATCTGTGTTGCAGGCAGGCTAGTCTGTCTTTGCTAATGCTGTAATGAACTCATGTTCAGCAGTCTTCTTGGCTGAAGTCCAATAAAGATATCTTTGGGGGATCATAATTTTTCTAAATGGTGTGATTTTTCCAGTGAGGACTTTGGTCTTGAGTCTGCAAAAATCAACACTTTTGATTGACTTTAAAAATATGAATAGTGGAGTCCAATGGGAAAGGCCTGTAGTTTCCAAAAGCATGTCAGGCTGGACTCTACAGACAGACTTTTATGCTTAGTACTGTAAGTACCTAACTTGCCTAATTTCAGAATACCCCAAATCAGCTACAGGATAAGGCCAGGAGCACTTTCATCCTGAGTTATCAATATCTGCAGTACAGAGACACGTCTTTTTTGGACATTGCCAGAAGAAATGCAATCTTAACCATGCATTAACCATGCAGAGCACCATGGTCTTTTACGTCATCCAGGCACTACTGGAATTCACAAAGTAAGTATTCTTTTCCTTAACTAACCTATATAACCTAGCCTGGTAGCTGTTACTGGTCTACCAAGTATATGTGTGTAGATTTTGCCCTCCAGCACTCCCACTTCAAAAAGTTTCCCAACTAATGGCTTCCTGAGTATCCAGGGATAAGGGACTGCTAAGGGCTTAGTAACTAGGGGCTTCTCCTACAGAAACAGAGGCTTAGTTGTCTTTTGGGCTCAATTACATATTTAATTTAAAAAAAAAATATTGGTTTTTTTAATCGAGTGATGAATCCTGGGTCTTTCCTGCTGCAGGTTGTAATCCACCTTGCTACCATCTTGCATTCTCTGTCTCTCCTAAAGGGAATTTTTGGCAGGGCAGGAGCTGGAAAATACTTCTGCATCTGGCTAACTTTGGGAGGAAAAGGTGTGTGAGGAAAGACTCATTGCCCTTTGGTTCATGAAAAAAGTGCTTAGAAGAAGACTGTATGTTGTGACTCTTGGGTGGAAGGATGTATCTCCCCCTATGCATGCTAACATGGCGTAATTGTATAGATTAAAGGACTTTGAATAGTCCCTTCCCTTTGATGTTTCCAATTTCTCCTAAAAGTGCTGACTTTCCATGTGCATTTCCTAGCTCTCCCCAGGACTTGTTAAGAAATTTTGCTAAGTTGGATGCCAGAAATTCTACTAAGTGGTGGGCTTGCCCCCCTGCCCCCCCCCCCCCCCCCCCCTCCCAAGAAATTTTGTTATATTAATTCAAAAAGTGATTATACAGTACATTACTGAAGTGGGGAAGGACTGAAATTGCTCCTTAAGCTCATTTTTCAGTATGTGGGTGGACTTTGGTAACTCAAAATGATTCAAAAGTACTGAGAACTCGGCAATGGGGAATCCTGAGGGCAGAGGCTTGTCTTAAACCCTTTCTTCTTCAGAATTTAAAAGCTTTACTTATATTCATTTGGGATTCTCTGTTTTTCTGGAATTGCCTCTAATCTGTCTTAAAAAAAACAGATCACAAGAGGAATGTTGGGAGTTGGAGCAAAAAACATTGGGCAGAGTGATGGGGAAAAGGCATTCCATTTTTTGAAAATACATCCAAAAGGACCTATTTTTAGTCTGTAAGGTCTGATGCATCTCACCTAATTTCAGGTACCTGGGTGAGGGGCAAAAAAGGAGTCAGTCTAAATTCTTCCAGTTGGATATGGAAAGTGACAGGTAACTCCAAATTGCCCACACCACCTCTGGTTTTCTCGGTCCTTCCCCAATGACTGTAAGGGTAGCCGGAACAAATTAGATTGTCACTTAGGAATCAGGTATTCTAATGAGATTAAAACTCTGGCCTTAAAAATCATATTTCCTGAGAGATTTTAGTGCTGAAGGATGGAAAAAAAAGTACCCATTGGGATTTCCAAAAGACATTTAACTTCCACTGATTTTAATGGGAGTATATGAATACTTTTTGAAATCTAATGAGTTTCCTGAGTACCTTTGGAAACTAGGTCTGCAAACCTGAGTTTCACTGAAAACAAATAGAATTTAATATATTAAAAGGTAAATCGTACAAGAAAATCAAAGTTTGATGCTTTAGACAGTTCAGTGGCTTTCCAAATTTTAACCTTTGCCCACTCACTTCGTAGGGCAATTGGATCTTCAGTTTAATTAGAATGCTCTGGATGCACCGTAGGATTTTATGAAGAAAAAAATTACTTATGAAAATAAGCAAATTCATCAAAGATAGAAGTGCAGGTGAGCATTACCTACAAGAACAGAGATTTAAATTCAGCTGAGAAATTCCTCAATACCTGATTCCTGGAAGTGGGAAAGGTTACAAATGTAACTTAATTTTTGTCCAGCTGCTTATGTTCTTTTCTTAGTCTATATTCTTTCTTCAGACACAAGAGATTAGGACTGGATTTCTGTTTAATAAAGTATGCCTGCTTTTACGTTACTGCTATTTGTAAATGACATGTCTCATTCCTCCTAATATGGAGCTCCACAATTCCAATTTACTGTGCAAGCAAAGTGATACTTCCTTTGCTCAGAGCTCCACTGACATCAAGAGGGTGTAGTGCCAAGGTGTAAGGGCTTCCATGTAGAGTAATTTGCAGGATTGAGCCTGAACTTGCATGTATTTGTCTTTCTTGCGGTTGAAATATGCTATTTATCCTGAAATAACAGCATCAGTAACCTTTTAGATTACAGAAAAGGATTACAGAAATGTAGTGAATTACAGAATTACAGAAAATGGACAGCGATATGTTCATGATACACAGGAAATTGTATACAATTGTAGTTATTAGTTAACATATTAGAACATCTACATGGAAAACTTATGAACTAAAATGGGGAGCGTGTTCTGGTATAGTGATTTTTTGCTAGGTATGTTACTAACACTTGTGTTATTATGCAAAAAAGCAAATAATATTTGTAGAAATCCTGTATTTATTACTTACCACTGTTAGCTAATTTCATCAGGAATAACTAGCACCTTTTATCTAAAAACAGTTGGGTAGAGCTAGAAGTCAGTGGAGTGAGAACTGATACTTTTAAAATTATCATTAATATATTTACTATTACCCTGTTTTTCCCCCTTTGTCATTTTTTAACAGCAGTAAGGT
>NW_008825547.1:5903503-5982194 GCF_000699105.1 Pygoscelis adeliae
ACACAAATCTGTGGCACAACAGTGTTACTATTGAAAAAATTCTTATACATTATAAAGTGCTATCCATGAATGCAACAGTGGCATGAGAACTTTGCATCACATATAAATATGCCAATAAATCCTGATTTGTCTGTAGAAGTGCCATACCCGTCAGTAAAGTACACCAGAAATAAAGCCTGGGTGCACCATGAAGATGAAGTTAAGTAAGTTCTTTAAGGGGGTCTTTGATAAAGCTTTATTTTATTTATTATAATAGGGGAAAATTAAATAAATGCTAACTTCCGCAATGAATTAAATAATTGAATTCCAAATATGATAAGCTTAAATTTTGCATACCTGATAAAGGTCTTATTTCTATATTCAGGCATGATCGTTAAATTTTTAAACAGCTTAGTACTGAATTAATTGATTCCAGAAGTAACATTACTGACATGTTACGTGGCTAAAGCAGCCATCTCACTATACCTTAAAACTATTTTTGGTACATATACCAAAACAATAACTTCATATATTGCTTCCTATTACTGTGATAAAATATTGATATATTTAAGTAGCTTTGTTTGCTAAGCATAGAGTATCATTTTTTGGTTTTCTATTTTTCAGAATAAAAGAAAAAATCTCTATTGATTGTGCAATGGAAGCAAGTGTTTTTCCAGTTCAGCAGTTTCTGCTGAATTGTAAACAATTGGGTTGTTTCAAGGGGAGAGTAGCATGGTCCGTAACTCTGACAGCTAGTAGTAGTTTAGTTTACTGCTTCTACCACCTGCCTTCTGGCTTAATATTGGAAGCAAGAAGCATGCAATTAAGTATGAGGAAATGAAAATAAATGACACTGTTCATTGCACATTACAAAGTGCCTGGCAGAAAGAATGCAGCTTGCCTGGACCTGATGACCCCTGGGGAAAACATGTCTCGTGCCTCGGAAAGCGCCAGTGGATCAGACACTGACCCTGGTTTTATCTGTTATCAAACACTTTGGCTTCCTTCTTAACAATTTTAAACTTTTTTAAAATTATAGTTGGCTTCTGAAAAGCAGGGGGATATTAAAGTGAAACATGTACTACGTGTGCAGAGGCTACAGGACACCAAACATGCAAGGATATTTTCTTAATAATTTTTTTGAGAAAAGTTATTTGGATTACATCCCTAATTGGACCAATCTGAGTGGATTATGAAATTTTAAGTCTTATTCTAGAGGTGAACCGGTTTTTAAAAGATTAATTCCATCTAAGCAGCAATATTGCATTGAATGCAATATTACTGGGTATATAACTTAAACCCTCCCCTCACCCCAGAATCTGAATGCTTAAAACCTGTTTCATTTTAAAATGCCTGCTTTGTGAATACTATACCTTTTTTTCTATATATGGCTCATACAGTTGTTAGAACGTAATAGTAATAATTGGTTTTTAGTCATTCATCCTAAATTGTCTAAGCATCTTTACAAAGCTGAGTAAACGTTATCTGGATATTACAGAATAGGAAGAAACTGCACCATAGAGAAATCTGGTGGCCTGCTCAGAACACAGCACATCAAAGAGTAGTTGAAAGCAAGATACCCAATTGAGCAAGAAAGTAAAGGGTTTAACATAAATCCTGTTATTGTGCTACAGAAGTCAAATTCATCTTTTTTAGATCCCAGATGACTCTAATGCATGAATTCAGCCGCTACTGTCTGATTTAGATAGCCACATATAAATGGTGGGGAAGCTTTCATAATGAAAGCAGAAGCAGGTAGACACTTTCATATCTTCATGATCTGCTACAAAACTAGAACTGAGATGAGGTTTGCCAAAATTTGTAAACTTTTCAGTGAAGCTAAATAGCCAGAGAATATTAGAAAACAGATAATTTCAGGTAGAAATGCTGCCAAGACTTCGTGGGGTTTAATGATTTCATCTTGAAGAAAGGAACATCTTGGTAACTTTATGAGTATTATTTTGAGTATTTTTTTTTTCACTCCATAACCCAAAGTAAAACTCAAGGGTGCAAGCTCAGGAGGAATTGAAACCTTATAAGGATTCACAGACCCTCCAAACCAAAACCACCAACTTTCACATTTCTGGCTGTATGCAAGTACATGAATTTTCTCTCTCTTTAATATTACATGCACACTCTGTAGAAGGATTTTTTTTTTTCAACCACATTTTAGGTAAGTTTCCCATGTTCTATGAAAGGTAGTCTTCTCTATTGCACTTCTTAATAGTACTTTTTAGACCCCGATAGGAAAAAAAGGGTATTTGGATGTCAGTCATTCAGTCTCTGCTAGTTAAAAAGCATGTCTTTCTAGAGATGCTTTCTATCGATAGTCCTGCACAACATGAAATATGGTTGACAGCTATATTACCACACTGCAGATTGCAAAGCAATTCACATTCACACTTCTAAGTGCCTCTCCTTTCAAGACTTATGGATGTATGCCAAATTACTTGCAGTGTGGTATATGGCCTTCTATATGTACTTTATAGAACAGGCCTTTGGTTTCCATTAAAATCAATGAAGTAGAGCCCAAAAGAGCTTTTCTGAAGTGTGTATTAGATGTCAGGCAAGGTTAATAATAAAATACTTCATGTATAATATGCATCTTCAACACATTTCAGTGTTTATCTTTAAGATGGTATTTTCTGTATTTAGGGTGGAAACTCCACTGCTGAATTTAACTGTTGGTTAGGGTTAAGTTCAGCTTTCATTTTTTGCCCTCATTAGTGTCTCTGTAAAAAATGAATATATGATTTCATACCCTATTTAGGCAGTGTTTCCAAATGTAATGGACCAGCAGCCATTTAAGGAACCTAAGGGCCTGTGTTAACAAAACTATCATTGTTATCTCAAATGAAATGGGAAAGACACAAGATTACCCTCCAATGCCATTTCATCTAGACAAATTAGCGACTACACCATGTCATAATGCCTCATTCCTAGTCACTAAGTTCACATATTTCATTACAGCAGTTCTTTGTCAGACAAGTTAAAGCAGATGATCAGCAGGGATGGTAAAATAATAGAATTAATTATTATTAATTATTAAAATATTAGTATGATTACTATTAGTCATATTACTATGATAAATGAGGCAAACTGATAGATTTTAAAAATACAGACCTATGACAAACATTTTAGTGACAAAAAAACAAATTTTGGGGGGAGAGGAGAGAAGAGACAGATGCTTTAAAGACATCTGAGTAAAATATGGACTCCAGTGAATTTAGTGAGTCTTATGAAAGATTGACTTGAAGGGGTAGAAAAGGCATAAGAATGAGTGTGTGATGGTGGAGGGTACATTGCAGCTTTCTATTTATTTATTTACTTTCTCAATAACATTGTTAAAGTTTCCCTTAGGTCTACAGTACCTAGAAGAAAGCAGAAATACAGTTTTAAAAATGCCTTGAAATTTAGAGGACAAAAAAAGAAATATATGGAAAACACTATCACTGGCTGTTGTCAGTAAATGCAAAATCCATGAAGTTTTGTTCTTGTTAAAAGGATGTGTTTTACTAGAGTGGGGCAGGTACAAGGTGGGCTAGTGACTTGTGTTTCCATATAACATTATATTTTTGTAGCCCGGAGTCCCTGTAGGTTGTATTCTCCAGAGGGTGAATGAATTCCATACAGTGTTTTTCACTTTAATTGTAGCATATGTGAAAACTCCTGGTCTATGTCTCAAAGATGTTCTCTAAAATCACGTTCTGTGGTTAGCAAACATCAGTACGTCCATTTATCAAAATAACTTGAAAGAAATGATAGGGAACAGGCACCTAAATATACTGGAGTAGTTGCATTAGATAATTCTCCATAAGTAAATTTGAAAATGAAGCAAACTGATGCCCTTTAAAAGAATGTTGGCCTAATTAGTCAGACAGAAAGTATGCTGGTTAACTTCAAAATACAGAAAAGAAATTTCTGGAGATTAAATATAGTTTGTAAGAATTGCTATACTGGGACACACTTCCTCTTATCTCTGAAAATAACCCGTGAAGGGTACAAGTAGGTTATAGCGAACAGTGCAAGTACGGTATGGTCTTTCATTTGATATGCCCACATGCACTCAGCAGTGGCTTCTGGTAGCCCTAACCTCCATGAGTTCATCTAATCCCTTTCAGCATCTTAAAGATCAAGTGTGTCACAGCAAGAAAGTTTGACCACTGAAGTGGTGAAACGGCAAAACAGAATCTCACAAGTGAGAACTTTTTATGCTTTCTTCACCAAACTGTAAAGAATCAGTCACGATTACCTAAGCCTTTCCTGCAAGGTTTTGGCAGCTCTACACATCCTCAACTAAGGTGACAAAAAATCAACTAAAGTACCCAAAGTTAGGCTGTAAGCAACACAAAAACAAACAAAAGGCAGAAAATCCAAACTTATGAAAAAAGTTGCAGCTGTCCTTCATGTTAAAATAACTCATAAATTTAGAAAACCTTTTAAAGGGGTCAGTAGTTCTTTGCCCAGGCTTTCGCTTGCAGGCCACCAGATGCTGGAGGTGAGGAAAACGTGGAAAAATAAGATGCCTGAAGAGGTTTAGAACTTACATTAATGTAAGATGCATGGTTGAGTCTATAGGAAATTACTTGGTAATAGCATCATGCAGCGAACAGAGAAAATAGATTTCAGCTCAGTACTACTGATGCTAATGTTGAATTCTGCCCAGATTGCTGGAGAAACCCTCTCCAGCAAATAGAGGAAATTACGGCACAACAGTGACTGCCACTTGCTGCAATCCTGAGATAAAATGTGGGTGCCAGGGTATTATTTCCCAGCCATTATTAGCTCATTGGTCGCTCACTGTAAATGTTCTCCGAGTGAACCACCCTGGAGACTGCTAGCCAGACCTTCAGCTGCTGACAAGAAAAGAAGATATGAGTGTGAGGAAAACATCAAATTCTCACTTAAAGTCCCTGGTGTCTCATGCAAGGACCTCCTGCCAGAATATGTTAGACTAGCTCTTTACTTTCTCTACTTTTGTCCTCTGCTGTTAGCCCCAAAGAGCACAGCAAGTCCAGAACTGTGGTATATTAAAATCCAACGTGTCTTTAAAAAAGTTGAAAACAAGCTTATGTACTTATCCAACAGAAACATTGGAGACAGCTCCCTACATTTTTGGTTTAGCGTGAAAGCGGAGACCAAAGTCATGGCTGCTGGTCAGGTGCTGCAAATAATAGCAAGGCCGGCATTCAATCGTGGCTGGTAAAAGCTGAGGATGCTGACATCTCTCCACAGTGTACACGTTAAGTACGGGCTAGTATGAAGTGAAGTATACCTCAGAACATATCTTGCCTTTTTGGTCCCAGAATTGTAAGGAAAATGAAGTATCTGCTATTGGCAAATGAGTGTACAACAGTCTTGAAAAAATACTGGGAGGTAGTGATTTTTTACAGGAAAAAAAAGTCTCTTCAGAATACATAAAATATGATGTATTAGCATAATATTGTCAACGAAGATCAAGTGTTATAATATTTTATATTTTTTTCATTGATGTTCCATAAACTTACAACAATAGCAGGTTAATACATCCAATGTATACAGAAAATCTTCCCACTGTACATAACCGTTCCATATATTACTGTTATATCTTCTGAGATTAAGTAAACACAGAACGTAATGTACTCTACACAAATACAGCACTACTGAATCATAATAAAAATTTAAAGATATCTATTTACCATGAGAACTGTGTCAGAATCTCTCAGTGAAAATGTTGGTTAGCTGAAATGGGAAGGTTTTCTTCTTTTCCCAGAAATGTACCAATTTCAACAAAAGTTCAGTTTCAAGAAGGATTTTCTGGTTAAAACTGAATAAAACTTAGCATACCCAACTGACCAATGGATGTATGTGAACCTAGAGAGCACAAAGGTCAGTTTGTTCTTCTGTCTGCTTTACAAGAGAGGCTCGAACCTGGATTTTCAACTTAGGTGAATGCCCTCCCTCTTGCTGGTAGTTTCAGATTCCCCCACTGAATGTGCTCCCGTCTGTTTACACGTGTGAGTAAGTGACCATCTGGAAGAGGGAGCCTCAGACCAGCTGTAGCACAGCGACCCGAGAGCTCAAGGGGAGTAAAAGGTGTTCATGTTCTCAGAAAACTTTTGCATATTTCCGAAATCGTCATTAGAAAACAGAGTTCTGAAATATATTAATGTAATTCTTGAAATAGTAATATTTCAATAGGTAAACACTGCAGCAGTAAGCAACCTCTATTTACTGTAAGCGAAGTAACGGTGCGTACCAGAATTCACGTGGCAGAGAGAGAAATGTTGCCTGTATTTGCAATCTGTGGAGACCGTGACAACTTCTTGTTACGGCTAAGAAAGGTATGAATTCAATTCTTCTTACAGACTTCTGGAAGAGCACACCCCACTAAGCCAGCTGCAGGCGGGGACTAGGCTGCAGCAGGTCTGCCCATGCAGAGGCCAGCTGAGTGTCAGAGCCAATTGCTAATCCACCAAAGTGACGACAACGAGCTCAGTCCTGCATGTGCTGAAGTCAACATGAAACAGAAAAAAATGAAGCCAAACCCTCACTACATTTACTTCTGTGGCCTTATATCTGTTTGCCGTCATACCTTCTCACCCTGCATCTCATTTCGCTGTCAGGCAATCTCCTGAAACATAAATTCTTTGCTTGGCCCCTTGATACAAGATTTTACTTTACTTAGAATGTTTGACTCTATTTGCAAAAGCAGGATAAAAAAGCATTTTATTTGTGGTATGAAATGAGAGAGCGGAGCAAGCTCCTGCAGGCAGGCTGCTTTGTTGAGTCAAATTTATACTCTCATTTTGAGTGTGGAGCTTATACCATTCTTCACTTCACAGGAAAAGATATGCTTTACGCTAATACATAGTAATCTCTGTACAATCCCTACTCACTTTCTCTGCTTTCAGCCACACCCTAGCGGGAAATTTCTCTGAGAAATTAACATGGGAATTGGCTCTTAACTGCGTTTTCAAATATATTTATCAGCTAATTTTTTGTACTGTTATGACAGAGATTTTACTAACAATAGTAATAGATCTTTGATAACAGACAAAACCCATACACTGAAAACTCCTACATGTGGACCGTTTACTTTCCTAGTACATTTTGAACATGAAATAAGTTAACTTACTGTTATTTTCAAAACACATTTTAAATTGGAAAAGTGGTGAGTGAAAAAAAAAATAAGGCATTGTGTTCAAAAATCTAAAAGGTGAAGTGTTATTTTCAACAAATATTGAATGAAGTTGGTTATAGATGGTCTCGCACTACTTTTGTTTTCTGTGATCAGTATAATAGAGTGGTTGTACATAATAGATAATGCTAGCTCTGTCAGTATGGGTGTCTTGCAAAAGCTAAACAAATAAAAAGTGACTTAGCTTCTATTTACCTTGCAGCAGGTGAACAAATAAGGTGACAGTGAAATAAATTATTTTTTCCTGCCAGCTAAGCATGTCGTCAATCCTTCTTACTAAAGTAATGAAGCAGGGAAACAATATTTTGTTTGCTTTTCACTGTGGTGGAGGAGGTTCATATCAAAAAGGAAGATAACACTTCAAATTTAAGGATAGCTGTGGCACGGTATTATGGCCTGCCTGCTAAGCCATGTACTGCTTTCTGTTTTAAAACAATCTGAGATGGCTCTAGACTATCCTGTCACAAATATTGCCTCCTAGAAATTGTTAATATAACTTGTAAAGAACACACATGGGCAATTTATTTGGGTCTCAGAGGCACTGCATTGTGGAAATTTTATCTATGTACTGCACAGGATTTTTTCAAAGGAAGTATATGTCTTCTGTCGATAATCAGATGCTCATAATTCTTACCTGCGTGCAAAGTGGGACTGTAAAATGCTAGTGCAAAAGAAAAAATCCATGTTTATTTGCTTCTAATTCATTCTTTCACTTGGGAGTCCAGGCTTCAGTTTAAATTTCAGGGGTGCCATTCAAAACAAAGTATTTGTAGAATTTAAAAAATGGCCTTTTACAAAGGCAGCAGTGAAAATGGTGATCTATTGTTTACTTCCCCTGACAGAATTGCAGGGTGGCTTTTCTCCAGAGGCTTTTCGATATTACACTATTAAACCCACTTGCACTACCAGTCCTGGACTTCTGAAAACTTCTGTATGTACATCTGACAGCTTTGAGGAGCAGTGGGGGGAAAGTGAAAGACTGTGCAAAACTGAATCCTGTGGCAACTGGGCAAATTGCCAGTAAATTCAATGAAGCTTTTCATTAAATTCAGAGTGTTTTACGTTAAAGCTGAATTTGGCCCACTGTCTACAGCTATTAAAGTTATACAGCTTTAAGAAGTTACATGAAATTTTACCTACTTGCAAAAATTCAATTTCATGTTGAATCTGTCTTAAACCCACTTGAAAAATATTTTTAAATTATCTGTTAAGGAGTCATATGGTGTATGGCTTCTCTCTTTATTTTCTGTCTAGATGGATCAGTTGAAGCACATGGTGATGTGTTCCCACAGTTTCATACACACACTTGGCAGCAGCAATTGAAAATATGTATACATGGTTCATTTATTTAAGAAAGTATTTAAGAAAATTCTGTTGATGAGGGATTTTTTTATGGCTGTGCTAGAATGATACATAATTAAGATTGTTCTCATCTTTCCCCTTTAAATTTGTATTAAATTGATTTTTTAATAATGGCCAACTTCTTTCATCAGTAAATGTCCAGGAGTCATGGACCTTGAGAGCTCTACTGAGCAAGACATACTTTTATGTCCTAGAGGATGTGGAAAAAAAGGCATTCCTTTTCTGCCCATCCTAAGGAGGTATGAATAGAGAAGTTCGGATGAGACAGATCTCATTTTGTTTTAAGGGAAACTTTGGGCCATGTATGTAGTAACAAGGCCAGTTGAATTCTGCATAGGAAACTTCGATACTTGACTGAACGTTGTCTTGCTTTAGTTTGCAGTATGTTTTATCTTGTCCAGCAGGAGGCCTGGAACACACCCTACTGCCTGTAAAATCCAGGAGATTTGCTGCCATTGTTTCAAAACATGTGCTGTTGTCTTCTTTGTGTAAAATAATGGTACTCCTTTTGGTGCTTTCTAATGAGAAGTAGCATGTTTCTTCAGTTGTGAATTACAGTACTGAATGGGAGATGAGGTTAGAGAACTCAACAGAAGTTGTATCCACAGCTTGAAATTCACTATGCTCTAAGATACGAGGGGAATCAAAAACACTTTGAGATGTTGCAACCTCCTTTACAATTAGGACCAGAGTGCTAAATAGGGGATGCAATATTGAAAAGAGCAGAAAAGAGAATGACTATACTCTGGTATCACCACTTCAGTTTGAGTGTAAAGCCTGTTCCCATGGATGCCCTTGGGACATTTAGAGTGGATACCTCACCCACCAAAAGTAAGCCTATTTAGGTGAGACCTGCTTGCAGGATTGTGGCCCTATTTAGGACTTCTACGTTTGCAACTACTGGCTCAAGCAATAGGAAGTATTTGGAGACAGGAAGTGTTATTAGTGAATTTTTTGATGGAATGTCTTTGGGAATATTCTGGACAGCAAATCGTGTGGTGATATGTAAGGTGATCCAGGGAAGAGGTTGCAGCTACACTTTCCCTTCGCATGCAAATAGCAGTGAGTTTTGCAGTATATGTTTTGCTTGCTTGAGAAAGTTATGTTCATTAGCTCCTAAGTCTCCAAACAAAGCTGGAGGGGAATGCAGTTGAATGCACCAGGCAGGTACAAGGAAATGATGTGAATGGAAATGGTTTTCCATAGTGGATGCTTTACAGCTGCAAAGCCTTAGGTCACACATTTGAATTCCACACTATCCAATTCCTAGGTCAGAAGGCAGAATCCCTGACCAAAGGTGGTTTGCTGACCCTTTTGAAATAAGCAAATGTCATCAATTTATTCCCTTGTGGCTGGGTGCCAGTAGCTCTAACTGGAGGTCTTGAGACCAGGAGGGGACCAGAGTTGCTGTATTCTGTAAATTCATTCAGGGACACCAATTTCAAGTGTTGGCAGGTTAACTTCTGTTAAAAACATGTCTATAAGATGAAAAAGGCTCCCATGAAGAACATTAGCAGGATTTGGCTCATAACAAGACAGATACCGAGTTACCCCAAAATGAAAGAAGAGTTGGCAGTTACTTAGGGTGGAAGTCAGCAAAGGGTGCTCACAGTGCTGCTCAGGGGAGTTCAGCTGGTTTGCTTTGAACAGACCGCCCCACCTCCTACCTCACTGGCTGTCTAGTGTATGTAACAGGGGGGTTAGTCCTGCATGAGGCATGAGATGGCTGTTTTTCCAGCAGCAGTCATAGTCTTCAACCCCAACAACAGCAGAAGCTACAATCCTTTCTGTAAGTCTTTGCTCCCTTTCCCTGTCTTAAGTTTTTCTCTCCATATTTTGGGCAAACTCCATATATTTCCTTTTAAAAATATATTTTTCAGATGTATCCAGTTACTTAATTTTCTTTCCATGAATTTCCATTCTGTACCTTTCAAGCACTCCTTTTCATTGCTGGCATTGCTGCCAGTAAAGTGACTCCTGTCCTATATTGGTTATGCCCCATCAAAGTGCTATTCAGGTTTAAAACTGCCCTCTAGTAGTTACTATTTCAACTTATCCCTGCTTATTTAAGTAATAATGCAGTAACCTCAACAATGCTAGAAAGAGACAGGCAAGGACTTGTAATGCTTGATGTTTGTTTACTGTTACGTTCCCCTGTCACCACAAACAGTATCGCTTAATTATGTATTTGAATTATTTATGTTTCTCAGTAGTACAGAAGCCTATCCTCTAGGTGCCTTTTGTTCAAATTTCTAACTATTGTTTTACTCTACCAAACCTATATAGAAAAATGTGGCATTTACTTTAGTTTTCTGTATGTTGTCAGTCAACTTGTACAAAGGAAATAGTACCGCATCTTTCAGTGACATGAAACACTGTTGAAAGAAGAAAAGAATTATACAATGACAAGAACAACTGTGAGCCAATAGGAATATAAAACGTCTTCACCTTCTTTTTATCTCACAGCATTCAGATGCTCATAACAGTTTAGAAAGCATACCGCCCACACCACAGGATCTTGCTCCTCTTTAATTTTCTCTAATTTGTGTAGTGAATAACCAAATACTCATAATGCAATTAGAAGATAATCAGGCTTGTAATTATGTTAATTGCTGGAGACTTACATCAATCCTCCAGCAAAGTGATAGGATTTCAGGGGAACTATTAACATGGGAAGAGAGAAGAAGCGCACATGAGAGAGAAAGAGATTGGGGGAGTGGGCAAATTGATGAACAGCTTAGGCTTGTATCATTGAGCAACAATGAGAATACAATGGTGCAACAAATGAAAAGGGCCTCAAGGGGAGAAGCTCAGAAAATGAGGTTTTAGGTACCAGCAACTCAACCTCTTTTGTCTGTTTTCTTCCCATAAATAATCATGTTGTGCATCTATATTTATTGTAATAAGCCCAATTCAGAGAAATCGGATCCATAGCTGAACAGAGAACAAAGGGGAACTGTTCAGCTATGCAGCAGTTTGCCATGTCTCCCACACCAGTGAAAGAGCCACTGTATTACCTTCTGTCCTCAGCTCCTGGGGGTATTCTTTTCTCATGGTGATGTCCAATATTACATTTAAAGCCATGATACTGCAACTGCAGTGGCCCGTCTCAGGACTGTCATGGATCAGTCATAATCTGTGAAGAACATACAATACGTAGTGGACTGACAGAATTTATGAAATAATGCACAGTGGAGATGCTTTTTTTTTATTTACTTTTTTGTCAGTACCTCATCGAGGTTGTAATGATTGTTTAAGCCTTTTGAAAGTGAGTTTTGTCAGCTGAAGTCTGATGTAAGTTGTAGACCATGTCTGTACTTTATTAGTGTGGCTATTTCTGAGTTTACAGAATAGTTTTCTGTGTTTAGACTACTTGCCAAAAATTGCCTAGCTGGCTTAAAATAATAATAAAAAAGTATTATTATTAAGTTACTTGTTTATAGTTTATAAGATAGTTTATAAATGTGAAGACAAACTAGTAAGGATCAAGGAAGTCAGGCTCCCTTTAGCCGCATGTGATCTTTTTGCCCACAGCTGCCATGATGAAGATAATGAAGAAAAAGATAATGAATAAACTCAGTTGTTTTCTCTTTTTGTCTGTATGTTTGTACATGCAATTAAACTAAAGGACATTTTGCAACATCTGATTAACTCTAGGAATGTACTTGGATGTAAAAGTGCATTAGTTTTTGCAACTCCATGGAAAAGCACTTTCTGTCATATCTTTTAAATGGGCATAACACTATTATTTATGAATTCTAAATAATGATCTAAAGAGCCGAGGGATCTTATAGAAAATATTTAAAGATATTTAAATGCCCTGTTTTGAAATATTTCCTATAAATGACTTGTTTTGTCCTTTTGATTCAGGTTCAACTATCAAGTGTCATCGGTCATTCCTACCATATAATGTCTTTAAATTCCAATTAAGCTTGATTTCTCAGTTCTAAAAAGCCTAGGAAGAGTCAAAAGAAACTCTCTCAAGGGCTTCATCTACTAGAGATTTCTCCCTGTTGTTTCTTCAAACAGATGAGTGCTGCATACCTTGACTTCAGCCATGACAACACAATTCCCATGAAGCAGCCCTTAAAAAATCACTCTGGAGCTCACACAGCAGGAGACTGGAGAGCATAAACCCAGTGTAAGCCCAAGCTTCCTTACATATAATTCTTCAGCTCTGTGGGGCTGCCTGCCCCCTTTTGGCCCACCCTGGTGTACCCTTGTTGCAGCAGTGTGGCAATGACGGGGGCTCTGAGATGCTCCCTATCTCTTCTGGGGCTCTGCAAGTGTCTGAAGGAACCGTGCTGTCTGACAAAAAGATCAAACTTGTAATATGCACAGAGGACACCTTCAGATCCAAACAATCCAGGTGAAAAGTTAACAAGGGGAATAGCACCACCTTCTTCTCTCCATGTCCTGCCCACATAGCTGTACACAACATCCATCCTAGCAAAGGGGAGCGGTTGTGCTATTCAGCAGTCCTCTCTATAAAGGATGTAGCGATACTCAGCTTTACTTTAGACAGACTGACACATTTAGACCTTCATGGAGCTACAATTTCGTTTTACCTCAACGACACTTCCAATATTCTGAAAGTGAGGTTTCGAATGCCAGGAGTTTCCACCCTTAAACTGACTCCCCAGCAAATTTAAACAAAACAAAACAAAACAAAACAAAACAAAACAAAACAAAACAAAACAAAACAAAACAAAAACCAACCCTATACCTTTGCATTTGCTTCTTTTTACTTCTTTCATGAAAGGTATCTACTGCACCTCCCTCCCTCCCTCCCTTGTTGGTGAGTTTCACTGTGTGGTATGTGCCTAACACACAATGATCTTCACATGAATGCAGTTGTGAAGATATCATTATGTTACTGTTACTAAATTTAGGATAGACATCGTAGTCAGTAATAAAGTATAATTTAGGTTAATTAAGTACTGTTGTAGATGTGCATAGAGTTTTAAAACACTTTCGCACCAACCTTTTGTATGATGTAATTTTACTGTCTTTTGTTGAGGTATGCTACAGATTCCCATCTAGTCTTAGGAGAGGAAGGAGTAGAAAGGATGATGCAGGCAGGGAAACTTTGTATTCAAAGTTGAAATTTGAAAGAAAGGAAGGTTTGTTCAGTTATGACTTCGTTTCATGCTTCTCTTGGAATCTTCCTTGGATTGTACCTGTCAGGCACAAGCTCCTCAAAATTGGGCTTATGTCTGCTTGGAATTTGGGTTTGCTTGTACAGGTGGGATAAGGGGTTGACTTATAAATCCCAGTGGCAGTATCAAGTGAAAAAGTCCCTTCAGGGCCTCTTGGCACTTTCTGTTGGTAACACAATAACAGTATTTCATGACATTGTCTAGGATATGGAGCACAAGCAAGAGAAGGCGTTATTATCCGCAAACCCCATATGCTGGTTCAATACCCAATTTCTTTTCTCCACAAAATATCTTTTCTCCTGGCTGTCAAATCTCGGGATTTTCCTACAGGTTAAATTCAAGATTTCTGAGATTCTTGCAGACTCCCTATAGCTGTTCCTATAGCTGTCTTTCTCAGTCATTAATTCACAGTGTGCCTGTATAGTTTCTTATTAAAGGCCTTGGAAATTGCTGCCTGACCTGATCAGGGTTCTCCAGCTTATTTAACGCTTCACGAAGCATCCCAAGCCTGAAATAACTAAAATCAATGTAACCAGTGTAACAGACTCAGGCTCATTGTCCTGACACCCAGCCTCCCCAAATGCAGCAGGTCCCGGTCTCTTTTAAATGAATTGCATCTACCACACTTCTTTGTAGGGTGACACCTGAGAAGGTTGCTGTACGGGGATGAAATAGAGGCACACCAAAGGAAAAAAAAAGTGTCAATGTCTGCCTTTGTCAATATGAAGAGCTTAAGGAGGACATTTTCTTTCTTCTGTGGAAGAAATAACTATATCTTTGGTAGGACATTCTGTCTCAGCCACTAATGTAAGGGAATAGTGGTCCAGGCAGAAAGAAATAAAAGATTCACAAAAATATTCTGTGATTTGGATGAAGTTCAGATCACAGATCTATGTATCAGAATCAGGAGGAGCGGAAAAAGCAGAAGGAGGATTCCATGACATCAATGAAAATGTATAAATTGTAAAAAAGCTTCTTCTCCAAATCATTGCAAGCATGTAGTCTAATGACAATGCAGACTGAAACAGAGCATAGCATTATTTTGCCCCATCAGAACATCACACATCTCCGTGCCCATGACTGTATAGTTCAGTAAAGGAAATGTACTTAGTTCTTATTTCCTGCCTTTGAACCTCGCCCCAGCTAATTTGTTTTTTAATTTGGGGAAAATGAGATAAATTCAGCATTCATAATTAAATCACATCAACAATTGTCTTCAAACCATAATTAAATCACATCAACAATTGTCTTCAAACCTCTGTTACCTCAATATTGACAGTTTGCTTGTCAGTATATGATTTGTTATCCACTGACTTGTAGTGGTTTGGAAGAGTTTACTTCCAGATGTCAGCAGTCCCTAGCTTAGGGGAGGTGCACACGTAGGTGCACATATCCTTGTGTATTCACGTGCCAGTATGCTAGAGGATCAGAGTCCACTGTTCACACAACTTTAGTAAAATTGTCTCACGGAAGTTTTGGAAGCGTTTCTTATTACTGCTTATTAGTCAAAATGATGTTGTGATATCATCACACTTTTAATTGTCCTGCCTCAACTTTTTCCCAGCTTATGAATAGAGAAACTGCAGAGATCGCAACATACTCATCTTTCTCAGCACTCAGTTTGTATAAGAGCCACGCTCTTCGTGGAGGGTCTCTACCGGAATATCCTCCCATCTGTCCCACATCTTTTGTCTACCACATATTTATCTGCTCCTGTGCACTTTTGCCCATGCTGGATCCATGCCTTGGTATTCTTATACTAGAAGTGTCCAGTGGCATACATATATCCCCAGTGACAAGCAAGCTACTTCAAATTACTGTACATCTTCAAAATATATAGGTAAATATGCCACCACATTTCCTCTGTGATAGAAGTTGATGACGTGCACGCGTGGACACACATCTACCACATGTAGAGGCAGCTGCTCCAGCTGCTGTGATTACTGCCAGTGTAGGATCAATACAGTACAACACAATTCTCTTTCTGTGATAGCAGTACCTGAGCAAATTAAGTTTGGAGTTGATATTATTGCTTTTGTAGAAAGGACATCAGCTTCTTCTAGAGCAGAGTGTGAAAAATTATGCTAGTAAAGCTCTAACCATCCTACTAAAGATGTTAATTACTAGTGCAGGTTACCACATTGTTCTAGGAGGAAAATACACAGATATAAATCAAGCTGGTCTACAGTGTGAATATTCAGTTTTGTGTTTGGAAAACTGAACTGCTCATCACTGAATGCCTTGGTCTAGGTAAGCTTTGCAGTGAAGAAACAATTGTTGATTTTTTATAAATATGTCTTGTTATTCTAGGAGTTATGTGAAAATCTCAGTAATGCTGAGCTACGGTACAGCCACTAGTCAGTCAGAAAAAGTGTAATTACATTTTTTGGGGGAAAGTAGATAAAACAATAAGAACCTTTTCCCAAAACTCTGGCCATATGCAGGAAGGTGAAATGTATGAGAAGAGTTTGGGATGAGAGAGAGATGGGTGTAATTTCTTTTCGTTTTTCCTGAGGGAGCTGTGTGCAGGCAGAAAAAAAAGAAAAAAAAAAAGCAACAGACATATCAAGGAAGAAGGCAGAAGAAATCCAAGGACAGCCAGAAAAAGGTGATCTTCAGAAACAGCTAAGAGAGAGTGTCTTTGGGTGAAACACTGTGCTAGATAAATCTTAAGTGTGGATACTTGTTTTTGTTTATGTTTTTGTTTTGAAACAAAACATTGCATACATTCTTCGTCTAGACAAATAATTCTATGAAAGAGCTGCCAGACTCCATCAGCAACTCTCCTCCAATCTGCAAGACACTGATTTTAGCTAAGTGCTTTATTAAAAAATAATACTATTTTCTGTTGGTTTGTGATTATAGTAAGACTTTACTTTGCCTTTACTTTGTAATTAATATAATCTCTCATATTATTTGTATTCCATAAAAAGATGCTTGTAAAGTTAGTTTTAGGAGCATGTTTTAAAACAAAGAGTTTGGAGAAAAAAATGGAAAGTTCTTTTTGTGCTTTCCTGCAGATTGGTGTCATGGCACACAGTAGATTATCTTGCTTATTTATTTGGATTTACAGCCTAGAATGAAAATAAAAGAAAGGCTATGTAGAATAGAAAGCAGAAAACAATTACCTTCAACAAAACTGGAATGAAACTCCTGTAAATTTTGCCAGGTCTATTGTCTCCGCTGCCAGGTTTCTTCATCTTGTGCCAGGTTTCTTCATCGTATGCCAGCTTTTCTCTCTAGATGCTGGTTAATTTTTCCATACATCAAATGCTTCACACCTGATTAGGTTGGCTTTTGCACTGCTAGAAGGACAGGACATTGCTGACCTGCTATGACTAGAAGCCAGACTGTCTTTTGGAAACATTGGCTCAGTTTGGAGACTCTCCTAGGGACACCTTGTGGAGGGTAATCAATTTCCATCAGGACACGAGTTCAGCCTCTCTCTTGTGACCATCATAATATAATTAAAAATTATCCTCAAGAAATTTTACTGTGTATTTCCACCAGCTGTGCCTGACTCCTTTCATTCTGCTCTTTTGACAGCAGTATCTTTGCCCATCTCAGATGGTCTCCAGTGAGCTCCTGCATTCGGGAATGTGTTGTCTTTTGTTTTAAGTGGCCTACCAAAGCCTTTCTGCTGGTGTCCCAGTTCATGCTCCATACACTCATACATTCATTAGGTCGGCTTCATCATGATTCATTAATTACAAAACATTGTTTGTGGCTTTTTTACTAGCAGTTTTTTGTAACATAAAGAGGTTTCTTTTTCTCTGTTCTTATAATGACATATAATCTAAAAGTTGTGTGAAAGATTTATGCTTGAAGGGAAGCAACTGGGTCAGGGACACTGCACAAGATTTAAGTCACTGGGGAATTCACCCGTCTGATTGTGTTTTCCTGGACTTTTTTGGTAAAGAGAGCCGCTAAGCTGGCAATTGGAAGTCATCATTTCCTGCAGCTCAGAGTTAGGTGCCTTTGTTCCTTTTGATTTCCCAACCTCTGTCACTGAACTGCCTCTTTATTTTTTCAAACACAACTCATGATAGTGGTGACCACCTTTTATACAGTTGCTTTGTGGTTCCAGCACTTGCTTTAGAAGGGGACATGCCAGTGTTCATTTATCCTTGCCCTGACTTGGAAGGGTGTCCTGCTGGAGTTCAGACCTTGCACTGCTATCTCCTGGGCCATCAGAAAGGCAGCAGGGGTGAAAGGATAGTCTACCATCTCGCTTCAGTCCAAATGGAATACCTTCAGCCAAAATTGAAGAGTTTCTGCCAAAACTGCAAGGTCCAAGAATCCAGGGCTAGACTGCAGAGGGAATGTGCTGCTAAACCAGCAGTAAAAGCACCATTGGGATATAGCTTACATTTTAAGCAGGTGAAATAAGAAATATCAGGATGTGAAGCAGAATTTGATGTGAGAGAGATTGCACCATGCTATGAAGTAACATTAAGTGGGTCCTTCCAGGAAAAGAAAATGTGGAGCTGGCTGTGAGTCCCAATTTTATACACCATTCTTAATTCAGCGCTGTAGAGAGATGCCTACTCTGCAAGATTTCAGACTCACTCATCCAGCCATTGGCATTTCCTTTTGATTAGATTAGGCATCTGGTGTACTTAGGTGAATCCCATCCCTTGGCACCAAACCATCCTTATCCATCCAGCAAGGAACTTGAGTGCCCAGCAGGCTCAGCACTGCAGGCAGAAGTCTGGCTGCCTGTGTGAGGACCAGCTCCCACTCCTGGGCTCTGTGACCTGCATCAGCCTGCTGGGAAACAGCCCTCAGAAACCTCCTCAGGGCCTTCTCCTGCTTTGCTTAGGAACTGCATTTAACTGCATTTAAACTCAGGCCCTGGACCATGGTACTCACCTGAGCTGTGCTGTGGCCGTGTCTGTACCTGGTCAGGGACCTCTGACCCCAGCCCCTACTTGCTGACATGACTTTCTGACTCCAACTTGGACCTGCCTTATCACCACAGATCTGTCTGGTGATCTCCTAACCCCAGTCATTGTCACTGGCCATGCTCTGCTCTTCTCATAGGGCACAACTATAGGTTCTCCACTATATTCTCACTTTCTCTTCCTTTCAGTTTACCATGAAGTTCTTATTTGTTTTATAGTAGAAAACACATGAGGTTCTGTGTGGAATGTAGCATATTTCTTCTTCCTTTCAGTGCATTACTTTCTTTTTAAAATTCATAAAGGCATGGAATCTTTATAAGCTGATGGGCATGAAGAAAAGAGATGCAATTATATGCTTGGAAATTAAACTCATGGACTGAAAGTCTGAAACATGGTGAGCTGTTCAAAGCTTCTAAAGCACGGATATGGTTATTACATTAATTTAAGTAACATAGACATTTCTCTGTCTCTTTTTGTATATCTCTACCCTTTTACCATGATTCCATGATTGCATGATGTGATATGTCCTATTTCAAGAAAGACCTCAAGCATGTCTTTAGGTTCATTCTATTCAGGAAAGCGCTTCAACATAAGTTTCAAGCTAAGGATATCCTTTAATACCTTTTCTGTTTTGTTTGCTTTACTGGGTCTGATTTGAAAAGTTTGAGTAGCCTGACTCTGAAAAAGAGGGTCACTCCTAAGAACTTAAATCACTGGTAGATTATTAAGGTCATCCAAAATGTGTGCATAGTATTGAAATAAACACAACACACATTCTGTAATGTATGGGGTTTTTTTCCCTAAAAAAAAATCCCTACAGATTGACACTTTAAAAGCATTCAAGTGTTTCAAAATAGTTCATTCAATTTTGTTTTCTTGCTACAAAAGTCAAGGGCCTGTCAGTTGCTCTTTCCCGGAACACCAAACACCCACAACTCCCTTCTGAGTCAAGCATCAGGCAAGGGAAAATGGAGATTAGGAGAAAACATAGCTACATATTCTAAAATTTTTAAAAAACAGCTTGAACTGTTGAAAAGATGTTCTTAAAGCTTATTTTACTTTTGAATACTTACCTCCACATTGAAGGTTGTGTCTACTGAACTATAACTTTGCTGTAAAGTGCTGAGTATAATGTACCCTTCTGAAAAAATTTCAGATAGAAATCTGAGTAGGTTAAAATATATACTTCAAATAAATACTTCACTAGTGAATGATATGTATAAGTTTCATCAGGAGCTGCATCTATCAGACCAGTATAAATCAATGTCCTTCTTAGAACCATTTAATAACTGCAAAATAGAGACCAGAAACTACCTATGCTCCCTATACCTAAACCATATACTATTTGTGTATATCGTTTGAAATGGAGAACAGAGCAAAATCTTAATCTAATGTTATTGATGCGTTGAATGTGTTTAGTTTTAATTGGGACCTGACAAGTTTCACTTTGGATGTAGGAAGTTTCTTCCCTTTAAGTAACAGGATACTTACTAGCTTCAAACCACAACTCAGTCCTTGCATACACTTTCCTGCTGGATACTGTGACCAAGAGTCTAAGTCCTTCTTGGTGTAGTAAAATCCTGTCTTTTTAGACCAGATTACAAGTGGCTTCTGTGTGTTTCTGCGTTCCTCACTGTGCTTTTTGTGCAGCTATGCACTTGGTCACACATAATTCCCCATGCTCAGGGAAGGTATTTCCTTGCTAGACTGAGATTTAAAAGAGAAATAGTTTCACTCTGTCCTCCTGTTTTCTGTGTTCTAGCAAGCACTGTTGTATATTGCTCTGCCCTGATAGATACAGCTACTGTTCACAAAGTGCATGTGGCCCAAACCAAGTACAGTTCCCAAACTGGGACTGTACCATATGCATATGATGCACACCTAGCTGTGTGTAGGTGTGTGTGTAACACAAATCCCCCCTGCACAGGGGAGGCCGAGGCTGATATTGGTACTATTGCTGCATCTGCTTCTGACTGACACTTTGAAAGGAGCCCTGAACTCCTTAGCAAACTGCTGTAATTGTCTTTTTATGGCAATTCACTACATCTGGAGTTCCCTCTCTTCTCTTGACTTTTGAGAAGTTTTAAATACATGATATGGCTCTGGTCCATTTGTGAGCTTTGGGAGGTGACTGGTAGGGTCAGAACAGTTGATAATCTTTGCCATAGATCAGTCCTGGCAAAAATTCATATTTTGGAGTCCTTCCAACTCTCGTACTTTTTCTGGGACTGTAATATTTTGCACAAATCCTTAAACGGGCTTTAGGAAAGAGAATTTTGCTCCATTTGTGTGCAGTGTGGGATACAGGGCAAGGTTGCAGAGGGCCGAGCCCACCAGAAGCCTGGTTCTGACCATGGCCTTTAGACCCTTCCCTGTTACAAACGCCCCCAGCTGGTTTCACCAGACATGTTCCAGGGAAATGCCTTCACTCTGCCAGCCAACCTGCAGGACATTACACACTCAGCAGTGCGCAGAAAGTACTAAAACTTGCATATGAAGAAAAACAGTAATTCTGGCTGTGGACTAAATAGAAGCAAGAAGAGAAGCAACAGGCAGGCAGAATTAAACTACGGTTGTCCTAAGTACACAGAAAATTACTTTATGAGCCCAGCACACATAGCCAATTTTCTATTGTGCATTGAGAAAAAAGCTTGCAAATATAAAATAATATTTCAAAATGGAAGCATGCCTAATACACATATTCAAGGATAATTAGCAGACCAGATAGCTGTGAGAAGTGATTTTGTCTTTTATTACATCTGCATATTGGTGCATGGTGGCAGATTACTTTTGTTAACTTTATATAATTTTATGGCAACATTAATGATGTATATAGCCTTTTGTGGGGAGGGAGAGGAAGTTATAACCTAATATATTGTAAAGCGGGAAAGGCAGACCTAATCTAACCCATGGCTGACTGTTTCCATCCTAGCCCCATGAGGGAGACACTTCTGCCAGAGAACTTCTCAAGTGACATTTCCCATCAGGAGCAGCACTGATTCTAGCATTGAAGGTTTCTCAGGATTTGTCCACACACCACATCGTATTTGGCACTCTCTTCACCACAGACCGAGCTATAGCATTTTCTAATACTCACTGATCCAAATGAGCCACAGAATAGTCATGAAGTGTTTTACTCTGCTGGCAGTTAGATCTACAACTTTGAGGAGTAAGACTTCAATATAACTCTTGAACCACAACTCTAGTATCAGCCCCTAACCCTTGGCTTAACTGTAGCTATATGATACATGCCAACGAAGAACTGACTGTAAAGCATTTGGACCTATTGATGAGAGAATGAATGAGTAATCTTGTTTATATGGTATTATCTTCAGCTATAGTATGGTCCTACACTGAATTATCTGAGTGCACGTTCTCAGGTCAGGATTAGTTCTAGCATCCCTATATGGCAGCCTGCATAGGCCTGCTCCTTTTGAGCAAATCACTTAGCATTTCTATTCCTTAAATTGTTTGGGTGGGGACAGATGGCTGTGACAGACCTTGTATATTCTCCTCTTCACAGCTTCTCCAATAGTCCGTAAACCAAATCTCCAACACCCTACGATTTCAGTTCTTGGCTTTGTATCACCAAAAATTGCTAGCTGTGCCAAATTTGGGAAGCAGAGTGGATTTTGAAATATGGAAAAGTATCCAGTAGGGACCAAACTAAAGCTATCAAATTCATTGAACAGATTATAAACCATATTTAAAGCTATTTCTCCATGGGTTAAAAGCTGGTTCATTAACAAAAGATTTAAATGTTTGCCACTCCCCTACCTCGGTACAGTAGAAAAAGTTCTGAAAATGTGATAGCTCTCTACTGTATTGAACAGAGTCAAATCCTTCATATAAGCCAAACTTCAGTTCTCTACTAAGAAAATCCTATATGCCACTTTATAGCGCATGTTTATTCTGTAGTGAAAATGAAACAAATCCTTAATACAGCATCAGTGCTGCCTATTGAGCTTTGTATTCTTATAAATGTTCCCATGGGAAATCTGAAGGTTGGCACTGCTAGACTGTATTTTTAAAATATCACAGATGGGGTGCAAACCAGCATCATGTTGCTTATTACTCTGGTGATCTATCTAATGGTATTCTTTGCTGCTGAAATCTAATAAAAAATAACATTTTTGAAATATTAGATATTGGATTAAAGCTCCTAATTGTCTCTTTCATAACCAAGGAAGGTCCATATTAATAATTCTTTACAGAGCCATTCAAAAGAAGACATCTGTTTCGGCATACATTGTGAAACTCAAATCTGTCCAGTGCAGTTTTATTCATTCGTTACTTTCCATGAACAAATGTGACTGCACATTTATTTAAATCTTTAGAAATGTGGATGAACAAACAGAAGACAAAGTAAAGTTAAACCTGAATTGGAGACATGCTGTTAAGGAAAAAACAGTTCCACCCGCAGTAGGTGGTTACTACCCTTACAATAACCCAGTACAATAATTCTGATATGGTCAAACTGTGCCTCTCATATTCACTGCCTCAAATGGATGGACAGTTCCAAAAAGAGTGCAAAAACCCCACTTGCTCAGTAAAAGGTCATAGGAAAGAGAGAAGAAATGCCAGGCACAGAGGCTGACCTATTCAGAATATAATCACACCTTCTTTAAAAAGACATCTCCATTACAAAGGGTAGAGATTTACTGCATTCTCCCCGCTTCCCCAATGCAGGTACCATGAGTAAGACTTTCAGAAATGAAGAGGGTGTGGCATAAAGTTTTATTATTCAGCCACTGTTTCTATTCGAATTATTAACAGTTTATGCACTAGTGTGAGGGAATCATATTTTTGATGTACTCAGGCAGCAGTTTTCTGGGTTTGGCCTATTGCTGAATGCAGTTCTGTTGGAAGCTATGAGGTTGACAGTCATGAAAGTGCTGCCCTCTGTTTGCTATAGCTCCTACACAGTGTGGGCATTTTCAGTACTCCCAAGCACAGTTTTGGAAACATCACATTTTTATGACTTTGGTTCAATTATGACCGAACTCAATGCTTTTTGCTGCTCAATTCCTAGACTGCTATGTTTACTGAGTTGAAAGCGAAATTAATTCTGGCCCATAACCTCTCCTAAGAACTGAAACAAGTGACTAGAGTAGAGGAAATGGATCCATACAAGCAAAGGAGAAGGTGATAAAATTGGAAAAAAAAGGCGAAGGAATGTGCTTAAAGTGACAAATCTGGGGATTGTATGCCCATCTTGGCCTTGAAGGCAGAAAGCGATGGTAGGAGAGATGGGGCTCTGTTTTATTAGGCAACATATATTCTCTCAGCTGAAAAGTACAGAAAAATTACTCTCCTGTTGTTCTCCTGATGCCTGTGCCACTGAGGGGCAAATTTGGGATCAAAATAAACCCTGGTTTAAATATAAACCTGTAAGTCTTTTTGCTGTACCAGCAAAACTGAAGTCCAAAAAATTACAGATTTTTCTTCTACAAATGATCTGTTTACATTAGCAAGAAAGAGTAACAGCATGGATTGGTGGAATAAAGAAATCCTTGATGCTTTCAGGAGCTTCTACTAGGTAGACTGCATATCAATGACGATCCTTATTTTTACTCAATAATGTTTACAAAGAGACCCATTCTTGGAATATCAAATCTCCAGAAAAGTGCATCTTCATCGCAGGGCAAGAAATTATGGTAATGCTGTTTTAATTAGGTAGCAATTGTCAGCAGTCACTGCCATTAAACTAATCAGTATTTTGTACCAAAAACCTGCCACTCAAAGTTGGTGTCTCCCAAACTATAATGATCCTTTACAATTTTACAGTGTTTTCCACCCCCAGATAATTTTTGCATTTTGCATGTACAGAACGTGGGACCTGGTAGGCTGTCTGGAGGAGGCGCTTAGCAGGCAGCTGACCCGAAAGACCCTGCATGAGGTGCAAAGAAGAAAAATGAAAGCCAGTGTTGCCTCTTGGGGTTCCCTAATGTATCTACAGTGTTACCAGAAGGTTCAGGAAGTTGCATCTGTCAAGTGTGAAATTCTTAAGCTCCAAAAATGCCCACTTAGAGAATTAGGAAACACCTGGAGATTTTCATCCACCAGAATGCTCTCATCTCTTCATCATATGCAATATATAGCCTAAATGCACATTTTTTCAGAAGTGTTTTATTGCCCATTTGTTCAAATTCCCATTTTATGTTTTTATCCCTTCAAAGGTGTGAAAGCAATACTTGTTCTATATTAACAATATATTTATTCATTTCCAGTGGTATGGATTTTGGCCTTTGAATGCCAACGTTCTGCTTTTGAATGGGCCTATGATGAAGTTGCATCCACTCTATCCCATGTTTTTATAAATATGAAAATAAGATGACAATGAGGGGTTAAAAGTAGCCTAAGAAAATTATTAAATAACTTGTTTCACTGGTGCTTTAATTTGTAGCCTTGACCATCATCAGGGGCATAAATTAAGTTATAACAGCTGTGGATGAGTATTCAGGGCTGGGACCTGAGTTTTGTATTCAGAGGGATGTATTGAAAGTTAAACAAACTCATCAGAGTCACCTTAAGTACATGAACATTTCTGGTGCATTTTGCAGTTTTACAGCTTTGCTCCAAAAACAACATCGTGAGGTTATACAATGAGACACTCAAACAGCCAAGGGACATAGAAACACTGTCAGAATCACTAGAGTGCAGTTACAGAGCACTTTATAAAGTAATATGAGTAATTGCATGTAACAATTGCCAATGTCCACTAGCACTAACAATGTCTGTAGTGCAGTAGGTGAAGAGTGCTGTGGCAGACTTTTAAATGATGATTATCTTCTGCAATAGTGGTTCATTTCAAACTAGCAAGCTTGTCATTTCCCTGCAGTGGTTTCTCCTTCACCTATTGCATGTGGCCTGCACTACTGAAAGTGATTTAGTGGTGACAAATTTTGCAAAATTACAGTATTTTGTATCCTCATTGTTCTAGGTAATGTTCTGTTAATTTTGTCCTGGTTTACAAATGTCTTCTCACATTTCTTTTAGCTGGCAGGTCCCCAGGTACTGTGGAGATGGGATAGGCTGCTCAGTTTTGTTTCATGTAAGAAACAAACCCAAGACATTGTTGGAACTGGTGCACTTCAGCTCTCTGACAAGCAGTGGTGGATTTTCCAAGAGTGTTTATAAGAAGAATGAGTTGGAATAGTCTCAGTATCTAGAATTGCAACAGAGGTCTACTGTCACTTCCTCAAAGGAGTTTCTCAGAGACGCAAGCTGTAAATTGCAGAGAAAAATGAAGAGGATGCCTTTACTCAATTAATTAGCCTACATCTTCTATAAATCAACAAACATATGGTGGCAAAGTTTTTGATGCAACAGAAGTATGAACCAATAGAATCCAAGGGTCCTAAAATATTTGTTCTAGCCTTCCTGTAACTTGCAAAATGGCCTATTTCTTTAAACATCATGCTTTATTCCCAAAGGAATATATCAAGGCATCATAGGAATGCTGAAGCCTTTTGCTAGCTAGAAATAAACCCATTTACTGACACTGTCAGATGGTCAAAAAGATAACCAGTTCCCAACAGCGTAGCAGTTGTATGCTTAGTCCCAAAGATGGAAGAGTTGGTGCATAGGAAACCAAATATGAAGACAGATTTGCAGTGCCATGGTGACCCCTGAATTGTAATAACAATCACTTTGGTCAGTGGTCTCTAAAGTGGAGGAGAGGAGAGTTGGAGAAGAATTAACTATCAACTTCAGAACAAGCTAGTGTCTGAGGACTGGTGGTGCACATGGAAAATTCAGATTCGTCTCTCAGTGACCAAGCTAAGAAGTCAAGTATTCCACTGCAGAATTTCCCGACTAAATGTTTGGTAACTGGTGCATTTCTGCACCAATTCTTCATTTTTTATAAAATTGCATTTTCTAGCTAAACAACATTCATCAGAAAAACCCCAGCCAGCTTTACTTGGGAATAAAGGGGTAAAGTTTATTATGAACAAGCACATTTAAAAAAAAAAAAAATCAGCTTTATATATGCTAGTGCTTGAAAAATGGTCATGTAAACGGAGGACCTTGGAAAAAAAATTTCTTTACATATTGAAGTGTAAATGCCGAAAGAATAACTAGATGTTGTTCATAGTCCTTTTTTTTCCTCCAGGGATAATAGACCGAACAGCAAATAATGGTACAAATGAGAATAGAACTTTATGCTGTTTGACATAAAATACACAATGGAAAACTAATATAGTTACATCAATAAATCTTTTAAATGCAGAGAATTCCCTCACTCCAGTGTTGTATTATGAATTCAGTAGCATAACACTTTATTTGACAGTTGGTAGCAAAACTTGAACTCAGATTATTAATAACCTTTCCACAGTCTATCATTAATGTCAGTGGGTGCGGTTTAGGAGTTTTATTTTGGCAAGTATAATATGTTAACATATTAACTGACTGCTCGTATAGTCAGAGCAGAAATGCTAGCCAGGAAAGGCATTTCACACCGATTCTGAAGGCACTAAAAATAAACTACTGCTTACTAACTCAGACAACTTGGTAAATGTCTGATTTCTCCAGCCTTTGAAGTGCTACATCAACACTTAGTCTAGAGTTTAAGACATTTCTTTCAGTAAGCATTTACATAGAAGAGGACAGTTTGGCTACAGGACATTTACAGCAGACAAATCATGTCATTGATATCTTGTCAAGTTTCACATCCTGTGAAGGCAACCGGTGTCAGTGTGTTCTGCTGAAAGCAGAGGACGGCTGTAAGAGCAGCCTGTGGAGCTGCTGCATATTGACCTAGACCATGGGGCACAGATACAATTTTTCATACCTTATGTTAGGCTATGGGATCTGCTTTTAGCGGTACTGGTGTACGTAATACCTTTACTGCAGACTACAATTGGTACCATATAAGAGGTCACTGTGTCAGCATGGAATGGTATATAAATGTAACTCTGCAACAAAAACTATGGGCTAGATGAACACTTGTCAATTTGTTTTGAATTAAGAATTGAACATAAGAGTAGACTGGTAAAGGTCAATTACAATTTTCCATTACTAGTCTTTGTTCTGGGAAGAATTATGCTACTTTGCCCTCTTTGGTGTACCAGTACCACAGGGAAGTCATTGTTCAAGGTTGTCCAAGATTCTCCTAATCCTCCAACTGCTGCTTCATAAGGGACACTATCAAGAGAGGGCATATGCTTTCTCTTTTGGTACATGGACTCACAGTGTCTCTGATCACTTTCCTCTCCTTTGAAGCCATGTAAAGCCTGTTAGAAGCTAGCCTTAGAAGATAAATCTGAAGTTACATAGAGTATAAAAATCTGTGCCTGGAAGTTGCCTTGAAGAGATCATCTAGTTCCTTCTCTTGCTACCAGGCTGAGGACTCAAACCTAGACCATCCCTGACAGATGTTTACTTACACTGTTTTTTAAAAAACTTTGAATGAGGGGTCTTTTAAAATCACTGTGCTTCACTGCTAAAGACTGGAGAACTATTTTAACACTAGTTGGATTGTTTTTTCCTAATAGCTAGCATAAATATCTCCTGTTACAAATTGAGATAACTACTTCCTCTCCTACCCTCACTGGATACAGAGAATATTGATTGTTGTATTTTTCATATGTATTACAAGAAAAGTCACTTTTCAGGCTAAACAATCCTAATTTTTTTCAACTTTTCTTTACATTATTCTTTCTAAATATCTTATAATTCTATGTTGCTGTGTTCATATTTTACTAATTTTCTTTTCAAAAGGGTGATGTGATTGCTCAATTATCTTTGGTCTGTCCTCCCAGTTTAATTTGTTGAGTCCAATTTTTTTTACTTTCTGTCTTGTAGTCTTTTCATCTGGGCTATCTTTTCTCTAGTTTGTTTATTAATATATTGTTTAGACAGGTTGAAAAGCTTTACTAATGTCAAACTAATTTAGATCTATTACTTCCCACGAGCCAAAAGAACAATTTTTCTCTCACAGTAGAAAATTATACAGGCTTGATATGGTGTGTCCTCAAAATCTGTGTTGATTGTTTCTTGTCAACTTATCCTTTCAACACTTAAAGATAGATTGTTTAAGAATAATGACAGCAACAATGGTTGTAGTATGTTCTAATGACTGTAGACAATAGCTTATCTCATGTGCAACACCCTAAAACTGCTTTTATTCCCTTTTCAAGATGAGTACTTTATTTTACTGTCCACAGTTCCTCCCCTGTGGATTCTCTCTGCATCTCTTAATAGTTAATTTTTTTTCTTGTAATTTTTTATTATTCTAAGTACAGAAATTCAGTGCATTTATTTAACATAAACTTGTCCTTTTTTTAACCTACTAATTTCTTTTTCTGTCCTGGTACCTATTCTCTTGTTGAAACTAACTTTTCATATTTAACCTCATTTGAGCAAAATGGCGTTGGATAGTTCAGTCTGCACTGCATCATATAGTTAATTTTCTATTAAGTAATGGACCTAATTTGCCTGTGTTTTTCTTTGACTTCTAAAGGACTGTAAAATCTTCTTGGATGTGCAATACTGTAAGTAGAGCCAGTAGAAATCATATTTGATTATTCCCTTCTGTTTAACATTTTGCCTGAATTCAAGAGAAGTGGGATAGCTGTACAGAAAATAGCATAATTAGTTTGCACTGCTGAAGTGTTCCAAAAGACATATCATGGAGGTATCAAGGTACTGATGAAGAAGGCAAATTTCGCCTTTTCTCTGTATAAGTATTACTGTACCTTGAACATGTAATTCAGTTTATAGGGCTTTTCTTTTCCCCAGTAAAATGTAAAGACAGTGAAAAATAAGGACTGATTTTAAATAATGTTTTAAATAGTTAATATGGATGTCGTAGCCTGCACTGTTAATGTTACTAGGCTAACTTGATGAAGTGACATTACAATAAGTAATGCATTGCAACAAATGGTGTATATTGTGACAAGTTTATTTTCATATTAACATACAATTTAATCATAGGCAATTTTCCAATTTCCACACCACATGAAATGCTTTCCCCCATCCCCATATCTGACTTCACCATGTACGTTAGTTTAGAACTTTATTTTAAAACTTAAAACTTCAAGGTCTCAAATGCTAAAGGGAAATGGTCTGTTTTCATACATTGTGTGCCCATTTTCAAGTACATTAAAGCCTTATTGAATTCTTTCTTTCTGATCAGATAATTAGAAAATTTTCTTTTGTGAATAACAAAGTGACAGACTGAGATTTGATTCCAACTGCAAACACTTCCCATACTGCTAATTCAGAATTTCTGTACATGTGGAATGTGTGTGTATTACTTTTGGTGGCACAAGTTACCCAAGGCAATTAAAGGCAATGAGACAGTTGAATGTCAAGAAATAAATACAGAATTAAGAGCAATAAATAATTTTCTCTTATTTTAATGGCACTGGACATTGTTCCGAGGACAGGAAAATTTCATAAGCATTTACTTTCAATGTTCTCCTTAGAGAGATCTGGCTACTGTCATACAATGAAGTTTCTGAGTTTTAGATACAAAAACCTCTGCCCTTCCTTTTCACTCCCAATAGCTGGTGAGAAAACTGCCAGAAATCCCTGATTTGGCTCCTATGCCCAGGCCCTACCACTGCAACGAAGTTTGAACAACATTAGGATTCCTTAAGTTTTGAGTCAGTGGGACATGAAAGATGCTTTTCCCAATGTTATTCCTAGAGTATAGGACATGAGGATACAAAATGACATAGAGGGCATCTCAAAGATGATATAGATCTGTAGGACATATATCCCTCATCCCCTGCTGCCTCAATGCCAGGCAGGTTCCTGTGTGTGCCCAGGGTTCTCCTCTGGTAGGCCCTGAAAAAATCCTGAAGAAATTATAAAACCCCTTTTGTTTGACACAGAAAAGCTGGAGGGTACAAAGGGTATAAGGAACTAAATGTAAAGAGACAGGTGAGCTATGTGGGCTTTTTTGTCTTTCAACCCTGTGAATAATTTATCCAGCAGTAGATGTGTAGATATGCCAAATGAAATAATAATATAGTTATTTTGCAATTAGGGAAAATTCCAATTCTTAAGACTGACAACTGACAGAAAGACAAGAAACAGTGGAGGTTGTATTATTCTTGCATATAATCTTCGCTTAAAAGCACAAAGAGTTAATCTTATCATCCTACACATGGTTGCATTTATAAAAGATAAAAATCGCAAACAAGTAATGCACAGTTACTTGTTACATATTCTTCCCATTACAGTTGACAGGTTCATTAATCATACAGTGTATTTTACTATTAGAGGCTCTAAAGAAGATCAAATCTCTTGTAATTTTTCTTCTTCTTTTCCATTTGATAAGTATGTTGTTTCAATGTGCAGATAAAATATAGTGTCAGTCACAAACAGTCCCAGGAGAATTGCAACTCTCCAGTTAGAAAACTCATCCTTATTTGCAATGTAAAATTCCATGGAAAATGCATCATTTCCTTTTTAACTTGACCATTAGATTGAGTAAAATGCATATGCCTGGGCATTCACAAAAGAAGTAATCCAGAATGAAGTGCCTGTGGATATGAGCAATGTTTAAGTAATAGAAATATTGCTTACTGCATGTTGAAAGCATTAGCTATGAATACCCCTATTCATAACATCACATTGATTCATAATTAAAGCCCTGTGAAAATTATAGAGAAAGTTGACATGTTTCACAAGCTGTTCATGGTAAATGTAGCAAATTTTACAGTTTGTTGTGACTTGCCAATAAAGAACTCTCAGGAAGAAAGATAAAGAAGTGATTCTACGATACTGAGTTTTAGCAAGTGTGACTAACACAAATGACGACCTATGCAGAAGGCTTAGACCTGGTTTTTCAAAGAAAATTATGAAAACTTCCACTTTAGAAGAAGCAATCTAACATGTCTAATGAGAAACATTTTGGTGGATGTACAGCAGTAAATTCTAGCCTACATACGAAGTAGGAAAGCCTCAAGAAATAAAAATAATTCAACCCTCTTAACCAATGAAAGTGAAACAAAACACTGCAAAGCTGTGTGCAGCTGTGAAGGTATACACAGAAGTCTCACTAGTCTTTCCTTTTTAAAGAGGAACAATAGTAATTCTTAGTCCTTCTGCTATGTGTGAGACTGTACTTTGTACATGGTCTGCTTTGTATTAAGATTTCCACATCATGTGTCCCACTAAATATTTAGAAAGATATTTTGAGCTAGACTATAGCAGATGATATAATAAAGTGAGTGTGCATCAAGCTGATTTTCCACAAAACTTTTCAGAAGGATCAGGAAATGTTTGAAGACTTGTGGTTTAAATGTCCTCACAAAGGGGGGAAACAGACTTGCTAATTTTTTCTTATACCATCCTTTGATCCCTGTAATATCAAATTGGGCTTTCTATCATACTAAAAAAGAAACAAATCTGATGCACACCAATATCAGGTTTACACTTCTTCATATTTTAGTGTCATGGAAGTAGAGATACTGTCCTACATGGTATTCATGAACATTAACACTTATCTGTTCAGTCCAAAAAATAAAAAGTTCAATATTCGTACCTCACAGTATAAAGAGCCTAAATAAACACTGCAGAGGTTCCCATTCAGATTCTTTCTAAAATGAGCTTTCATAGACAAAGTACAACTGATTAGACAGGTTACCTCTATACAAAGTCCCTAGAAGCTCACTCTGAGATGCAAGCTTGGCAAGGTAATTTATTAGGTGAGTGAATGGTTTGGAGCAGTTATGGAGGAATGTAGGGCTGCTGTACTTTATAATATGAGATGAGGAGACTGCTAGTCACTGCTTCATAGTGAGATGTACAAAAGAGCTGTAAAACCACCTCCTAAAGCAGTTCTGATACTAGATGAAGCTCAGGAAGGTTGGGAAGTTGTAATTCACAGTGTCAAGATTATTAAGTAGCATTAAGTATAACACTGCTGATACCCCTTGATTTTTTTCATCTTGTATTTGGAATTTTTAAAATTTGTGTCAATAAAAGAAATTGACATTTGGAAGTCTGAATTCGGAATACTTAAAAGAAAAGACATGTCTGGGTAAAAACATCAGTACATTTAATTGGATAATTGTTAATTGTTAACACATTAGTTGAGGAGTTAAGGACAAATCCAATGTATTTTATAGAGACATGTTTATAACTAAAGCTACAGTCTTACCCTGATAGTCACAGTGCTTTTGACTTAAAACTGAAATCTTGCCAGTGTGTATAAGAATATATTTAATTAGCATTCAATACAAATGAATATGTGCCATGTGCTCATAACAAATCAAATCAGCAGGTTTCTCAGCTGGTAACGTAGGAATTTAGCTGTTGGAAACTTGCATGTGTGGAAGGCAAACCAGCCAATGATGTTTGAATGAGGGAAGATGGGAAAATGCTGTGAAAAGTATCCAGAGGGGACATTTCATGGAAGTGATGTTAGTTTTTATTTTTTATTATTTATTTATTTATTTTGTACAGCAGTAATGATACCATTGATTTAGAACAAAAACCAAGCTGTGACAAACATCGTGAGAGATACTGGCGTAAGTGGAGACTGCAAGCAGTTGAATCTACAGTAGAAAAGACAACTAAATTACAAAAAATGGTGAATGAGCTATTTTCTGTGAGAAGAACAAATACTCCATAGAAAAGAAGTTTACTGACTTAACAGAGGCTTTTTGCACTGCTAATGTTTCATGTTCTGCACAGCCCTTCTATGAAAAGCTACTTGAAAGCTTCTTGGGAAAAACAGACCTTATGCTGGTGCCATACCTTGTTTAGATCAACTGGGAAAAAAATACTTACCAAAGCTTCTTGAAAGTCATGTGAAACTGTTTCTGCACTGTTTCTGTTCAAAGACCACTTGACCTTTTTGGAAAAAAAAACACGCATGGACAATCTGTTTCTCCCAGGATGTTTCTCATGTATGGTCAAATAAAAATTAAGTTAAACTTAGAATGCTACTTCTTGTTTTACATACTTTGTTTTCATGTGGTTATGTGCACAGAAAATACATAAGTGCCTTTTCTAGGTTTTTTCCCTCAGTCGTTTTGAGGAACATCTGGTGATATTTGTGACATAAATTACTTGAAAGAACTCTTGAGGAACTGTCATGGGTTTTGTGTATTGTAGACTGACACACAAGTGCTGATACCTCTGTGTTCATCAACACCTTTTGTAGCAGCACCATCTTAGTCCTGTGGGAAAAAAGAATTATAGCTTTGGCAAAGGACTCTAGCTCTTAAATCTCTTCTAGTAGGTTTTGCTTTTTCAGAAAATATCAAACGAGGAGGGGGGAGATGATGGGGGTTGGTACGTAGCTATGAGAAACCCCTCCTGAAATTTGAGACCTTTGTGCATGGGCTGCATGTTTTGTTATTCCAGTGCTAACTTACTCAGGTTATGTCGAGTACTTTGAAAACAGCCAAGCCAGATATGCTTTATATCAATTAATTTTTTGAACATGATTATCATTTTAAAGACAATTTATTCATAAGGATGAAGTCCAATGTGATTTCTGATGAGATACTTAAACGCTGAGATTGTTTTCCAGTGCTATTATTGCTTTGAGAAGTCTACTGGTGCCTAGTAGCACTATAATTTTTTTTTTGTTACAAGGATGTCTTTCAGAATGACATGCCAAAAATAAGGGAAGACAACCTCAGTAGAGTTTAATTTCAGACCAAAGTGCATGTGCAAACTATTTTTTTCCCTGCTAAAAAAATTTAGAGCTATACTTTTCCATAGCTATTTAATTGTACCTGTTAGTACTGATGCCACTACTAATGTATGCTTTGCTACTAGGATCTCCTCTATTTGTTGGCTGACGTCAAAGCTACATGAACTGGTAGCCTTGGGTGTTAATGGTGAAGAATTCTGACCTCTACCATGAAATTCTTTGAAAGTATCCTGTCAAAATCATAGCAGTAATTATGACCTAAATGTAAAGGTCAGTGCTGAGAAAAGCAGTTCATCTTCTACATACCCTGTTCCAGCTTGTAGCTTGATTTGTAGTTCTCTTTTCTGGGAGAGATTAATGCTAAGACTTATTTAGATATTTTTACTTTCTTCTGTGAGAAAATTTATTTTAAAAAAAATCTGCTGGATAGTTCTGTTTTTCTTGGCTATTATAACTTTCTAGAAAAATAATACTAACGTCTCTGTGAGATTCATAGGGATCTAACAAAAGTGTTAGACTATCACTTATTTCTCAACACATGAAGTAAACTATATACTATATATAAGAGAATATATATATTTATATATGTAGATGTTCTGGCTTTGGCTGGGATAGGGTTAATTTTCTTCATAGTAGCTAGTACGGGGCTATGTTTTGGATTTGTGCTGACAACAGTGTTGGTAATACAGGGGTGTTCTCATTACTGCTGAGCAGTGCTTACACAGAGTCAAGGCCTTTTCTGCTCCTCACACCACCCCACCAGCGAGGAGGCTGGGGGTGCACAAGAACCTGGGAGGGGACACAGCTGGGACAGCTGACCCCAACTGACCAAAGGGATATTCCACACCATATGACGTCATGCTCAGCACATAAAGCTGGGGGAAGAAGAAGGAAGGGGGGGACATGTTTGGAGTGATGGCGTTTGTCTTCCCAAGTAATGGTTATGCGTGATGGAGCCCTGCTTTCCTGGAGATGGCTGAACACCTGCCTGCCCATGGGAAGCAGTGAATGAATTCCTTGTTTTGCTTTACTTGCGTGCGCAGCTTTTGCTTTACTTATTAAACTGTCTTTATCTCAACCCATGAGTTTTCTCACTTTTACATTTTCCATTCTCTCCCCCATCCCACCAGGGGTGGGGGAGTGAGCAAGCGGCTGTGTGGTGCTTAGTTGACGGCTGGGGTTAAACCACAATGGTAGAGTATATATTTATATATGTGTATATACTGAGGATATACTTAGTAAATCCTCAAATGCTTCATACAAATATAAGGAACTCCCATTTCATTTAATAAGCTTATAGATATTCAGAAGTTTTTTTCTCACTTCTAGACTAACTGGATGAAAGCACTATTGTGTCCTGAAATATTTTGACAACATCATCAAATACAGTAGTAAATACTCTTTGCATTGACTGAGTTCACCACTCTGTTGTATTTTTTCTGGTGTTCAGTTAGCTTCTTGGAGTCTAGGGTGCCACCTCAGGACAAAATGTTTATTGTGAAGAATACACATTACAATCATGCCAGTAACAAGTTATAATATACTGCAGTGTTAGCCAGGAAAAAGACCTGGTTGTGACAGCCTTTTGAGTGTCTTCAGGGAGTCTAGTTGTCCACGTACAATTCTACTTGTATTTCTCCTCTCTGAGCTATTTACTGTTTCCCCCACTATGTGATCTAAAAAGACATCTCATGAAACCTGACTTACCCCTGCTGAGTTCTGCAGGTCGACCACATCAGGTGTGCTCCAGTGACTCATTATTTGTGAAACAGATAATAGAGGAACAGGAATATTACACCTAATATGTGTTTTGGGCACTTTTCTGTCCAGATAGATTATCTTTTCAGCAATTACCCTTGCAACTCTATAACCACCATGGTTCCCCATGTTTTTCTTATAAAAGAAATCAAGTTTCCACCTAATACTTCAGATCTGGTCACCCTGATAACTCTTAATCAAGTGCAACTGCTTCTAAAAAAAGCCACTTGAAATACTTCACTTCAATGAGAAGGGGGACCCTTTGTAAATACCACCAGGTACCACACTATTAATATCTAGCCCCAAAGATTGATTTAAGAACCTAAGTATCAATGTCACTCATGAAATGTTACTTTTCAGCTAAAAGACACACAAGTTATTTACTTCAAATGTCATAATATCACCAGTTTAAGAAAAAGAAGAAAAAGACTTGTATGCAGAGGTATTTTCTTGGTAATCTCTCCCTCCCCCGCTCAAGTAGGGACTGAAATAATTTTCTGCCAATAACGATGACCATAGATTAGTGGACTAAGAATCTGTTTTTCTAAAACCAAGAGATTATCCAGAAACCCCTGCTGTTGATTGTGTTTAGTGAGAGAGGAGGAAAGCACCTCTTACCAGTGCCGTTGCAATAGCTGCCTTTGTTGGTCATGGCATAGCAGTCTTTTTTATTATTCTTTTTTCTTCCTTTAGGATAGGTTGTGTAGCGTAGCATACTTTCCTCTTGGAGTTAATCAACATTGCTAAAATGTGTATTGTTTGTATTGAGGGAATGGATATTATCTCCCTAATCCATTTTGTTTAACTCTGGCTTTTATTGACTTTGTTCATTTTTTAAAAATTGGGAAAATGACAGTAAATGTAAGTAGAAGGTAGCCCATTAGGTTAAGTTCTGCTCTGACATATGCATGTTCATTGAAACTAATGGATTTTCATAGATATAACTCAGAGCAGAATTTGGTGGTTATGTTTCATCTCCTGGCAGGGGAAGGGAAACTCAGATGCCTTAGCTGTATAGAAGTAGATATATGTCCCAAGCATATAGAAATATGTAATGGATTAATTTTAAACACTGTAATATATATGTTGTGCCAGAGCCAAGGTATCCTGTATTATTATAAATTACCAACACGCTACGTTATATATACAGACTATTCAAGTAGCGTTAAAGCTAAAAAGCAGTGCAACTGTACATTTAGTGGTATAAGAAAAATAATATATAGCATGAGACAGTTTCTAGAAAATGTATATTGTAGAAGCTAGGGGGTCTTTAACTCTGCTACGATCGCATCAACAACTTTAACACAGGCCTTGTAAAATTGCTGAAGCAGTCGTTAAAACATTTTAATAAAAGCTGTTTTTTTCTTTGTGTGTACTGCCCAGTTAGAACTGTGGGGCTTTGAGTACTCTATGTACTGTTTTAGCAGAAATTAAAATTACAATATTTTATTAACAAATTTCTCTTAAAACAATCCAAAAAAGAAATCCAACAGTCACTGTGCAGACATGCACAAAGGTGTTAACCTAATAATTTTAACTTTATGAAGCCCTACAGAAAAGTCAAGTTTTTTTCAATACAGGAAGAGGTATTTTAACTAAGGGATAGATCGGGCATAAGAATAAACACGAAAATACTCAAGAATGAATGTATGTTCAAAATCAATTGAAAGTCTATTGGAGGAATCAGTTTTGGGGGCAAGCAACTACATTTTAAGACAAAATGATATGGCTGGATATATTTCCGGGTATATGACTGAATGATCCTCATCTTTCTTCATCCCAGTCCCATGTTCCTACACACTGGGAAAATTATCCAGTTCTTAGACTGTTATAAGCTCAGTATCAAGAATAGCTTATGGTTCAGTAATCCTGTGAGAGAAAATAGGAGCAAAAAAGCAAGAATGTAGATTAACCACTGAAAGACATGGCTTGTGTTTGTGAATTGAAATAATTTGCTTCTAGTGAGTGGATGGTGGACAATTAATTTGTAATTTTTCCCCTCCACTTTGTTTGGAAATTTTCCTTGTTCAAAACTCTTACACATCTGTCATGGAATTGCAGGTGTAAAGTCAGTAATACCTTATTTAGAGGATTCACAAGTTTATTGGCACACCTCCTCCTGCTTTAAAAAATAAGATCTTTCTTGATCCATTGTGATTCTTCTCGAATCAGAATTACATCATCAGCAAAACTTTTTTGGTTAGTGTTCTTTTAGCTGACTAGGCAGTGAGGCACTTTACTCTGGCATCCCCATGATTGATGGGAAAATTTCCAATCTCTATCATTAATGAAGAGGAAACTGTTAAGGAGAAAAATAATAATAGAGAGAAAACAAAAGAAGACAGTTTTGTTGTGCTTCACTACTTTACAGCTGTAGTGCCCTGCCTTCAGAGGCCTCTTTTCCTCTGGCTGACTTGTGTGAGACTCAGTAAGGAAGCACAGTAGCCATCAACAAGTGAGGACAATGCTTTTATTAATCAAGCATCAGTTTTGGAGCTTGCTAAGCCACTTCAAGTTACTGTACTTCCCTGAAAGCCGTTTGTTCCCAAAAGCTCACAAAAAAATCTGTCTGACAAGAATATGCAACAGAATGCCTGTTTTACTAGTCCTGGAACAGACATATGCAAATGATCCTGAATTAGAACTGTTTGGACTTATTGCGTTGTCTGAAAATTCATCATGGAATGAGAAGATAACATAAAACAGCTAGCATTTATTGGTTACCTGTTAACTCGTGCAGTCAGCTGTCGTTTCTTCCTTTGTCACACTGTGAATTTTATTGTCTTTAAAGGTCTAAATAAAGGTGGTAATTTCATTTTCTGACTTACCTGTTTGACTTCTGAAATTTAACATTGTAATAACATACATGCAGAATATTTTTCAGAATAGGCATGTAATTCTGGGTCAATGTATTCAACACGACACCTTCTTATCCTGTTTTAGATTGCATAGTTGAAATTGTCCTAAGTCAACAGATTGAATTGTCCAAATCCTATTTCACCTATTTGAAGTAAAATAGCTCAGAAATTTTTACCCAGTGATACGTAAGGTTCCTATAACTGCCAGGAGGATATTCTAAAATGATTGCGAGTTGAAAATAATGTGTTGCAATATAATATTTATGAAGTTCAGCTTGCTTAGATTATCAGAAAGAAGACCAAGAAGTGATTTGATTATCGTGTGTAAGTACCTACATGAGGAAAAATAGCTGGTACTAAAGGCTCTTCAATCTGGGCCAGAAAAGAACCAGTGTAACAAGAACCAACTGGTAGTTCTTAAAGATACTCAAATTCAAATAAAAAATTTGGTACTCATTTTTAACAGCAAGGATAGCTAAATATCAGAACAAGCTATGAAGGAAAATTTTAAGTTCTTCCACTTCTGAAGTGATTATAAATCAAAACTAGATGTCTTTCTGAAAGGAATGCTTTAGCAAACGCAAGCTTTTGAGTTCACTTTGGTGAAAGTATGAAATTTGATTGCTCATGTTACATACGAGGTCAAGCTACTGGTACAATTGACCTTCTGGCCTTAAAGTCTGTGGATCCATGAATAATTTAGCAATACATCTTTGCTTATTTTGTACATTTGCCGACATTTTGTGTCACAATGATTTTATTATATTTATACGTCCCACATATTGTATTGATTTCTGAAAAATTGTTGTTGTATCAGTGAGAACACAGGTAATATATGCCTTTCTGTAGATTCTTTCTTCTTTCATAAATAAAGCATATTTTGAATAAAAATACTATCCAAATCAGTTTCATTTTTGTAAAAATGAATTAATTTTAAAACTTTGATTTTGAATGTTAGAAATGAATAAAAGCCGTAACTTCAAAAGTACTCTACACATTTCTTGAGCTATATTTTAAAGCTCAGTATTTCAACAGAACAATCCAGTTTGAGCAAAACACTTAATGTTTATAAATATATGGCTGCTCTGAAGACAGGTCATCCTGGGTATACTTTATGTATATTTATCTTATTGGGCAGACTTATTTCCTTGACTGAACTCTACATAAAGCCATGAGGTAAGACTGGTTTCAAATACACCAGAGAGTGAAATAAATGTTGTCAATCAAAGAAAAGTTTTTCCCCAGCAGTACTGAAGCAGGAAGGGTAGAAAATTCTGTAGTAAAGGGTTCACAAATAGATTTTGTTTGTCATCAGTGGGTCTCAAAAAGCATGTCAAAGAGGTCAATCAGTGTCCCTCAGTGTATCCATAATGTAGCTGCTTTTATGTGTTACAGGCAAATGAATTAGGTTCCTCTGCATAATATTAATCTCAAAAATGCTTGCTGATTTGATATCTCCAACTGCTTTCCCTTTCTTCCTTTTCTACTAATATCAGAAAGTATGTGATTGTATTTGCCTGCTTGAATTCATATACAGACAAAAATTTAGGTCTATTAAGACAAATAATGACTTGTAAATAATACTGAGAAAATTACTTCAGGCCATATGTTCCTTCATTTACAGTCCTTTTGTTTACTGCAACTTTAAGAGTTCTTTTCTCAAGGCTACATCTTATTCCTGTTATCCAACCAAACCTGATAAATATTGCCCTGATTTATCTGATCTAGACATCACTCAGTTCCATTTCAGCTCTGGTTTTGGTTTTGGTTTTTTTTTTTTTCTTTATCATGTCATCCTAATGGATCTTCAAGAAGCCTTGAAAGTATGCTTTTCCTTGTCTCCTAAGTGCTGCTCCCTGTGGTAGCATACCCTTATAACTAGGTTGCCTATGGTGTAGTCATCCATTGCTTTGCACTTCCTACAATCAGTTATCCCCCACAAAGTATGAGCAGGCATCACCGTCTTTATAATACAGAATAAGCCTGATTTGGTAACATTTTATATCTTTGACTGGATGTTATGCAATAGATTGATGAAGATGGACTTTTTGAATATGGAGATTAAGTTAAATTCTCTGTTTTGCTTTCAAACCTTAAAATGAACTTATGAAAATTTGAGTATTGCTAACAACAGACTAATAAAGTCCCTGTCTCTTGCTAAAACATGGTCTCTAAAACCCATCAGTAAAACACTCTGTTACACAGAAGAATACAAGAGAGAGATGAATTCACTTTTACAAGTGTTAGGCACATTGCTTAATGCACTACTGGGAATGTATGGATACCATTACTGAATATGGATATAAGTGTAAGAGACATGTACTGTCCGGAGCTAAAGCTGAGTGAACCTTTAGCATAAAGACTGAAGGTCTCTCTTAAAAGATTTCAAAGGCACAGAAGAAGCTTAGTGGCTTAACTGAGCATTGCATTTTTTTTTATTTGAAATGTTTTCCTTTGCCATTAAAAGTATCATTTTATTATATACTGGATAACAGTACTTGAAAAATTAGCAATTCCTAGTCTTCTCCATAACAATACTGACTCAATAAGTAATGGTAACTGATAATGTGAATTGTAAATTTTGTTTCTTTCTTTTTTGGACAATTAATGTTATTTTAGTTATGTGCAAGGTAGGTCAAGAAAAATGTAAATTGAAAGACTTGCACTGTACCTTTTTCTCTTAGAAGACAGTCATCTTTCATAGACGAGATTTGATGAAACCACATAACCTGAGAGAATGGACTTAAGTGTGATTGTTTTGTTTTAAGGATAGGGCATGAATTCTTTCTTTTTAAGAGAACAGGCAGACAGCTCTCGACTACAGAATCCAAAAAGGGTGAAGTGATTACCGTCTAAAAATTGCAAGTCTAGAATGGGTTGTTTGTGTTATTTCACGTTTTTGTTACAGCTGCTGTCATGAGAATGGAGTCACGTTGTGGCATTTTATGTTCTCCTTGCAGACTCTGTCACAAGAACAAAACATGAAAGTTTGAATAGCTACCCTTGCCCATGGAAGACAGTTGAATGTTGTTCTACTTTAACCTTTTATATACTCAGTACTGTGACTGATGAGGCATTCCGGTAGGCATTCCTCCTCCTTCCCCAAAGTTGTTGGACCTGTACAGGAGAGTCAAAGAATGCCAGATAATCAAATGGCAAAGCACAGTAAAGGGCAAAGGTAGTGAATTTATTGCATTGTTTCAAGTATGGGACTTTTCACATTTCCAGCCTACTGAGGCAAAGGCTGCAGAGCTAAAAGCATATCAGGACATAAGGATATCAGATCAATTATGATTATAGTGAAAATTATCATAAGCTTCAGGCACCTCTTTAAATTGTCTACTTTTAATAAAATAAGCTCGGTGATGCTTCTTTCATGCTATATTTCAGGGCAGAACCTGTCCAGCAAAGCTATCCAAATGCTGTTTCTACAGGATTCACAATTTTTTTTCTTTTAATACTGCCAGCTTCATTAATGTCTTGTTTTCTGTGCTCCCAAACATACATGCTTTTGTGACATTTTTGAAAATCTCTCCCTTCAGGGATAGGTCAGCTTTGAAATAAAGATTTCTATCTAAGCAAACTTCATTTCCATGTCTTTCAATTTCCAAGACTTGCTCTGCATCCATGACACTGGTCCAGATTTAACAGTTTTGAACTCTATTCCTCCATGACTTATCTACTTTGCGGAAATTTTGCCTGTTGAATTCAGTTCAAAGTGATTGGGTAGCTTGGCCACCATCTTGGGGTTTTTTTTGGCTTTATAAGCCATGGAATTACATACTTAATAGCATAATTCCAGAATATACTCATATAAAATAAAAAGTTGTGCAGGAACAATGACCTCAGTTGCATACTGCATATTGCAGTAGAAATTACAAGGAATTGCAGCATTGCAGAATATCGCAGTAGAAATAATTATGAGGAATTTCAAGGAGAATGGCTACCAGGGCACTGCTGCTTTCAAATATCTTTTCACTCATAAGAAGTACACAATTCAGGCACTTGAGAAGCCCCAGCTAGGACAGATATCTTAGTCCATTGTCAAACAGGATGTGCTAGAAATGATAAAATGTGTCCATATATGAAATTTGATTTTCAACTGACTTAAGTACAGAAATAATTAATTACTTCACCTCTTCTCCCTTTAAAGAAACGGAACTGTCTGGAGGCTCTGTCAGACTGGGGTAACTTCAGAATTTGCCTTTTTTCCATCCTGATGGAGGGTGGTAGCTGAGGAATGCCTTGTTTGATAAGTTCTCAGGGAAGAAAACCCTATGTCTCCTTTGAAAAAATGGAAAGTTTCTTGTAGAGTGAACTAGAAGAACTCTTTAAAGACAATAAAATGACATTTCTTAGCAATTCAGCCACTTATCACTAAGCTCTGATGCTGTAAATACTTATGGCTGCTCATTACTGCAACCTTGCAAGTAAACCTGAGCTCAGACTCTACAAGGACAAAGTTATACACGTGCGTGAGCATTTCAAGCATAAAAAAGGTCATTCCAGGAATATATGAAAGATCAAACATTCGATGTTTCTGTTCTTTATAATTGTATTTGTTCTTCAATAGAGAGTTATCAATTTCTTTCTGCCATATTAAACTCTACAAATGAGAAAGTTTGATATCTTTTTAAATACTGCAGATATACAAAATCTCTTAAGAAGCAGAACAGTAGCACAGATTAGATTCTGAAGATACTGCAAATTGGACAAGAGCACCACAACATGACTGGGCAAGAGTCTGAAATACATTGCCATGCCATGGACCAAATCAAAATGCCTATCTGATAAATAAAGAGACTGAATGAATTGCACTTGGAAGACTTTTTTTTCTTTGGCAGAGATTTTCTCTATTTGCTTTTCCTTTCTGTCTAATTTAATGTAAATATATAATAAATGACCTTTCTTTCTTCTTTCCCCCCCTCCGAAATGCTTTCTCTGAAATATAATATCAAAACATCTGGTTTACACTATAGCATTTTTAATGTTGACTTTCTGCTCTAGGGAGATATTTGTTATGTAATACAATCTTAACATACTAACCAATTCTTTTCATATTAGCACAACATAGTATCATTAGTGACATCCAACAGATTTGCCTTGGTAGTGGTAGGAGTGAGATGAAGCAATAACAAACTCAAAATGCAATTGTAAATTTACTATTTTAACTACTGGCCATTTATTTTGCAATTACATTGAAATAACTAAGCATAATCTTTCCTCATAAAAAGTCTTCCTTCAGCTGGCCTACATGTCAATCTAGATATTTAGAATAACATTCTCTTTTCTGCATGGAGGTAGGCTTTGGGAAAACAGCTAAATCTTTTGCAATTTTGGGTAGGTGGTGTTGTGGGAGGATAAAATAAAAAGAATTGCAGGGGAGTTAAATACTCATATTTACGAATGTTATCTTTTGTGATTTTGAGCATCTCCTCAATACTGTTAAGTTCAAATGCTGGAAACCAAACTTTCATTGCTTCTAACTTAAAAAAAAAATAGTTACATTTGAGATTGTGTTTTTTCTTCAAAGACATTCAATTGCCTCAGCCCTACGAATCTGAAAAAAGTGACCTAGAGCATGGGAGGAATACAATGGCTGACACCTTAGAACTGTCTTGGGGGCTGACCCTTGACATTGGGTTTGAGGTCCACAAGGCTGAGTATTATCATCAGTCTCAACAAATGCCAGGAACTTGTGTTAGTTCTCACTTTTTCTAATCTAAACATATAGCAGCAAGTACATATTGAAAACAAAACAATAAGAACAAGAATCTTACCAAACCAAAATACCACACTGAATGCATTATTTTGTCATGGCAAGAGAACAAGAGGAAGAATGACCCTCACAGATAGTGCTGAGCTCAGTGCCCTGGAATGCACCTCCTGGAAAGTGATAAAGCACTATAATATTAAAACACACATGGAAGAAAGTGATTTCACTGAGTTTTTCCTTGGAGCAATCATTTGGCTGATCAGTACCTTAGGTGGTACAACTGAAACAAGCTAGTAAACTTTACCGGGCATTGAGCTTATTCTAAGAAATTTATCTTCTTCCTGAAAAATATTCTGGTGTCTTCCGCTTTCTTCAGCAACGAAACGTGTACTGATAAACAATTTGTAATATCAGATTTTGCACAATATCTATCAAGTTTTTGCAAACTGTCCATATTAGTTATGCATACTATCTCATGCTAGTACTCATGAACAGACCCTCTATTGGCTAATACATATCAGGTGCATATATCTCATGGATTAGTAATATTTAAAACTATTTGCATTATCATGTTGTCTTTAAAGAGTTGCTATGAATATGCATATATGTCTAGAAACTTACAATTGGACTTTATAAATTAGAAGTGCTTCCTCCTTCCTTCTTTCCTTCCTTCCTTCCTTCCTTCCTTCCTTCCTTCCTTCCTTCCTGCCTGCCTGCCTGCCTGCCTGCCTGCCTGCCTGCCTGCCTGCCTTCCTGCCTTCCTTCCCCTTCCTGGCTTCCTTCCCTCTGCCCATCTGCCTTTCCTTCCACCCTTCCGCCCTTCTGCTCTTGCTCTTTTCTTCCTGATTTTTAAAACTTCAGAACAACTATTAATTTCATACTAAAAGTACCAAAACCACCAAAAAAGTTCTTTTTAATAGATATTTTCTTGTCCACCAACTTCTGCTGTGAAGCCTGTACCGTTATTTAAACCAATAAGCTGTTCCCAGTTCTTTAGAGAAAATGTTAAAGTGACTCCTGGTAATCAGCCTCTTTTGAAGAGTTTGAAACTTCAGTCTTTTCTTACCCAACCAGAACAGAATACACTTTTTTTATTAGGACTGTGTCGTGGTTTAATCCCACCTGGAAACTAAGCACCACACAGCCTCTCACTTACTCCCCCCTGTTGTTATCTGGGAGAGAATCGAAAAAGTAAAAGTGAGAAAACTCATGGGTTGAGATAAAGACAGTTTAATAGGTAAAGCAAAAGCCACACACGCAAGCAAAGCAAAACAAGGAATTCATTCACTGCTTCCCATGGGCAGGCAGGTGCTCAGCCATCTCCAGGAAAGCAGGGCTCCATCACGTGTAATGCTTACTTGGGAAGACAAACGCCATCACTCCAAACATGTCCCTCCCTTCCTTCTTCTTCCCCCAGCTTTATATGCTGAGCATGACATCATATGGTGTGGGATATCCCTTTGGTCAGTTGGGGTCAGCTGTCCCAGCTGTGTCCCCTCCCAGCTTCTTGTGCACCCCCAGCCTCCTCACTGGTGGGGTGGTGTGAGGAGCAGAAAAGGCCTTGACTCTGTGTAAGCGCTGCTCAGTGGTAACAAAAACACCCCTGTATTACCAACACTATTTTCAGCACAAATCCAAAACATAGTCCCATTCTAACTTCTATGAAGAAAATTAACTCTATCCCAGCCAAAACCAGCACAGACAGTCAGAGCCCTGGTCCCATTATGTGACCTGTTGGTGTGACCCATGACCTTCATGTACAGCCTTATTAAACTTGAAAAGTTTCTGCATTTGAGTTCCAGGGAGTTCTAGTAAATGTATTGAAGTCTGAGGGTCAAACTCTGTATTCTTTCCTAAAAACAGCTAGAAGAATTATATCATCATGGTTGGCTCTGCTTATCTCCGGATTGAGGAGGTAACTGCAATATACAACTAACTTGCACATAGTATCAAGAAAGACGGTAGAGCAGAAAATTCACAAATGTTTTGAAAGAAGGAAAGAGTAGCTGGAAGAAGAAATTTAGAACAGCAAAATAAGATGATTTGGAAGAAAAGTTAGTATGTTCCCTCTTATGGAATACAAAATTTAAAACAATTCAATCAGGAATCAATAGAATGCATATTTGTCATGTTGAGTTATTTCATTTCAGTAATGTCAAAGAATTAGATAATGAAGTGAGAAAGCTTATTTAGTTCAGCTGTTTCCCATTGACACTTTTCCCTTCCAGCACTTTGATTTCAGTGAAACTACGTTTTCATAGAAAATGTACTGTTCCTCTCACCTTACTTTGTTCTAAAATAGCCCAGATTTGTAGCCTTCCATGTCATGCTGTGTAGTCTTTTTTTCCCTTGGGTGTTTGAAAATGAGTTGGAACTGAAAGGATAAGAAGTTATTGGAAGAAGAAGGAATTTGATCTATTAAATTGCCTGTGTTATCAGCAGTGGTGGTTATACTGAAATTGCATTTCTATACTTAAGGCTTTATTTGTGATATGTTTTTAACTTAAATCTAATGTGCACAGTCATAGGAATTATGAATCCTTTCCAGTATTTGTATAACTATAATGTCTAACTATAAGGTCTAAACAGACAGGTAACACTTGTTTGTTGCCATCAGGTCCCATCTGCTGGATCTGTGTTGCACCATCTCAAAAAACAGGGATCAAGCGCTGAATTTCTGCAGCATTATCTAATCCCAAAGCCATGGACAAGTGGAACTTACAACCTGACACTTGGGCTGGCAGAAATGCGATTATTTTGCCATGAGCCGCAATTTCCTATGATATTCTCTAACTCATTAAGCCAGCTTGTCATTAATTGTCAGGAAAGGCCTGGGGTACTTTGTAGCAGCAACAATGCCAGCCCAGATGCAAAACCAGAGCTTGGTCTCACTAGTAGTACCACGTGTTTCAAAGGCAAAAGCTACATGGAGAGGATTCTTCGCTAGAAAAATGTTCGATAGACCCGAGCATGATGAAATGAAAGTAGAAAAGCTGTGCATGTGGTGGCAGCATGCTTCACATGTTAAAAGTTGTTGTGCCTGTGGAGTGCCAGCTGCTGCTGAGCCAGAACACCTCTCTGTCTTCTCATATCGTGGCCTGTGTCTCACAAACCACAAGGAAGCCTCATGCTCTTTACAGGACAAGCCAGAAGTGTGAAACAATCTATATTTCTGCCAAAATACTCTGTGTTAAACCTATTGACCAGGCTTAAAAAAATCATAAAAACTGTAAGTAATATCTGTTAGGAACTACCAGAATTTGAAGCTTTGCTAGATCTTTCCAACGGCTAAGAGCATCGTTATTCATAAATCATTGAAAGCACTTAAAATGAAAGAGAAAAAGATGAAAGTTCATTATAGAACATGAACAGCCATTTTCCACTGTTTCTGCAGCAGAACCTTGATATCTATTTACATACCATTTCTAATATTAATATCACTGTGGCAAAATGAATCACTCCCCACACTTTTACATTTTTAATTACATTTTACTGCACTTGTTCTTTTGTTTACAGTTAGCCAATGAAATATTTATTGTATCTTACATATAGGATGGGGTTTCAGTATTATAATCTGATTTTCCACCTAATCTTCCCCCCACCTTCTTTTACTGTCTTTTTTATGACCCTAAACACCACAGGATGTTGTTTCGTAGAAAATCTCATTATTTTTTAATGCATGGCTACTTATTAATGTATTGTGTATATAACACAGTATGCATTTCTTTGCATTGATGAATACATTTACATACACTTGAGAATAAGAATTCCCTTAAGGGCCAATCTCACATTTCTCTGGCTATGCTGCCAAAAGGCTATGCTTCTGATATTTTCCTGTTTTTTTGTGTTGTTTTTTTTTGTTTGTTTGTTTGGTTGGTTGTTTTTTAAGTGGCACAATGGGGTCTGTTCTGATTTGCTATGAAGGTCTTTCTACCAGTGAACATAGATCATTATTCATTTTCTGAATGTAGACCTGCATGTGCTGTGACAGAGATTACTGAACAAGGTACCCATATCTCAGCTCTGTTTTAATAAAGGTGCTCTGAACTTTCTTACTGTAAAAGAAGTAAATTGCTCGCACATCACTGTGTGGCTAACATTGGTATTTTGCAGTGGTAAGTAAGCACCTTTTTGGGATAACAACTAACAAAATATTAAAGTAAAAAGTTTGTTTGAACCTCATGCCATAAGAACATAAGACCTTAAAAAAATCCCACCAAAACCAACATGAAATCATCATATGAATTCATCATATGAGAACTGTGTAGAAGACATCAGTTTGTGAGAATAAAATGCACTTAGTAATTTTCTGCATTTAAGATAACATGCTTTGGGTACAGTCATTGATGAGCTTTTTTGTACCTCGGTGTCTTTAATCAAAATTGAGAAAATTAATCTTGATGGTTTGTTTGCATATTTGGACTTGGGATTTTTTCTCTTATTTCATTCTTCGTTTGTGATAAAACATGAACCAACTGTAATTTAACTGTATATTATTTACCAAATTTCTGCAGACAATTCCTACTTCTTTTAATGATCAGAGAGTAGTTTGTTGTGAATATTTAATAGTTTAAATTCAGCTCTTTTAACAGTCATCTGCAGCAAGTTTTCACCCTAAGTGAGTCAAGAACAGATAGCCCCGCATCTCATGAAACGTTTGAACAGTACCTAGTGAATCATCAAGTCTTCAACAGTCACTGCATACTATGCAGAAATTCGTACTTAGGGCTAGTAAGAAATAACAGGGACCAAAAGAAAGACAGTAGTTCTAGAGGCTTTTTGTCTCTATAACTGAAAATGGTCTTTAATTTTGGAGGCATAAATCTACGGTGTAAATGAAGAATAACATTTTCCCCTTGCTACATGTAGAACTCCCATAATCACATGGTGGGATAATATAGCATGAAGTCCATTCTGTTATTTTGAGGCAGCTATGAAGGGTGAGGAAAATAGTTCCCCTATTACTGTTTAAACACCAAACCAGCGTGCAGGTGTACATAATTTTTTAATCATCTGATGCACTCAGATGTCTCCAAACTAGATTTATCCAAGACATTGTTATGTTCTGGATCTCTGTAACTGCTCTGCATGTAGCCTTTATGGTCTATTGGGTAAATAATACACATTTTTAAAATTATGTAAATATTTATATACAAGAGAAATCCTAATGTTTCCAGAGGAGTGGTTATGCTGAGTAAATAACATGCAAATTTAAAATTGTCCCCTTACAAATTTATGCATATTGTATCATATGTTTGTGTTTGTGGGAGAGATTAACGAAAAGCTGCTCTGTTCCTGATGCGTTCCTATATTTTTCAGATGCTTTTTCAGATGATTCAGTTACTAAAAACATCCTCTTTCCTTCTAGTTATATTTATGTATTCCAGCAAAGTTAATATTGTGAATGAAAGGAGTACATAGGAAGTTAGTTTATGACTTAAAACCTATACTTAATTCAATTTCTCAAACCCTTGCAGTTTAAGAAATGTATAAAATCACCTTCTCGTGCAAAGGTATAATAACGAGTCCAGTATTTTATTGTGGTTCTCTCATCAGTTTATGCATCCCAGGGAGTTTTTGGGTGGGTAGACTTCATTTATATTGGCTCATGCTGGAAAGCCTTGGTAACTGCCATTTTACAAAAGTAGATGGAGTAGCATTTACACTAATATTTTCTGTTCCTTTTTCTGTAAAATATCAGGGAATTATTGTCATCAGCTTAAAGAGGCAAAAAAAGACCTTTTGTGTATATATGACTTTGATTCCTTCTCTGCATTCTGCAGGACTGGCTCATTATGGTAAGGCCACTAATGACTTACCTAAACAGGGTTGCAATCCTTCAGCACACGTGCCCCATTCCTGACTTTATCATCAGAACATTTTCTCAATTCCTATTCAATATTTTTTTTTCCCTACTGTCAGTCGTCAGTCCTTTGGCTCTTATTTGAGTAACCTGTTTCCTTTGTTTATAGTATTATCTCATTGTAATTTAAGGCCTGTTATCCTCTGTCTCTTAAATTTTCCCTTTTCTATGTAAGGCTCATCAAATTCCTCCATCACTGGCAGCAGCAAACTGTTCAATACCTTTTTGTCTTTGAAGAGAAACAGGGTTGGTGAAGACGTGGGTTGAGCAAAACCAAAACCTTTTAGATGAATATATAGGCTGTAATCAACCAACAGAGGTATGGTAGCATCCCACCAGCCTAAAATGATTTTGTAACTGGTTTAGTTTCCCTCCTTGTAGGTTCGTCTCTCTTTGAAACCTGTACCAGGAGAATTGCTGAATGTAACACACAGACATCAAGATCCATGAGGCTGCTCCTTTTTTTCCTTTCCCTTTTTATAAAATAAGAATAATTGTGTTGTTTACAGTTTATCAGCATGGTGTTATTTTCCATTTATTATCAGGATGTTTCCTTCTAAGCCAGTATTTACTGTGGCTAATAACTGATTTATTGGAGCTTCTCTGGGCTAGGCATTTTATCAGGATGATTAACTAACAAATGAGAAATTACACACTGGTAACATCCAGCTTGTTAAGGATTTGTAAAGATTATTGTTGAGTAAATAAACATTAACAGCAACCATGTCAATGTCTCCAAAAAAATATTTGGGGAAAGTTTATCTGGGATACAAATGCATTGTGACATAAACTATGTTCTTACGAAGAACAGTATTGCTTAGAATATGATCTGAAAATTATTTTTATATGATTCTAGGCACTAAGCAGCAACAGGCAGAAGCACAGAACTGAGGAAGATGGGCACATATAAGAGCTTTTAAAATGAAGAACCTGGAACCAACATTCCTCTTCCTGTTAACAGCACAGGTATTTCAGGAAATGTAACTTGTGCATGTGTTTCTGTATTTAAATTTCTCATTTTTACAGATTATCTTTTAATTATATGCTTAGTCTGATTTCACAATTATTCTGCATGAACATTTCCTATTGAGTCCAATCAGAGTGTAGATGATGGGTCAATAACAGGATAGGGATTATTAGTCACTATTACACATACACGCAGACACATTTGCCCATGCAAGTAATTGGATATATCCAAATAACTAGTGAGGTTGAAAATTATTGCCATTTGTTTAGTCTGAGTGTCATGGCATTAGTGTGCATCGTTCCAAACAATATGTGAATTGTGCCAAACGAATAACAAAACCTTGCTCCAAGACGAATTGAAAGGCACGAGCAGGTAACTATATACTACACTACAGAACAAAACAGCATGTTGCCTTCACCGTGGCATGCCTCAAGAATGAGTAGGTTCTCAGAAATTTTTCAAGGAGGAGCGAGAGAGAACTTTGCATACCTTAACTGAAAACCTGGTGGGTAGTTTCATGCCAGTAATAATAATAGTAAAATAAGAGACCCTCAAGAAAAGTATCACGATTGTGGATACAAATTGGACAGAATTAAAACATTTCCTCCATGATGCTAGATCATCCCTCCTCTAAGGCAATCTCACAAAATGAAAACAAACCATAATTACAGCATAGCCTTTAAACTGGGAGATGGATCTGACATAGCTAAGTAGATATAGCAAAAATATTGACATTTCATAGGTTGCATGGTACCTAAATTTATGCCTTTCAATGTGTCTAGAGCACAGTAAGACTTGACCTGAGCTTAGATATTGAATCCCTGTTTAATTACCATAAAAATTCACAATCTCAATAAAGTTGACTTTAGACAGATAAAGTAAATGTAATTAATTACATGAGGCCCTATAATCCGGAAGTCCCCACTGGATTTGACCAGATTTCCATCTTGGCAACAAACTAATGTCACATGTAAGCTCGTGAACCCAGGCTATCTTCATAGGTAGGAGAGAGTCAAGTTGGTTTAGGGCATGATTAGTTTCAGCTTTATGAAACACTGAGTTGAAGATGAAATAAACTACTCTGTAGAGGAGCCTATTTTTCTCCATTGTTGATAAAAGGAGGCTAGAAGACTAAAATGTCTGAAGGTATTTACAGTGTCCATGTCTGTGGTTATGGCTGTGTTTGGTCAGCTAAATCCAATCCTGAGTATCTTTTCTCATGGTCCAGCTGACTTGTTGAGACATTATTATTTCATCTAATTCACCCAGTTTTATGCAGTTTTTCCTTTCAAAGAGCTGCTTGCTCTGATTTACCAGTGACAAAACAGGCACAGCTGGGGCAGGAGGAATTGCCATGTGATCCTTGAAGACTAGAACCTCCTACAGCTTCTTCCTGATTCCTGTCATAGTTTCTTTCTATTCATCTAATATTGTTGACATGCCAACACTAGCCCAAATTCTGCATAAACTTGCCCTATTTTCTGGCCCGATCTTGCTTATGGAGCCTGATCTGGTGGGCATACTCAAAGCAGTTTTTCCTAGGGATGAAATAAAGGGTTTGCTTGTGAAAATGAAGCTCTGGATTCTGATTTCTGCTCCCATTAATTTTTGTCTCTTTGTTATTCGTTACTCATAAGTACAGAAAGTTGAACACAGAGGTGGGAAAAACTGGCTATAATGTCACTTTGTGCTCAGTCGGCTCAGTGATAATTACACAAAATAGAAGTTTCAGTAGGACATATGGAGAATGTAATCACCTTTGATTACTTTTACTAGTATTTAATACTTTAGCAGTCTCTGGCTACAACCTTTCTGTGGGACATGTGGGCTCAAATCCCCTGAGACAGAGGAGGAAACTGAATGCAGATCTCTTACATCCTGTGTAAGAACTCTGAGCACGGGCTGGTAGGTGATCTCAGCTACTCTGCTTCTTTACCTGAAGGGGCTGATGTAGGCACTAGATTTTAGAAAAAAAGTTTTAGGCAGGAGCATTGATGTGCATGAGTAGCCGAGGACTTCCTAGCACTGGTTTAGGTAGTGTACTCCTTTTTTTAGAATATATGGGGATCCAGTGTATGTGTTCTTTAGATTCTGCTATGGACCAATGTGACAAAAATTTAGGGAACTGGACATGCAATATCTACATTCCTGTAGCTTTGAAATCTCAGAAGCATGCTTTTCTGTGCCTTTTAAGATTGAAAGTTGGTCACTGGTGCGCCTGCACTCATAACACCCAGATCAGTTTTGGGCCCCTCACTACAAGAAGGATGTTGAGATGTTGGAACGTGTCCAGAGAAGGGCAACGAGGCTGGTGAGGGGTCTGGAGAACAAGTCTTATGAGGAGCGGCTGAGGGAGCTGGGGTTGTTTAGCCTGGAGAAAAGGAGGCTGAGGGGAGACCTCATTGCTCTCTACAACTACCTGAAAGGAGGTTGTAGCGAGGTGGGTGTCGGTCTCTTCTCCCAAGTAACTGGCGAAAGGACGAGAGGAAATGGCCTCAAGTTGCGCCAGGGGAGGTTTAGATTGGATGTAAGGAAAAATTTCTTTACTGAAAGAGTAGTTAAACATTGGAACAGGCTGCCCAGGGAAGTGGTTGAGTCACCATCCCTGGAAGTATTTAAAAGGCGGGTAGATGAGGCGCTTAGGGACATGGTTTAGTGGGCATGGTGTTGTTGGGTTGATGGTTGGACTCGATGATCTTGGAGGTCTCTTCCAACCTTTAATGATTCTATGATTCTATGATTCATAGTGGGTCCTGCACTCATAACCTCCAGACTTACCTCAAGTTCTGTGAACCTGGGAATGAAAACATTGTCATTCACAAGCTTCAGTTAGTTCAAAAGCTGCATAATCCCTTCCTCCCTACCTTCCTGCCTTCCTGTCTTCTACCCCACATGCCTTTCTTCCTTGCTTCCTTTATAACTTTTAATTTTGTTTCCAGTGGGGAAGCGAGATATTTCAGAAAAAAAATCAGATTTTATTTACAGTGTCCTCAAGGAACCAGTATGTTAGAGTAAGTGTCTCATTACTGTAACTCAGGAGCTTTCCCAACAGATATGATGCATTTAAACAACATGAGTATCACTCATATTGAGGAAATACAGCTTTTTTTACTATTGGCCTTCATTGATAACATATTTGAGGTATTATCACAGAACCATATGAAAATTACCATGTCCTTTTTCTCAACTCAAATTGCATATGGTACCACCTGTTAGTGAGGATCATGGCCCTCATGCAGTCAAGGCAAGAATTCTGATCCCATGAAGTACACTTATGTGAATTCCCCCCCCCCAAAAGAAAGTATTTTATTTTTAAAAAAACCCTTAATTCTCTTTTTAAATAGTTTTAGAGTAGAATAAAATAAAATAAACATTCCATGTAAAAGAGACAGTTCCATATGTCTAACACATATTGTATTTGCAAAAAAACAGGAACACACTTATGTCTAATACATCATCTGTACCATCAAAGGTACATGAAAGGAAGACAGAGCAGCTGCCTCTTCTACCAACTTTTCTTTGTGTTCAGGGTATCGATACAAGAAATATTTTGGATGTATGACAGGTTTTTATATTTAAGTTTTGTTTTAGGAAGAACAGTAGTTACTAGATTTTAGCGATATTTATTTTTGGAGTGATTATAACTTTTGCAATAGTGAAACTGTATTTAATGAAAAGAACAAACTTCCTTTCTGTTATTTTCCATGATAATAAATTCCTTAGGATTTTAATCTCAAACGTTTAATGCTTTCTTTCTGTCTCTCACTGGAACCACTTAGAACCTGATCCAAAGCTCTTCTGAAGTTTATTTTTCTAAAAAGTTCAATGCAAAGAGAAATTTTTTTTTGCACACATAATTTCCTTTAGAAATCCAGAGGAATTAAAATGCATATTATTATCCAGAGGTGAGCAGAAAAATGAGGATCAGAAGAAAAAAAGTACAGTAATTTTAATTCACCAATAGTACACTTTGATAGCTGTAGTCTTCTGACTGGTAGGTAGAACAGATTATGGACTGTCCTTCAAGCGTCTTAACCTGATTTGCAGGTAGATAATTAGAGACAAATTTACTTCCGAATATCAATTCTCATCTCCAAAGTTCAAATTGCAGCCCTCAATTTTGAAATGTGAAGTAATTTTAAAAATCAAGTTTTACATATATGAAATGTGAGATGTCCAAATTCCTTCCACAGACTAAGAGAAAAGTAGTTAGCCTATTTCTCCAGTTAGGGAAAGGATCGCAATTTCTCACTCAAAAGGGGAGGATTTTATGTTAGCTGCCTAAGCTATGCCAAAATACTGGGTTATACCAAACACAAGCAAAAAAATAACCATTACTAAATAAGCAGTGAATGTGTATGACACACTGTAAGGCATGATACGAAGACACTTTGAAGTGCTCTGTGTACAAAACAGAAAAGAGAGAAGAGCTCGGTTTTCAGGCAGAGTGTAGGGTAGGCACATGCCCACCTACTCATAATTTGCCATGTTGGGTGGCATTATCCACCCAAAGAGGTACCATGTAACATGTTATGTGACTGAAAAGTAATACCTCTTATAGTGCACCATCCCTATTTCACTGAACCTGCAACGATGTTACAAAAAGACCAATTAGTTCAAGAGCAGTTTGTAAATATTTTCACTTCTGCTAAACACTCAATTCCTAAATTGGTGTTACATCCGCTGGTTCTGAGATATTGCTGCCTGTGATTGGAAATGTTTATGCTCCCATATGGTAACTTTCAAGTGTGCCTTAGAGACACTTCACCAGTCCCCAAACACACTGAGGTCTAACTAACACACTAACACTAGTTGACACACACTGTACAATTACTTTTTGTGTCTCTAATGATGCATAAGGACCTACAAATAAATTGCTGTTTGAGCCTAGTCCATGGAAAAACTACTGTGATCTACTGCATTTTGGCGTTATTGCATTGCTCCATGTGTTATTTCATGTCCTGAAATAGGGAATCTATCCCTACTCAAAGTTTAAAGTAAGAAAAGCAAAGTGCTTTGTTATCAATGACATATGCTAAAATAACAGGTGGGGAGATGTGAGGAAATTTTATCCTCATTATCTTTATGATGTAAATGATTCTCTTGACAAAAACCTCTTCATTTGATGCAAAATTAAAAATGCATAACCTGTGAAACCTGTAAAGATTTTACAGGAGGAAAAAAACCCACAAAACACTGAAGAGTATTTTATGTTATGTACATTCAAGCTTGTTTGTGCAGTTCTAGACAAACAGTAAAAAAAAAAAATCCTTTATAAAAATTCTTTGACCCTGCTTTTTGCCATCTGAGTGGTCACGGTTGATTGGAAAATCAATGAAGTGCTGTGAGAATTGCACCTCACTGTTGCAGAAAAGCCACACAAAAATCCAACTTTTCACATGAGATGAAGATTGCCTTTGGTTCATTTACTCTCTTAAGACACATTAAAATCAAATCTATCACCCCATTTGGCCATCTGTCAATTCTCACTACACAGTAAATGAGTAGACTTTGTTCCTTGATCACCAGAATTGGAGGATGTTTTGTTGTTGTAATAAATGGTTGTAGGCCTCAGAGACAGAAATAAATCAATGCAATTTATAAAGTTGGGGTGAAAATGTTAGATGCAGTTTTCTAAACTACAGAGAATTATGTATGGATGACTTGCAATAAATAAAGCACAGCTTTAGCAGCTTACAAAAATAAATAATGAAGATGAAAGAAATTAATGTGTAGTCCTTTATTTTGGAACCTTTTAAAACATAGAATAAATACAAGAGTACGTTGCACATCAAAGGTGCAACTACCTATACATTTCATTTTCAATGGCCAGGCAATGAATAAGAGAGTTCATTTGCTTCTCCTCTTAACCAAAACTTAGGTCTCCAAGTACAAAATGCACTAATGACCAGAAGAACATTTCCTACTGTTTGCTCAATAAGTTTTCTGCTATTTATCTCCAGAAGAATTATTTTCTAGAACAGAGTATGAATTTCACTAGAAATTTAAATTTTGAGGAATAGCTTATGTTGAACTGGAGAGGAGTGCTTCTGGAAATGAGCAGTTGTGTTGGGCTGGTGCTCCAAAAGTCCAGGTGCTCCAGTCATTAAAAGCCTGGTCTTGAGCTCCAATCAGCATAGCATCTTTTGCCATACCATCATTTGCATGCTCTTCTTTGTTCGTTGGCAGCAGTCTTCTAAAACTGAACTATCTTGTAGGTAATTAGCTCCAAAACAAAATGTATGAAAATACAGAGACTAAACATCTGGCAACAGCCATTAACGAAGCCATCAATTCCATATCCCAGCAGACTACATTAGTACAACAGTTATTTTCAGGAGAATAAACCATCAGTTCCCAAATTGTGGTCTGTAGCCACAAATGGTCTTCAGTGGGTTGCAGAACAATACCACCTTTGTATAGTTTTGAGTTAAAAGTATGACAGCTTACATGCATAGTTCAAAGAGTTTGAGAATCACTGAAATAAACCATCAAAGTCACAGGTTCAAAATTAACTGCTGCAACAGCAGATGCAGATTTTTTTTTTCTTTAATCCATGAATTTGCAGAAAAATTTTAAAAGTACAAATATTTAGTAATACATATGCATAAGTACTTCCATGTAATTACTTCTTTCTTTTTCTTTCTTTTTTTTTCTTTAATGTAAATGGAGGTTTAGGAGTCATATTGGATGGAGCACTCAGTTTTGCAAATATGGTTCTGAGTGAACTAATTTCAACAGTACGGATTTTTGAATGTTGCTAACTATACAGATACTGCTGAATGCAATGGCTTCTTATGCTAGAAGCTAACGATCTTATATTGTGTATACTTCCCTTGTAAAATGATACAGGTGCAAGTACTGACTCAAGATACTTTCTGCAGAAGTCGCAGTGATTGAAGTGTAATATAGAAGTATATTAGTTCCAGCTTTAGAACTAATTAACATGCTTGCTCCAATCTAGCTGAGGTAGCCAGAGTTCAGCAGAGGCAGCTTTTCAAAGTATTTCTCTCTTCTTGGAAAGATTTTACACATGATACCAAGTTCCAGGTGGTCAGATTGTGGCCTTCCACCCATATGCAAGCTAGCAAGTTAAAAGCAAGCCATGACTTAAGTATAAGTCTATACTACCCAGTTAATCCAAATTGAATGGGATTTTCAGTCCAGATCCATTTTACATACACAGGGGAACTGCTGTAGGTGTTTAGAGTTGTTTTAAGCATGCTTTTATTCTCACGTGGAGAACTACATTCTAACCCCAACTGTGATGATCCTCACAGTAAAAAAATACTTATGTAATGGTAGGCTCCCAAAGGTTTTTCTGTGTTTCTCATGGTAGGGGAACAGCTTTGCAGCAGTGAATTTATTGATTAGAAATTCTTGAGCATCTCTGTGTATGGAGCTGAGAACCATGTCCCCAGACATACATGAGTAAATGCAAAAAGGAGTGCACAGCAATGCAGATTGAACTCCTTTGGAGTCAATGTTCCTTACAAAAGGTGCTGATTACTTGGGCTATCCAGGTGGTCTGTAACTAGCTTTCAATGTGAGATTTAAAAATGAAAGGCAGCACTAGCCCTTGGTGAAAACCATTCTGAACATCTTTATACCACCCTACTATTCAGTATGTCCGCATGTATGAAAAGAGTCCTTGTAACGAAGAAGCAGAAATGTGACATCAAAGCTAAAAAGCAATAGCACAGAACTTGTTTGTGAATGATGAATCTTCCACTGTTTGCCAGCCTGGCATGATATTACTTAAACTGTTTCTTTTATGCTTTGGAGATATAATATTTTCCTTTAAAAAAAAAGTTTGACCAACATTCTTCAAGAAGTAGCTTTTGTTCAGGGTGTTCACAGTGTTTTATTGACAGGAGTTCTGTCAAAAGCAAGACCAATGAAAAAAAATAATAAAGCACTGAGTTTATTTTACAAAACTAACAGCTATTTTTCTTCTCACACTTGGGCTCAGATTTTTAACATGATCAGTCTTCCCATTAGTCTAGCACAGAGGTGGCTATTTTCAGCTAGAATAGGACAGGGCAGAAGCTGTGACCTTATCACTGAACCTACTTTCGCTGTCTATCAAAACTTGGTAAAGCTTTCATTCTTTGGAGATTTTTATCTTTAATTTTTGGTGCAACAAGGACAACTGAGAGTGGTAAAAAAGCATTACTCTACAGAGGACTCCCCTCCATTTACTTATAGACCCATTTTTTTCTTTGCAGTGAAGCCCCATTACACCACCAGAACAGTTGTGAATGAGAGTCCCTGTTTGCCCCCAACGTTTCCCTTAAGTCTTTATTTTGTTGCTGCTTTCTTTTTCTATTGGTTCTACCTTCTGCACAGAGTCTTAAAATCATTGTTTCACAAGCCGAGAGAATCTGTATTGTGGCACAACTTACTTGGATCCCTGGGAGAAAGCAATGAGTTGCTCATAAGGACTTATTTTTAATGGTGTTAATGTCACAAAAGAACCAGGCATTACATTTATCACTGCCATCCCCTGATGGTACTCCAGGAAAACCAGGAAAGAAGCAGAAGATCAAAGTAGTCTAAGTAACCCAGGAAGACACAGAGGGATCCTTTCTACTGAAAACTGTTGTCTAGCTGAAAATGATGGGGTGTTTTTCAGGGCAGCATTAAAAAACTTAAACTGAAAGCTTAACAAAGCAGCCAGCATTTTATGCAATAAGGAACTCAAGTGAGAAGCCAAACCATCCAGTTTTGTGCTTCATGGTAGGCCACTCCACTTGCTTCAGTACTTGTATTAACTTATCCCTGTGGTTTCAACCACATGTACATGAAGGAGTATATTCCACTGTGAAAAGCTAGCAAACATACAAATGAATTAAAAACATCAAAAGGACTAAATAGCTACATGGCTTGCAATAGCTGTCCTTGGTATATGTGCATTAAATAACACTTGTTTAAGCATCAGGCAGCTTGTGTACATGAGCATATGGACTTTTAAAATGGGTCTTCATGGGCAAACAACTGATTGTCTTGGAAGAAAACAAACATTCAGAGCAAAGCGAGATGGTGAAGTGGAAGCAGAACAGCAAAGCTTTGATGGTTAGTGCGAACACCACCTAACCTGAACAGATACAGCCACTTGCACATGCTCACATGCCCTAACTTATTCTCAGAGTTTTCACCAATCTCTCTCGTTCATCCAGAAAGACTACTGGAGGCCACACAGATACTATATAAATTCTTAGACCTATATAAACTGACTTACACAATATTTTTGCCCATTGATCTCAATAACAAGGAATTCACCTACTACTATTTTAAATGATTCTTCTAGCTCATGAGAATGGCAATTGCAGGAGAAAGTAAAGGAGGTGTGCTGTAGTTTTTCCTTTTGTCAGAGTACATGGTAACTTCTTTTCTTCATGTATGCTATAACACACACACATTGCAATGCTCATAAAAGCAGGAACCAGGATAAAGATAACAGTACCTCTGTTACAATTCAACTTGCTCATATTTCCTTAGCAACTTTTGTGACGTGTATTTTTTGCTTTCTTTTTACATTTTGGAGAGGAAAGCGATGATAAGGTGCCATTTTTATCAGCAGCAGCATATTCCACACAAAATGGGTGGATCCCAGCTGAATACTAAAAAATCATTAGATTTACTTTTCTATGTGTCATGGACATGATATTTCAGACTTACGTTTCTGTGCCTCTTCCTCAGTTGGTGTCAAAATCTTCACAAATTACCTATGTATATGTATGCATACAATGTGGTTAGAAAATTCTCAGTGTTATGTATTGGGTCCAATAACACAGTGGTAGATTTGTCCACTGAAATCTGTTTGAAAAAGAATTGCTTTAACTCGGGCAGAAAATTTCCTTGAGGTGAACAGCCAAGGCTAATCACCAAGTTATTAACAGGACAAGAGACAGCTTTAGAGGGATTATTTGTAGTAATTGTGTCACAGAACAACATCAAGTAGAGTTGGTACACTGGTGTGCAATTTCCCATAATACTCTGATAACAGTGATGTTGGCAAGGTACTTCAGTAAAACACAGATGGGCTTCATCCAGAACCCAAGCATTAAAATCAGCACTAAATGCTGAGTCATTCTTCCCAGTAGAATCTGGTAACTAGTAACTTTTAGTTTGAACCAATTTCTTTATAAAGAAACCTAAAAATAATATGAAACAACAACATTAAGTATTAGCTATGATTGTGGTAATATAATTAGATAAGATTGCTTCATGTTGAAGTCACCAAGGCAGAACTGACATCGTGAAAAAAGGAAGTGTCTGTTACAAATTCTCATTTTAAAATCAGAGTTATATGATGGAGATGGGAAGTAAAAAAGGAACTGTGGTGACTACTGAAAGCAGTTTGGTGTTTCAATAATATGTCATTACATATAATAAAGTTGGGAGCACTAAGAGAGATTGATACAGAAAAAGTTGTCATAAAATTGCTATTTTCCACTTGACACAACCACTTGGTTACATATTGAGCGTGTAATGCAAGGATGGCTTTCCCGAAGAAATACTTTTTCCTCATCTAGCCAAAAGTTTGGGTTAGCTGCTGGGATTACCAGGTGGCTGGAGTGATAAACAAAAAGAAGTGAAATGTTCACAGTACTCATTTCTGGGTTTATGAAGTCATTTTATATCTTTATGCCTTAGTTTTCCTCCATGTGTAATGGAGTAATATAGTCACATCTGCCCTTTTCCAAGCATATTAAACCAATTCTTATATTTTTGAGCGCTGTTGCCCAGCCTTTCACAGACTAAAATCCTCTGGAAATTTCCTTTCAAGCAGCAAATACAAAATAAGCTCTACTTACTGGCTGAATGTCTAGGTAGTGTGGTGATTTGACACTTTGCAGCTATTAGTAGCTGTACAGGAAGCAGACAACAGAGTTTTTGAAAAAGTGTCATTGAGCTCTGGGTGTTGCAAATCTGTGCTGAGCATCAGAACCAAAAACCAAGCTTGGAACAACTCAACGCAATTAGAAATCACGTCACAACCATGATGTGAACATAGCATAGACGATTTAATTTTCTACATGATGACTTTTAACTGTATATGTAAGCATCTGTAGCTTGTCTGACTCTTAATGTAACTTGAGAACATATAATGTTGTTAGTACTTGCCTAGAGGATAATGTTATTTTTCAGTCTTACCAGATCTGAACTAATACCTTTATCTATACCCAATGAGAAATTTTGCCTTTTTACTGAAAATTAAAAATGGACAAAATTTAGCTTTTTGAGCTTCCAAATTTTTAATTGTACCAATTTTTCTGGGTTTTGGTCACTAAAAGCTAGTGAGGAAAAAACATCTTCTAACCACCGCAACATAAATTTTAATTAATAATAGGATTGACAGCTAACACGGGCCTGTTATAGTTCTATGGGAAGGATGAACCTTGAACTTCTGAAGGAAATTTTCTTTAATTTTTTCAGTCACTTTCCTGTAACTTTTGTTGGGTTATGAGTGTGTCTTCTAACTTTTCTTACTTTATTATTGCATCTGGCATTCAATCCTTTTGTAGGACTACAAGAAAGATCTCTGCCTGGAATTTCCTGGATGGCTCAATTACAGGCACATGTAAATGGCAGGGGAGACATGAATTCACTCTCAGGTGATGCGTAGCCTTATTTGAAAAGGGTTATATGCAGTCAAAATCCCAACACTTAAATAAACACCAGTACTGTTCTTCTGAGCTGGTTACCACAATGCTACTCTGTGTGTAGGAACTATATGTGTCATATAGGCATACTTGTAAACTGCTACAGGAGCAGACACGTTGGCATGGTTTCATTCGTCAAAGTTAAAATAAACACAGGACTCTGGTGTCAAGTTTTTTGTCTTCCTATATTATTGTTTCAAGCGTATTGACAACCGTCAAAAATGAAAATGCGCTGAAAAATCATTTGTAAGGCTGTCAGCTTTAAAAAAAGATGTCTGTTTGGGAATGTGGAAACATTTACATTTTCACCTGATGCAGTGTTAATGCAGCTGCCAGGATCCCACACAGAAGCTGTATGCCAAGCGCTGCCTTCACCTCTGTGGCTCTATGAGCTGGGCTGTGCCTCCAAGAAGGGCACTGTTAGTCAAAGCTGAGGAAAGACAGCGATAACCCTCGAAGGACAGAGTCTTCCCTGAGGAGACAGGTGGATGAGATACAAGTCACAACTTCCTTGTAAGAAAACACTTCCATTTTGTTTCACTTTGGGCAAAAAAGATCTTTTCCCACGGTAAACCTTTATGTTGTGGAAACTGCATTTTCCATAGAGCATTTTGACGTAGAATTTCCAACCCGTTTTGTCAGGATGAAAGTTTTCACCTGGTGGCCCAGTATGTGTAAGGAAAAAGGCCTGCGTGAGCGGGAACCATGGTAATAACCTGGCAAAGGGACTACGAAGCTGCAAATGGGGTCCCAGCAAAGCAGTGCTTGTGTGTCAGCCAGCCACTGGCTACGGCGCACTGCACCGTCGTGCAGTTGCAATACTTTCCGTTTTAAGAGCCAAACGTGAGACAATCTTCATTTCCAACGTGAGATAAGATGATGAGAAAAGGAAGAGCCAACTGTTCTCAGCAGCTGTATAGGATTGGAAAAAAACACAACAGTAGCAGCAGAAGATGATAGTAGGGTCCCTGCTGGTGACACCATGGGGTCATTACAGCTTTTCAGGCAGGCAGGGCTAAAGGAGTGGCAGCCCTCTTCCCTCTCACACATTATGAGGCTGAAGAAGCAGCTTTCATTCCTCTCTTCTGTGACTTGGCAAGCTGGCATTACAGCTGATGAAAAATGAATCAGGTCCTGGGGATGCGATGAGAATTGACTGTGCTGCACACTTGTTAGTGTTTGTGCTTTGCTGCTTGGATACTTTTATTGATGAAGTGAAGTACTGCATACTATTAAATTATCATTTCGTGCTACTTATGATAATAGGCAGAAGAGCATGGCAGATTATTATTACTTTCATTTATAACTGATTAATGTGCATTGTTGATAGCATGCGTTCCTTTCTTAAGGAGGGTGGAGAGGTGTGAGATTTCAATTTGAAAGATTTTGTTATGTCCCTTTATAGATTTAGAGTCTGAAAAAAGAAAAGGGAGGAAAGCAGAGAAAAGAGGACCAAGTGAAAGGATAGGGATAGCTGTGTTAGACAAGCTGAGATTATGTCGTAATAATAACTGTTTTATGTCTCTATGCATATGGTGTTGAGCAGAATGCATTGAATCCCCTTAACAGTTATGTCTTTATGTGTGCAGTCCCCCTACAGTTAATAATCTATTGTACCTGCTCTTCAAGACACCTGGCTATTGAGTGTATTACTAAATAGCACAATGTGTAGCCATTTAATGAGGCTGAGTAATTCTATTATCTCTTCATACTATTTATTCACCACCTGCATATTTTCCACTTCTGCTACAGATAAGGTTAACAAAATTAATTCTGCTATCAGAGGTTGAAAATCCTGTCATCTGTGCATGTGTGACATGCATGTGATGGAGGTTCATAGATGCCCATCCTGTGGTTTTTGTATGTCATACTATACTTGAAACAGTCAGAAGACAGCAAAAGAATTACTATAGAAATACTATACAGAATACTGTACAGAATACAGAATAGCCACAAAATGACATCCTACCTGCCATAATATTGATTTTCATGAAGAGTGAAAGGAGTTTATCTCCTTTTGACCACGTGCAAAACTAAAACTTAGGGCCTGTTGTACATTAAGTGAAGACTGTTGTGTCATGGTGGAAAAGAAAGTGAAAAGCCCCAAAGACAGACCAAGTGATTTGCATAGGTGCTGTAGCAGTACCACAAATCCACATTGAATGATGAAACTGGTAAGTGTTGAAATTTAAATTAGACCAAATAAAGCATATACACCCTTTTTAACTGCCTTTCACACTTTTTGAACCTTCCCAATGCCATTTTCCCCCAGTAGCCTATGAAACTCAAAGTTCACAACTGAACTAATTTTTGTGCATTGTGTTGAAATAACTATGGCAGTTGCGTTTAACAGATGTCATATGAAGAGCATAAACACACACACACACATCACTACACAAAAACTGCCACAAACACTGTTATCCTAATATACGTGCCAAACACAGATGATGAAAGAGGAAGGTTGAAGGTCTGTTGAGAACGAAAATGAGAATGGCAACCTGATTGTCTCTCTAGATTTGGCGTGGAGATCTCTGCTATCTACCAAAGTATTGCTCAAGGCGACTGAATCCGGTAAACCAGGGCGAGGAAAAAAAAAAAAAAAAGATAAAGTACTATATTGTTGCTGGTATTTTTACGGTGTTTCACTGAACTGGCCTTTTTACCATCAGATTTCCACAGTGGGCACTCAGCATTGATTCCTGCAACTGTATACTGTGAATGAATAGAAAAATAGTAAATGACAGGTAATTCACGAAAATGGCAGAGAAAAATTGTGTGTAAAAACCTGTTGTTGGATCTATTGAAATTCAGACTTCTGCTGCTGATTTGCCTCGCTAGCTATAGCATTAACACAATTTAAGTTAAGTTGCTCATCACAGAGATATGGTACAGTCTCTTATCTCCTTCCTCACGTGGATTGAGTTTGGGTGCCAAAAAATGCTTTATGTTGTCTTTAGATTTACTTAAGCTTTTGCTGAATAGCATTCAACACTGGTATCCCTTGACCTCTGCTATATATTTATGAGCACAGACTGTCTTCCTGAAGTCTGTTATAAGGTGAGGGAACCAGCTGCTTCAGGCCCACAGGGCAGTGCTAATAGCCCAGAGCCTAAAACCACACACAACCCCCACCCTCACCCTGCCACACACAGACAAAACCCCACAAGCCTAAAAACATCACTCATGACATCAGGGTTATTGGCAATCCCATATAGTTACCCTCTGTTTCTCAAGGATATCTAAAACTCAGGGACATAGAAGCTTTAAAATTGTCATCAAAAAGTATCCTTCTGTTTTACCTATCTGAAAAATTACATTGATCCAGAAAAAACAAACCTGCAAAACCAACCAACGTGAATCCCTCCTTCTCCTCCAAATCTCAGTGTCTCTTTCTTGATTTTGCAGTTTCTTTGTGTTTGGCTAGTCTTCAAATTAGAGAGAGCCAATGAACTAAAAAAGCATCTTTCTCTCTCTCTCTGTCCTCTCTCTGTCTGTCCCTGAGTGCAATATTCTCATTCCCAGGGTGAGAAGCTGAGGGTATCATTTCCTCATTACTCAATGAGGAAATCAGTCAGCGCTGCCCGTGGAGGGGGCTGCCAGGCTTGGCTGCAACAGTAGGGAAGGACAGGGTGGCAGGAATCCTTTGAAGTGTTTCTACCAAGGAGTGTATTCCTAACAGTGAAACGATTACACCAAGACACTAGGTCCAGCTGGTTGGCAGACCCCAGGGCACAGTTGCATGTGGTGTTTATAGAGCAAGACTGATATCTGGTATACTGCTACAAATGAATGATGGATGTGCATACTAGAAGGGAAATCGTCAGGACTTGCTCTTGATGTACTTGTAGACAGTTTGTGTCTTATAAAATCTGCATTAATTAGTATATAATGATCCAGCTCTCCTGATAAGAGAGTTTCAGGTCAACTCCCTGCAGAAAGACTTGGAGAATTTGGTTTCACCTACAACATGACCATCCCACTTTCATATTCAAATGGAAATCATCAAGATTTAATGGCCTTCTGTTTTCTCTGACCTCGCATAAGGGAGGCACAGGCATGGAAATAGGTGTACTCCATGTCACCATTTTGGATGATTTAACAGGATTCATGTATTGTTCTATGAGGAATTTTGGAAATCAAGAAGTAGATGCTGTTGTTTCCCTCTTCCCACATCCACAGTAATTATTTCATCAAGAAGTCTACTTAGTCGTCACCAACCTCTAGCTGTCCATAAAATATTGCAGCTAAATCCTAATTCAGCCTATTCATGCTCCTTTTATACTACGTCTATCAACCTTTTAAGGAAATGCAAGTAGGAAATTATATTGTGGAGGCAAGAAATGGAGCATAACAAGCCTAATGTTGCCCAACACTTTAATATTTATGCAACTAGCTAACCTCAGTTCCTGTTAGAGGTCATACCATTTTGGTTCTATCACACAACACAGCACCACTAGGAAAACAATCTCAGCACCATATGAAACAGTGGAACAAATGCTTCAGTACCACAATGCATGTACAAGTCCCCCAAGAAAAAAAATGATTTAATCAAATTATGGACATATGGACATAAGCACTCTTAACTTGTGCATTCTGAAACCTGTCTAGTTACTCTATTTCCAAGAAAATGAACCCAGATTTACTGAGTTACCTAAACATTATGCATAATTTTAGGCACTTTATTAATATTTGTAGTCGTGCTGAGTTATGCATTAATTTAAATTTAGGAGCAAATTTAAGTTCATTTCTAAATCTTAGTCTTTTTCTTGTCTCAAATGTTATTCATCCTACCATAACTCTCCTTAGGAAAATAAAGTAGCCATTGTGAAACACTGAAGAAGAGTCTTGACTAGGCCTTGACCAGAAAGATGATGGTGTAAAGAAGTTAAAAAGGAAGAACTTTTAGACTGAGTCAGAGATCAGGAGGACTCTGTGAGAAAGCGTTTCTCACCATGGTAACTTTCAGAAAATTGCACTAAAAGAAGTGCACACAGGTTTCCTTTAAACTAAAGAGACACTTATCATGTCTCTCTTGTTTAAATTAAGTGAAAATCTGAGATATGTGCAGCATAAATGAGGGAAGCATATGGCCCTTGCTTGGTAATTTAAAGGGTAATTTGGTTAAGAAATTGAGAGTAGTTCAGACTAGAGTACTATTGTGAAATATCAATGCAAAGCAGAACCCTCCCCAGATAATCAGATCCTTTCTTTCTGACACATTTTTATACTTCATCATTCATTTTCCTTATTTCTCACACTTCTTAATTGTGGTTTTACAATATGTTCAACTTTTCAACATAGGAAATAGTACTTTATTTAAAAAAAAAAAAAAAAAAATGAGATATAAGGGATTAGCCTATACAAAGGAAAGATGTGGAAGCTTTTCCTGTTCAGTTTCAATCAAGATATAATTCAAGCAAGGAAGAAATAGTCATCTTATTCTAAAAAAAATATTTTGAGTTTTACTATGTTGTACATACCCACAAGGGAATAGACTCAAAAGCTTTCACAATATAGGATTTTTGCCTGTGAAAAACTAGAGTTGGAGCCACTCTAGAAGAGTCAGTAAGAATGCACTGGGATACCTTTAAAACCCTTCTCCAAAACGGACAGAGCAAGGACTTTTCTGTAGTAAATGAAAAATTGTGCAGGTTACTTCTGTTCTGGGCCTGCTTTCTCTAAGCTTTTAACCAGAAATATATATACTTGACTTCTCAGTGAACACTGAGTCAAAACTGGTATGTATCTGTGTTTTCTGTTGAGCAACTGTTTGACTTAATAACACTTTAACTTCAGAAATAATCATAGTGCATCCAGAAAGATATTCCCTTCTTACTTGAGTTAGTGTATTTTTTATTTTATTTTTTTATATGCTTACAACCAGTGTAAGCAAAAGGAAATTAATGCCTATTGGTGTTGTATACTTAATGATATAGGTCTAGTTCACCAAAATTTTTAAGTACTTGCATAACTGCAAGATCATAAGTAGTTCCAAGGGAATCATGTATTTAAATGTTTAATTCAGTCAGGAACCTTGTATCACCTAAAAGGTTTTTGTACTTTGCTGGATAATCCATGATTTAGTGAATTATATGACCGCATGCTTAAATATCTCTCTTTTGGTCAAATTGTGCAAACATATGCAAGCATACTTAAATGCAGTACACATTTTAGCGACTTACTGAATTTGGGTCCAAAACATGCAGATTTATGGAAGGATTTTTGACTTAAGACAGGTCTATTCTGCTGTCTTCAGAGAAAGCTGAAGCTTTCTGGAAGCTGAATTCATGCTTCACTGATGTGACTAGGCACTTCTAGGGAAATCAGTGATTTTGCTTCATTGTTATGCTGCCATTAAGTCAGAATCAGCCCCAAATGATTTTTGAGATTCATATATGTTTATGCACATGAACATGCAGAGAAGCAAACATCTACAGCAGGAACCCCACATGATGTTCCTAAGGAGTCCAGAAATTGGAAGACTATTTGCCATATGCAGAGATAAGGCAAATTCCCTTTCTTCTTTTAAAGACAAAAAAAGAGTCAATTTTATTATTTGAGAATTAAAACCATCCAGAGTTTCTTCATGGGAAAAATTGTAAGCTAGTTAAGAGTTAAAAGGTATAGATCGTAACCTTTGAAACTTTCCCCAAAGCTGCACAACTACTGATGGGGTGACATGAAAAGCCATTTCCCTTATAATGAGATACCAAGCAGATCTGTCTTCTTTTAAAACCTGGCATTTAAAAATACATTTACTTCTATTATGTACTGGCCTAACCTGCACAGGCTATTTCTTGTGACATATTACCAGAGCAGATGTTTTAGACAACCTGCTGGTATAACTGCAAAGAGCGAACAATGTTTTTTGCTTTTCTTTTTTAATTTTGACAAACTATTGCAAAAGTTTCTTTTCCAGTGTTTTAACACAGGTTTATCCAACGATTTCTCTATGTAAATTGCGTATTATTTTTCCCCTACTGTGCAACTGAGTAGTGTAATATGAAGAAATGGGGGAAAAATGGACACCCTGATGACTTTTTTTCACAGGACATCTGCTCACCTTACCCAGATCTTTTGCAGCCAATTTGTCTAAGACCATATGGATGAGATCAAGTTGAAGAGAACTGGGGGGAGGGGAGAATGCGGAGGAAAAAGCAGGGGCTAGAAAGGAAGAATAAAGGAAAGGATAAGAAAGAGACGAGTTTGAGAACATACATTTTAAATAAAATTCCCCGGAGAAAAAGATTACTTACAAAAATAAGAAACAAGAAAGTTATAGTTTTCTAATTTTTAGTTATTGCATATCAGCTCCAGGTTAAAACTTCACATTGTGACTGAATAACAAGCTACTTTGTTCAGAGTAGCTATTGCAGTCTCTCTACTGTCATGACCTTTCCTATACCTTAATAACAGGATCTCAAACTGAATCTGTTTAATATTTCATTAAAATGTTTAAAATATAAATACAGAGCATTATGTTATAGAATATATTTCTACATTTTCACCAAGAGATGGTATATTTCTGTATTCATGAATAAATGACCTTCAGGATTCAGAAGAAGGTCTTCTCTGTTTTATACCGTCCTATTCCATTTTATTAGTTTTTTCAGGCTGTATGAAATTCATCTCATCATCTCTAACAAATGTATGATCAATCAGGGAGATGCAAAATCATCTAATGTTTATATTAGGTTGCTGGCACAAGCAATCACCCCTAATGACTTCGTAATGCCACAGTAAGCTGTGCATATGCTCAAGTATTTTCATTTGTGTTTCTGATATTTATCTTTACATGGCTACGGACCCAATCCTTTCGATATAGTTATGTGGGTCCTTAAACTGAAACAACTTTGACTTCCATGGCCTAGTTGCAAACTTAAAGCTAAGCATGTGCATCACTGTAGAACCAGAACGTGCCTTTATTTAAGCTGTATAATAGATGTAACAGCTGTGTAAAATAAGAATAAAAATCAAGCAATATTTTGACAGAAAAGGAAGAGGTTACCAGGCAAGAGTGATGAATAGATCAATACAGAAGTCTCAGACTCCCAGTGAAGTCAGGATCAGGGTGTTGGCAGGGCATGAAAAATGTCAGATGATTTGACGTTATTTTGCAGGTAATTAAATAGTGCAAAGATATGTTACATCACTTTGCTTTTTTGTTACAACTGAACCAACAATTGCCAACACTCAGCTGCTGCACAGCCCTGTGTTAAGCTGCAGTAATGTCTTTGTCTGATGCTTGAAATAAAGCTCTTGATTCTGATTTTGGAAGAAAGAAAATCTAAAGTTCACAAAGCAGAAACTACCTACCAATGCATGTAGCTTTGCTTCATAAACATACTCTTTTTACTATCAATGTCACCTATTACGTGGATTGGACAACTGGACAATATAATATTGAAAGACTGGCCAATATAACTGCCAAATACGCTGTATAATTAAATGAACCTACTGGAAGTTTTCCCATAAGCAAGTACGATGGTGGCCTGGCCTACCAAATAAGATGGGTAGGGAGGGCTGTTTGCAATTACATAATTTGCTGAGCTGATTTTCTGATTCGTGTTACTTTACGAAGGAAAGCATGAAAGTGGACAAAGCAATGTTTCAGGCTTCTCACCTTTGTACTTATTTCAACTCTTTTTCAGCCATTTTTCACCAATCTAGTTTTGCACTTATTAAAATGAGCAGAAATTGATAGCAGAGAGAAATGTCTCCGACGCAGGTCTGCTCCTTTACAAAAACGATCAAAGATGGGAATCTTTTGCCAAAGTAGAAATCCTGTTTCAGTTTTTGTATTCAGGATCCAAGCCTCTTCTGGCCAATACCCCTTTTTTGTTCAGGGTTATGACAGCATCTTCATCGGGGCTGGCTTAGGCCAAGCTTCCAGGGACTTCAGCAGCAGCACCAGCTTAAGCTCTTTGGGCCCGCTCTTGTCCCCCTGCCTCTCATCTTCTGTCCCTGTGCTACGCGCTCTGTTAGGGGAGCATAGCTGGCAGGCCATGTGGTGAGCCAATGAAGAAACTGAAACATGTTAAAAATACCCTGTTATTTTTAACAGATACCAGTTCTCCAGTCTGGTTCACTGCAGAGCCCTACAAATAGTTGTTCTGACACAACTGAGGAGGCAGTGTCAGTGTCTAACGCGGGGGCAGAAGCAAGCAGCTGAAAGTGGGGAGTGATCCGGAATCTGCTAAGCTGGTGTTGATGCTGATAGAAATGACCCTGGAAAAAGGCTTTCTTCTCTGGCTTTCTCTGTCTCTCCACCCCTGTTCTTGTACCCAAAGCACTGCTCAGGAAAAACCCTTCCTTCTTCACAGGGCACGTGAATTCCTGAGTAACATTGCATTTGCCTTTGTTCTTCAGTAAAAACATCTGCTTAACTGTCTTTTAGAGCTACCTGAAAAGGACTGTGAAGAAATCTTCTAAATTCAGCTTATATGAGAATGCTTCAAGAGAACCAAATAACAATTAGAATTACGTCAGGGCTGTCTTTGATTTATTGTTTAGCTTAATATATTTTTGTAAAGTAGATGCAATAGTGGGAAAAAAGGCAGTTTTCTTATCTAGGCTCCATAAATGTTAATTATATATATTGCAAACATAGGTTTAGATGACTGTATAGTCAATACGTCTGGCAGAGGATGATATAAGCAATTGTGCTTTCTCTAATAACAAAAAAGTTCCCTTAACCAAATACAGTATGTTATACACACTATACATGATCAAATGAACAAACAGGGAATACAGTCCCAACAGTGGGATGCCTGCTAGTAAAACAAACAGACAGGAGAATATCATAAGTAAACAGTCTAGCTGTAGGGGAAACAGGCTAAACAGTGTTTTGGGCAACTATAACAACTGAGGGGATTGTAACAGCTGTGTTCAGACTCGAAAAGTTTTCTTTATCATGTGATAAATTTACAGAGGGTGTACAAGTGAAATGTATTAAACCTTATGGCAGCTTTGACTCCTTTTCATCTATGCACGCTAACTATTAAAGGAGAATTTACAGAACAAAATAGCACATTAGTTAATTAGTTGGGGGTGTTTCTCCTTTCTTCAACAAAGAATAATTTCTGAGAGTTGCAAACCTAATAATGAAGTGCTGTATTCACATTCTTAAAAAAAGGGTAGTAGAGGATGCAATGTACTTACATAGCACAAATAGATTAAGTGAGAGAAAAACAAAACACCTTCAGACATTCTGTGCAAAATAAATACAGGACTGGTGTGTTCAACAGGTCTTTTGAACATCAAAATCATTTCATTGCATAGCTAGGTATGATGGTAGGAAACAGAAACTCCTTTTTTCCCCCAAAACACTAATTTTATAGCCCTCAAATACCCTAATGAAAACAGTTTTGAGTCAAATATTACTTGCCTTAGATCTTCTGCACTAAATAATTTTACATTTTAGAAATACAGAAGGAAGATAGGGGTAAAAACTTACTGATGTCAGTGGGAGCTCCCCACTGCTTGAAAGGACTCAAGACAAGCAGACACTTAATCAACCTTTTTAAAGTGTGAACTTCAGCTCCCACACACCTCCACTCCTCCGTGGAGAACATGCTTTTGAAGAACATTACCTTCGACCTTCTTCTTTCATCTTACACGTGCCAGTTTTGCCTCCTCTACCCCGCCGCCCCACCTGCAGTCCTCACTTTTTTGTAGTAAAAAGACCAATTGTTTAAGCCAATATTTTCTGTAATGGGTTTAAACCTGTTTAAAACCAAAACGTTCTGTTGTAGTTGCACTCCATGGCTCACTAGTCATGCTTTTTCTACTGTTAAGGTGAACCCACTGATGCAATTCCTGGAAGAGGTAAGAATGGTTCAAAACGTAGTAATTGAGAAGGTATTTCTATCAAGAGTTCACCTCATCAACGAAGATGTGGACAGAATTTAACTGATCTGCATAAAATTGTTTTGGAAAGTACCTGCCCATTCTGTGCAGGAAGGAACTGCAGCTCAGTGAGGTGTTAGGGAATAACCTATGACTTTGCCAAGAAAAGAGCTGCTGCTGTTGGACACCAAGAAAGCATAAGCAGAATGACAAGAATGTTGGTGAAATAGAATTGACTGAAATATTCTGAAATTCATTATAAATTGTATGTGGATAAAAACAATAATCTGGGGGGATGGGGAGGAGAGGAGGTCAAGCATTACTTTCTGAATATTTGTGGAGGTTTAGATCAGTGTTTTGCTATAAAGGTAACTTTTTGCCCCCTCATACTGTTCTAGCAAATAATTCAAACTACAAAATGACTTCTGAAACTGGCAACCAGACTTTCTGGCTAGAAGGTAGGCAGCTAGCATTTGGCAGGTCCATCCCAGGTTTTTGTCACTTCTGGTTGCCAAAGTTAGATTATTTTTTCATTAAATGATTTTTCATAACAGTAGAAACTATTACTATGGTTAAAAGATTCTGGAAAGAAGGAAGGAAGGAAGGAAGGAAGGAAGGAAGGAAGGAAGGAAGGAAGGAAGGAAGGATCATTTGGTAAACATACAAACAAACAGTCTGTATTGTCTCTTAGTTCCTGTCTACCTACAGCCAGAAACTCGTTATTAATACTGCATGGAGAAAAGATGCTGAATGTTTGAATCTACTCCATCTGATAAGAGGCTTTAAAGCTGGACTTTTCATATCCGAGATGAGTATCCAGAGCCTGTGTCTGCCTTAAATGGTACAGAAGGCTGCATACCAAAGGACCCAAACTCAGGCTACTGGAGAATACTTAAACTTTTTTAGCCTTCTCTGCACCTGTACCCAAGTATGTGACTATCAGGCTTCCTCAGCTGGTTTGGGTCTTCTTGGTTTGGGTTTGGGGTTGTTTGTTTGTTTTGGTTTTTTGCGGGGTGGGGAGAAATGTAGAAATTGTCAAAAGAGAAATAGCACGGTAAAGTTTCCTCTTGTTTTCTGTAGTCAGGAGAGCTGCCAAAAAATGAGCTGACATGAGTACAGCACTGTCTTCTCCCTACATATGTCTTGGATCATGAAGAATAGCAGCATTTTAGCTTCAGAATGGTGCTTGAAGAGCATGCTTCACGGGGACACGATCTTTCCTCCCTTGTGAGCAGTTTTTCATTAAAGGGAATGATTAGATTCTTATTATTTATACATTGTTTTCCATTGCTTAAGGAGATTTTTCTGTAATCTGCCTCACACTGAAGGATTTTAAAATAACTTTCTGTCCATTAAGTAATTGGCTTAATGTAAGAAATAGAGAATGAAAGAAATCATGTGTACAGGAGACTCTCTGCTGATGTTTCTGCTTTTTAAATTCAGAAAACAATCTTTCCTGGCCCTGGTTGTTTAAAAGCTTTTGAAGATTTCTGGCTGCAAAACAAAACAAAAACAACAACAAGAAAAGAAGAGCTATACAATATGTTTTAAGCTAATGGAGCATCCCCAGGAAGCTTGTTCTAAATAGACTCCCCATAGAGGCAGCAGCAGGGATGGGGAGAATCTCTTTCCATCTCCCCATACCCAGTTGGGTTTATATGGTAGATGGTTTGATGATAAGCTGAAGAAGGATGCTTTTGTCCAATTACGTGGTCTTAGTTCTACATATGATCATAAAGACTCAGTTTTATTCCAAAGGAAATGGCACAACCCAGAACAAAACATCTGATTTTTTTCAAAATTCATAGCAGACACAACCTTACCACTTTATTCATGTTCGGTAGTACTTAACTCCTGCAAACCAGTGGAATTTTGCATGTGGTGAGATAACAGTTAGCCAAAAGATTGCAAAATAGAAAACTAGCTCTTGCTGAAAGAGGTATTTCTGCCATCACCCTATATTAATGTAGCTCCCTTACTGTCCAAAGTGTAACCGAATGTTGAGAACATCCTATATGGGGGAGGTGTTATGCCACAGACAGCTCATGCCTTTGTGTAACTGTCTAGCTTCCACATTAACACAGTATTTACCTGGACTCAAAGATGTTAAGAGTTTGGGTCCTCAGCAATCACTTGCGTGAACACATACTCAGTTTTTTCAACCAACTCATTGCATCTTAATTTTCTTAAGACCATGAATGCTCTAAAACTTCTTGCAGAATCTGACCACAGTATTTTCTATCTGGACGCTATATTTGAAGGTTATTCTGTATAAGATTAATCAAAATGCATATACTATAGATAGGAGAAGGACGTGAATATATTGGCTTGTGAACGCTGGGATAGAGGTTTTCAGTCTATAAAACACAGAGCAGTTGTTATTTTAGGTGTTCTAAGAGAAAACAAGAAAACAGGAAGTATTGACTATAAAAGCCGTTTGGGAATTTTCCAACAGAATGTTTTTATCTGAAAATGCAGATTTAATGGAGTTACAGAATATGTCATCTCAATGATAATTTCATCAAATACTCAGATACTCTCATTTACATTCAGAATAAATGTGATGTTAAGAAACAACAACAAAGATAGTCATTTAGTCTTAGGAGTCCGCTCTCCATAAAATGTCATTGGAGATGGACTTCTTAAAAGGGCAGGTCAGAGCAACAGCTTAGCGCGTGTGCTTTGAAGACCTCGGCATCTCTTTCCCAAGAACAGAATAACCAACAAACCAGAGAAAAAGGCAGAGTTGGAGTCATAGTCAGAAGCCTCCAGTCATCCTGTGCAACAGGCAAGTATCCTAAACCCACTTATGGGGTCAGTCTCATTCTGTGCCCAGTTCTTAGTTAGTTATTACAATTATTTTACTGGATTAAATTGTTAGGCAACCATTTCCAGAACAGTTCAATAGGTTGGAGTTAAGTCAGTTGCTTGGAAAATGAAAGGCTAAGGGTCAAGCCTTTGGCTTCAACAGGAAAAGCAGTGTGACATCTGTAATTTTGGGTGGTTGTTCAAGCCTTTCACCTTCTGAAATGACTTTTGAAATCCTTTCCCTTCTACTCAACAAGGAAAAATATTGAAATTCAGTAGTAAATCTTCTTTTTCCTTGCTCACCTTTCCTGTCTACCCTTAGTTTTTACTAAGGAAAAAAAAAATGCAAAAAGCTTAACATCTCTATGTAGGGATACAGCAGACTTCTGCAGGTTTATTTTTTAGCTTGATAACTGCATGTATAATGCATGTCTCTCTGTGTGTGTGTGTGTGTGTGTGTGTGTGTGTATCTGTAGAACTGAAGAATGTAAGAACTGAAAGGATTATTTTAATGAACAGTTTCTCACATTTACAATTCTTTACAAAACAACCAGACAATGAAACACCATGGAAAGAGAGAGCGGACTGAATAAAGCTTCCATTGTGTTCAGTTACAAAAAATTTAGAGTAAGAATAGTCACAGAAGAAAGTCTCGTCAAAGAATGTGAGAAAGAGACACAATAAGTAAAATAATGAATTGTATTGGTAAGAAAAAGTGAAATATTATTTTCCTTGTAGTAAGCAGCAAGACTGAGACCAAAATCATGCATGTATTAAAACTCTAGAATAGAGCCTTTCAGCTTTTGGAGACTAATTCTATCATTTAAAAGTCTAATTAAATTCTGAAATCCAGAAAATAATAGAAACGTAAAACCAATAGTAAATTAGAGCCTGGAAAGTCTTCCAGAAGGAATCAGTATGCTTTAAAGTAATATAAAGAGTATAATCTTACACAGTGTGGGAATCTTGTATCTCTGGATACAATGAGTCCAAGACACTGCCAGTGGACCATCTAGTCACTATGCAACACTGCACAATTGTGGTCACAGTCTCTGGCTGTGGGCACTACAAAATTAACTGTGAAATGCGCAGAGAATTTTTAAAAGATCTTCCAGGAAAAAAAATTTTCGATCTTTTAAATGGAAGTTGGTTAATATCCTGAAGTATGAAAGTTTGCATCCTGTCCAAAATATTATTTCTTTACTAAATTAACTGTGGATGTTCTCATTACTCAGATAAAATGTCACCTCTTTTTCAAAGGCTCTTAAACTCTTGAGCACACTGATATTTTGTGACAGCCAGTTCCACAGGTTAATTACAAACTGTGTAAAAGTATATTGCTTTCCTATTTCATCAAGCACTTTTGTTCTTGTATTGTTAGAGGGTAAACAGGAGTTCCTTATTGACCTTCTCAGCAACTTTTATTGTTTTATCTGAATCAAATATATGCCCTCTGAAGTGTCTATTTGTCTTTTTTTTTTTTTAATTAAGCAGCCCAAATCATCTCAGTTTCTTCAGTCACTTAGAAATTGCTTGTAGTCTGTAACCATTTTCATCACCTGTCTTTGAATACTTTCTATTTCTTCTAGAAACATAAGCAATGAGCAAGATGCTGCTACTATTAAACTCAACATAAGTTCTTGACACTTCATCTTTAAGGCCAGATTTCAGTAGGCAGACAGTTTGCTACTGGCATTATAACATCTTCTAGGACTTTCTTCCATCCCATTTCTTAGGCCTTTATTCCTTTTCAGTTGTAAGAGATTGTCATTGAGCTTCACCATCTTTTTTAGGATATATTTGGAACACATCAGTGAGTACGAATAAGGTAAATGATACCTTCCACTAAACATAATTTTGCGTATCTCAAAATTAGCATGAGTTAATACCTGCTGCCCCAACATTAGTATATTTTTCTGAAGTTTTCTGTGTTTATTTGGGGACCATGACCCCATCTTTCTTTCTGCATTTCTTTTTCCCTGTTCACTCACTGAT
>NW_008825547.1:5983471-5986864 GCF_000699105.1 Pygoscelis adeliae
GAAGTCTATGTTTTAATGTGTAAATAAGTTAAAAAAAAAAAAAAAAATTTAATAATAAAATAAACAATATGGTCAACTTTAACTGAATATGCATGGTTTTTATTTGCAAATACTGCGTGGATTTGTACTCAGGTTATTATACAGGCAGGTGTTTTGTAATTCTCTTTGGATAAGTGTACAGGTTTTGGCTGGGATAGAGTTAATTTTTTTCATAGTAGCTTCTATGGTGAGGGTGAGTTTTGCCAGGGTTGCTGTTGCTTGGGGATGGGCTCGGGGTTATTCTATTGGTGGTGAGCAACTGATTTTTGCATCACTTGTTTTTTGCATCACTTTTTTCTCTTTGTTTTGTTTTGTTTTGTCTTTTCCTCTTTTACTTATTAAAACATCTTTAACTCAACCTGTGAGTTTTCTCACTTTTGGCCTCCCGATTGTCATCCCACTGCAGAGGAAGAGAGGGAGCAGCTGTGTGGTGTTTAGCTGCCTACTAGGGTTAACCCACAACAGTAAGCATTTCAGAAAACCCTATGATCATCAGTCTTGTAAACAGCAAGTTACAGATAAAAATGTGGGCACACCACCGATCACTGGTTGTCAAGTGGGGTTGCTTCTCATTTATAAGGGTTTTAGCACCTTCAAAGAATTAGGCAATCTTCAGAACAACCCAATAAAATAACTGTTGCCTCTGTTTTACAGAAGAAAATGAGGCAGAGATGTTATGGCAAAGATTTTCAAGGGTGAGCAAAAGCATCAATTTTCTGGGTGTTAACTCACTCTGAAATGGACTTTTTTTAAAGGATGGTGCTTAAAAATCTGTCGTCAAAGCCTAAGCCATCCAATATTCACTAATTACTGGAAATTTTGGGTAATTAACCTGCAGACCTGTCAGGGGAGTTCTGATCTTACTGTCCTTGGTTGCATGATACCTCACATTGTTACAGTGATGTGGCTGCCATTTTATCAAAGGACTTTCTGGTTCCAAGTGGCTCTTCTGAGAGGTCCTCACTCACTGGGAAAGCAGAGAGGGTTACCTGGCCAGACCATGATGCTTCCTTCCACTTCATACCCACACCCCACCCCACTCTTCTTTTTTCCCTTCTCTTTTTCCCTCTCCTGTTCCTTAGTATTACCTATGCAATTAGGATGAGCAGGTCATCAAAGCACATGTGGCGACAACTCTGTGTGTATCTATGTATTATGTACGTACTTAAAAAGCAGGGTTGCCCCACGGGTGCCTTCTGTGCTTGTCTGTTTATAATGTATATATGCGTAAAATAATATAAGAGTATTTTAAACAGACAGTATAAGGTAAATTTCCTGTGAAAGATAATAGTTAAAACTTTACTGAATGGACTGTGCTAATTTTTTTCACGTGAAAAATAATTTGTACAATATCACTAAGTTGCCAATTGTACATTAAAATAGGGACTGTATAAGACTATCAGGAATTACACAAATATCCTCTGAATCAATAAATGGTGCCTGAAAATCAATGGCAGGATATTGCCCTCAGGGTAAATCTTCGCCTGATAACAATGGTCCCATTACCCACTGGGGACAGCTCTGCTCATGAGTGATGAGGTAACTCCTACATCAGTGAGATAATTTCCACATATTTGTATCTCTCAGGAAGATGTTTCACATATAACTGAGCTATTGAGTCCTTTCTCTGCACTGTAAACAACACATGCAGTAATACAAACATAACCTAGAATCCACATTCCAACAGCCATTGTAGTAAGAAAATTGTCAGGTAAAACTGCAACTTAATTTATTTTATATACTATAATGTATTCTGAGAACAAGAGGTTTCCGGAGTCATTCATTATATAAGGAATAATCACCCAGGACCATGTGAAGACAATTGGTTATGGATTCCTGGTAGCTGAATTACAATCTCAAAATTTCAAAAGTGACTATAACACTAAAGTTATATTAGTCTGATCATATGAATTATTTGCACAGTGTTTTAACTACATAACCCAGATTCTCAAATGGTTGCAAAAAGCTCACATTATTAAATTTTAAAGAATTGTATGGATTTAATGAGAAATGAGAAGCTAGAAAAAAGTATTGAATGCCTATATTTAATTTAAAACAAAATCACAGGTAAGCTATGCATTTGAAACTTATATTAGGCTAACTGTTGAATAATAGTACCATAAAACCTATGCAACTGCAATGCAAGCAATAAAACGTGAGCATAAGTTTAGTGTTCACTGATCTATAGTTAAAATTATTGTTAACCAAACATGTGCATACTAGAATGAAAGAATTTCACTCCTCCTGAAAAGCATTCTCCTCATTGTCTGAAGCTTCTCATACTTCATAATGTCATAGTTTATGTATATTGCACAGTTAGAACAGATGATGGAGGGCAGAATGGTCCAGGCTTAGCTTTGCCTTTGGCTTACTGAAGGTACCTGTGTCTCCATTCATCCATGAATAAGATGCAAATAATTCTCAACAATTAATTCCTTCTGTATATTTAATATTATAAACTTTCTTAATTGTTTTGAGTTTTTTAGATGAAAGATGATAGCTGACAAATACTAATGTGTGCTTTATTGGCTATTTGAAAACAGACAACAAAATATTTTCAGGGCTGTGTTAAAGGCTTTGTGTTCGGAAGCTAAGATGAGGGAAAGGAGTAGGAGCTGAGGTGAAGAGAGGAGAACAGTTTATAAAATTCATGGTGTTCAGGTGTTATCCCTATCTGCAGCATCAAACAAAAGCTGTAAAGCTGAGTTCCAACTCAGAACTTCTGAAGAGTATGAAGAATGAAAATTTTGCTTTGGCTCGAGCTGGGTTGCTGGTATCCCATTCTTATTCTTTATCAAAATTTTCTCAATGAAATTGAAACTGTGGCACTGAGCCACAGCCTGTTCAGTAGTTTCAGACATTCCCTTTCTCTCCAGCAAAGGACCAATGTATCATCTCTGGATTTGTACATAATAGCTGCGGCTAGAATTAAGGGTTTGAGTTAATTCTTTAGAAAACTAGGTACCATCTGCAAATTTCAAACCACCATCCCTCTGTGGAAGCTGAAACTCTAAAGTGTGAAGAAGTCTCGAGGCAAAAAACAATAATTCCTGAATATGATGGCATTAAGAGATTGGTTAACACATTTGTAATGTCCGTGTGACAATATACTATAAAATAAATTATATTACCAAATATTTAGAGAAGGCATTCTCTCATTAAGGGAATGATGAAGTCAGACTAAATTATTCATGTAAAAAAAAACCCAAATATCCTCATCCTCTCCAAATTAACAAAAGTTCGCTACAACCTGTAAATGACATTGATTTTTGGTGACAAATATACTAGACAGAGATCCAAGTGGAAAAAAAAAAAGGACAGAATGAATTCTAGGGTTGTTTGTTAAGTATTTAA
>NW_008825547.1:5986899-6004080 GCF_000699105.1 Pygoscelis adeliae
CACTGAAAAGTAAGAGTGCTCATGTTGCAGGATAATACTTGCCATGTCAGCTTCAATACCTGAATTGTGACATATTCAGTGCTACAACAGAAGAAAGTGGATGGCCTCTGTTTAAGTTGTGCAGAAGATGGGTGGCTGGGTATGCACCTTCCACATCTCGATCATCTAGACTGAGAGGTTGACTGAATGGTATCAAGACACTTCTGCTGCCTGAACACCCAGCTTCCCTCCCCACAAAATCAAAGCTCAGGGAAAGGGTGGTGAATGTCTAGGTCTTCATCACAAGACAGAGCAGGAGTGGAGTTGAAGCTCACATACACGCAGACCCAAAACATGGGAAGCAGTTCTGGGTCCTGCAGCTGAGACATAGCCATTATGTGTTCAAACGTGGCATGTGAAAAAGAACATATTTCAGTTACTGAATCATCCTGTTCAGATGGTGATGAAATGAAGGAATAGGATGGTCACAGTCCCACGTTGTCCCTTACAAAATGTATGTCAAGAAGACAATCCTCTTCCTTGGGGTGCATGGCCTTCTTATGACTATGGCAATTCTAATTAGGAACTTCCCACCAGTCCTTAGGCTGATGAGAGCATCTAGGGAAAAATGTGTCTTCAGAAACATGACTCACCTGATCCTTGAGAGTCATTACAACAGAGACATACCACATGTGGTGATGGAGGACAATACAATAGCAGATATGCAGATGTTCACAGAGTTTCCTTGAAGGTGGTTAAGATGATTATCTGTGAAGCCAAGAAGTGACTGTGAGGTTGAGTCATCAGTGCCAGCTCCTGAACAGAAAGTGTGCCAAGACAGAATTCACCAGAAATATGGTATGCCATATTCATATGAAAGTGGATCAGACATAAAGCTTGTTGCCTTTGAGGGTAATGATGAATCATTTGTACCTAGAAAAGGTATGCTGCTTAGGAGCATTCTCCGAACTATTGAAGTTGGAGTGGAAAGACAAGAGTTAAAACAGACTTGATGATTTTTTGAATTATTCTTATCATAAGGCTGTAAAACAGAATAATGTGATTAATACAGCTAATATGGTATATAAGTTTTGGGGAAAACTACAGTGTGTTAAAGCAAGAAGGTAAACAGTGTCTACTATTCCTAAACAACTGTCATTCACTGAATCTTTGTGAAGCAGATTCGGCAGAAAGCGGTACCAAAGCTGTTGCTTGTGCTGGCATAGTGAAGACTGTTTACAATTTGCTTTGTAGCATTCCAAAAAGCCAAGACACCCTGCAGCGTCACGCTGGAAATTCACTTCAAGGGCTCTTTGGTGCAGGATAGACAGATTGTGTTAATGGTGACTGATCTTTCACAGCTTGTTTACCAGGCATCAACACAAATTTAGGAAAGCATTTAGAAAAATCTAAATTTAAAAATGACTAAGACATCGCATGAAGTAAATGAAGCTATAATACACACTCTCTTGCATGTACAGCACACTGGTAGCCATTAACTGAAGGAACTGAATAATTCAAGAAAAACTGGTGATGCAGAAGTGGAAAGTCTGCAAAACTTGATATGTGAACTGGAAATCATACACAACAGTTTTGTGGGGGTTATTCTGAGCAAAGCTCAACATGTTGCTAGTACCAGAAAAAAGAGGAAATAAATTTCAAATTAACACTACAGCTGACAGAGGAATCACAGGATTAACAGCTTATTTCAGTCCTTCTTAGACTGTCAGCCAACTTTTCAACATTTTGTGGAAACATTTTGGGGTTTTCAAGAATACCTATTCAAGGCCTGTGCTGGAATTTTACATCTCCAGAACAATTCATGTATGTTTGAACTGACAAGAAATTCTTCACCTGAAGACAAGCAAAGCAGTTTTGGAGGGCATTCTTTTATGTCCTTGCATGTACTTAGACTGTGTGGGATTTTCAGAAAGAATTTATACAGATATTAATATTTTTTTCATGTATTGGCAGCCACAAACTGCATCACTTGAACAATCACTCAGCAAATTCAAGATCATCAAAAGCTCTTATACTTGCAAGTTAGCTCAGGACAGATTGCATTATCCTAATGCTGTCTACTAAAATATTTTTCATCAAGACTTATATAAAGAGTTAAGTAAAAGATCAAATATAGGGCCTGGGTATTTCCTTTGCTCAAACAGACAGCCACGGAGACCAAAAAAGCTCTCAGTGATGATGATAGTACATGATAGTAGAGCACAAAGGCATATGGGATCATTAGAGTTTTCTCTTGCTGAAAAGCAGCGTGACTGAATCTGATATTACAAGATGAACTTAGGGTCTGTAATGTTGAAGCTATGTTGTGCATACACAACAGTGAAAATTCATGAGTTGCTCTGCCACCATGGGAAAGTTAAAGTGCTTAGAAATATAGACCAAAATAAGGTTTAACCTCTACCTTTTTTTTTGTTCTTTAAATTAGTATTGTAAGTACTTTTTGTTTCCTTGTTCCACTATTTCTTTCCCCCTCCCATCATGTTTTTCCAAGAATTTTACCTTTTAACTGCCTAATTTGGATATTTTGACCTCTGGAATAGGTTCAAGTCTGTTGGGACATTTCATCTGACCTGAGCCTGCTGCCATCTGTGGGACACTTGAACATGTCTTGGCTTACCTGCATGTGCACAGAGTACAAACACTGCATCTATGTGTGCACTCTGAAGCTGGGCCTGGGAGGCATCAGGCATGTCCTCATGCAGTGCTTGCAAATTGCTGTTCCCATGGCTCATGACCCTCACTTATCATTTGAAAAAGCCAAGTGGCCTACTGACTGATTTGCTGGTAATACTCAGCAGCGCTGGCCTAACTTCCATCTTGATTCTGTCTATAGCTCTTAGTGATTGCCTGATTACTTTTCCCATTTCTATTTTTCTTTTTTTCCCCAAAACCCCAAAGAAACACAATCTTCTTGCTTTTTGATTGAGAAATACATGGTTCATACGTTCCTCCCCGTGAAGATGATGTTGCCATAATGACAAATACACCTAAGATCCAGGTCTCACTTGTTCAAACAGAACACAGCAACTTGCCCATTTGTGCTGTATTTGGGAGATCAAAAATACTTTTATTTCTGTCTTTCTTATATGTAGGTGCATCTTTGACACAAGAGCTCTTTCTATTTACAGCTTCCCAGTCTTTATGATATTGACATTGCTTCTAGTTCCTTTGTAAGAATGTTTTATCAGAAGAAAACCTGTTTCTTCTCCAGGAAAGAGCATTTCTGATTGACTGAGCTACAACAGTAAGGTCCTTTATTTGCCAAGCATTTTGCTCTGCCCACTTTTCATTCCACTTGAGTAGTGATACCCTTGAAGGCAAACAGAGAAGATTCCTCTGGTAGGTGGTGTTCCTCCCATAGCGCACAGGCAGCTGTAGTTTCCACCTGGCTTTCAAAGGTGCGGGCTGCTTAATGCTCTAGATCCCATTTAAACATTGACCAGTGCGTGCTCTGTGGCAAAACTTAAGGTTCAGTCTTTTTGTCTACCAGAAAGGCTACTTGTATTAGAGTAAGGTAAAGACCCCTGTCCTTTAACTTGGCCTGCTACCTCACCCAGGAGCTTCCCTTAATTATCTCAGCCATGACCTGGCTTCCTGCTCTGAACTTAGAAAACCACATCCTCACTGCAGGCCCTTCTAGTTCTGAGCCAAAAAATTGTGTACAGAGAATAGACTGCAGTCAGGACTCATAGTCCTGTTTGCTGTTAAAGTATTGGATACAGTCATAAGACCTTGTCACTTATTTATTTGCCAACTTTTATGTATTCTGGTTAATATTCTTCATGACAGGTATCAGCCCCTTATGTGTTTTTCTTAAACTACAGCCAAAACAACTGTTCCATTTCTGAAGCTGTGACTGGGGAAAAGACCTTGCTTTTCACTGCTGTCAAGGCTTTCTCTGGCAACTGAGAGCCTGGGACATTACTAGGGATGGCAACAGAGCCGCACACTGAAAAAAGGCAAACAGAGCTGAATAGCTCCTTAGTCAGACAGCATCATCTATTCAAAATATCACAGGTGATCTTGTAATTAAATACTATGTCATAGACACAAGGGAACTAAGTGAAAGCTTTGTATTCAGCTAACTTACAGCTTTAACTACTTTACTTTGAAAAAGTGTTTTTAATATAGCTACATGTAATATAAAGTACATTTTTATAAATGACATGAAATTAATTTATTAAATCCTCATTAATTCTTTAAAATGCATATACTGAAGATAGTAAATTCTTATTTATTTCAGACTTAAGAGAAATTTAACAACCTAGTTTTAGAAGTCACTAAAGACTTGCAGTTCTCAGGTAATAGAAAAGACTATGTTTACATGGATAAGAAACACAATACTTATTGGATACTTCTAACTGCATATAGATGTCGCCTAGAGTGCTAGAGGAAATTACTCTGCCTGGAGATGAGCAAAAGTTTGCTTTGAAGCCTAATCTAAATTTCACAACTGAATCCTCCATGGAATTGGTTAAACAAAATCTCAGTACAAAGAACTATTTACTTAGCTAAAGTTATCTCGATGCACAGAGAAATACAACTTGTGGTCTCCTCTACTTCTAGCTGTCCAGTTGCAGAAGGCCTTGGACTGCAAAGTAAAAAAACACACTGAAGTCTTAATGACTAGTTAATAAATATATATCTCTATACTCCATAACCAGCATACATTTTTAATATATTTTACTGTGTAGTGATTTCTGTTGTCAATTAAGTTAAAGATATCAAAAATTTAAATAATCCATTAAAATCTTGGATAACTGAGACTTGTGCAGACGACACAAGTCTGCAAGTTCAGATCTTTGTAACTTTGGCTGAAGACTCGATACGTTCATTATTCACAGCACATATATCTTATCTCTATGTGTCCTCAATAATCAGAAATGCAATGATGGCAGAAGCCTGGAATCCAACCCATTAATGATGATTAATATTCTTTCAGAGATGAAGGTGCTACTAATCTGAGAGGAACTAGCATAGGTTACAACCTGCCTATAAACAATACTTCCGTTACTTCTGTTCTTATGTATAGTGATTTCCAGATGAAGTTATTTAGATTACAATATCTAATTGTAATCTATTGGATTTTATGACTTTAAGATATTTTTTTTCCAGTGGATCAAGAGTAGTCTCTGTTTTAGAGAATACTGCTCAACATTTCACATCAAGGCTCACATCTTTTTTTCCTTAAACACAAACCTAAAATGCTCTCTCAGGGTTTGCTTAGCAATGATGACAGAAAACCGGTAGTTAGGCAAGTGATTTTCTGCTTGAGGCAGTGCAAGCCCTTGTCAGTGAAATGTTCTAAGGAGACCTTCTCACAACCTGACTCCACTGGTTCACAGGAACTCGCAGGCACAAGGCCAACTGTACGCCATTTGATCATGAGTGTACATTGCATGTGACTGGGGAAAAAATTCAAAGAGCTCTTTCAGTGAACATTGGGGTTAGAACTTTTTTTGTATAAATAGGCACCTGCTGCATAGAGCTGTGGCAGTGAGTAAGTAGGCATATGCTGCTATTCCAGCATCTTTTCTGAGGGATCACTGATCTGGCCTCATACCTGGCTGCTTCTAACATGTGTCTTCCTGGAAGGCACTGCTGCTTTTTTAAACTTTACATGTTCCTTTCTTCCTCCTAAACAAGTTCAGTCAACTTTTTCTTCCTATTGCTGGAACATCTAATACAAATTATAAAGGCAAAGATCCTGCAAACCTTTTTGTGAAAATGATGGCAGCATTTCAGGTAAATATTTAAAAGACAGGAATATAATGAAAAACTTTGGACACTTCTGCTCACACTTGACTCATTTCTTGTGCTATGGATATCATCATAAAACCAGTTGACACATTGCTGCTTGTGTTGGTGTGTACAGCCTACCCCATCAAGGCTTATTTTCATTCTTCATAATTCACAGGCAATTGACCAGACAGGTCATAATGTGACATCAATTATTTTGTGAATACTACTTAGAAATATTTCAACTTGTGTATTATTAACTCAATCAACTATTTTGGCTCTTTATTATCACTATGGTCAGTTGAATCAACATTGCTAGTGGGAAAATGCATGACCGTTAGCATCCAAAAATGCCTGCAGAATGTTTTAAAGTATTTTACCATGCATATAAAGTAACCATTTGTCTAAAATAATTAATTTGGTCCTGAACCATTGAACAGCAATCGGAGATGGAAAACTGGCAAGCCAAAGGGCCACTCAGCGAATTAATGTTTCCTGCTTCTCTTAGGGACTGGGGGCCCTGAAATTTAGTGCAAATGAAGAATCTAGCAGAAAAGTCAGTCTGTCCATGCTCGGTCACTCACAGAATGTCTGCCTCAGGGACACTTCTCATCTTGGCTACCTCTCTCTGTTCTGTCCTCATCATGTCCAGGTGAGGGTATGAGCAACCATTAGTTCAGAATTAGCTTCGCAAGATGCAGGCGTGACAGCATACTGTACCTTGCAATGCTGTACCTCTTTTGGCTTGGCACATCCTTGGGGAAGAGTGACACTTCAGACAAAAAATGCAAGGTCTGGAAGAGCTTCTCTGGATATGAATATAAAGTTAACAGATTCATCTTTGCCTGTTCACCCTTTGCTCATTTTAGGTGCTGGTATTTTTCTTGGAAACCTTCCACTCTATGAATGGAAAGGGAGAATCATGTATTCAGTTTTTTCAGTTTTCGTAACAAAGATCTAAATATACTTGAGACTGATGCTGCCTGAGACATGTGCAGCAGCAGCCTCCCTCCAGAGCTCCATCTGGGTCATGGTTTCTGGTTTTCCAGGGCTGATTTCTCCAGTCAAGGCTGGGGACTGAGCCCTGTGGCCCATAACCACCAGCGCTGTTCCCACACGTTTCTGCCCCCCCCCCAAACTCCCAAAGCCTCAGGTTGCTGTATGCCCACTTACTAAGTAAACAAGTGTCCCCCACTCAGCTACCCTCTACTTGGCAGGCAGCTAAAGACTAAAGGTGTGGATCCTTTTTAATCAAGAACCAGACTATCAGGAAACAGCTAATAATCAAGAACCCATCAATTAGCAAACAGCTAGCAGAAGCTGTTCACTGCGAAACTACCAGAAGCAACTAAAATTCTCATAAGGAAACCTATTTTATTTAATTGCCATCAGGCTAAAGCAGTTTCATTATGTTTAAGCAAGAACTCAGTTCTTAGTTCAAATATAGCAATAGGAAAGAGAGACGTAAGAGTAACATTATCTGTATTTTATCTATGAAGATAGTGAATTCAGGAGTAATCAATGTATCATGTGTGCTCAGCTAACCTTTTGTTACTCCAGAACCATCACCAGTATGACCAGAAAAACATCACATGATGAAATACATTAGTGAAATTTATAACTGGCTTCTTCAGCAAAGTGCAGCTTGACCTTGCGCTAACCTTGAAATTTTGTGAAGAGGAGCAAACAGTCATTAAACTAGGAACAGCTTGCATAATATTTAAGTAGCAAATATTACCATGAAATATAATTGAAGTATAAGGATTATGAGCACAATCACATAGTTTTAGTTTTGCCAAAGGTAAATGGGAGAATGTTTTTCTGGCTATTCACATAGGAGACAGCAGTCTTAGAGAAAAAGAACAGCAATCTCCCTAACATATTTACCATTGATGAAAGGTTTTGAAAAGAAAAGCCATCTTTGTAGGTCAGTTTTCCAGACATGTGAGTATGTGTGTGTGCAAATACCAAGTTTTGTGTGCGGATTTATTTTTGCACATTAATATCTATGTACATATATGCTGGTCTAGACCTGTTGTGCATGCAGTCTTCACAACAGCATGCCAAGATTCAGAAAATCTGACTAGCCACCAGCCCAAGCTAATGTTCATGCAGCCCATGGGCACTAGATAGCAGCACCTTTGAAAACAGGGTCTGATGAGCCTGAGGTACTTGAAAGACTATCTAGTAAATATTAAATCACAGTGTGATTCTTCAGTAATCTCATGTAAACCAAATAATATTACATCAACATAAAGCTGCAGTAATGCAGTAGCTAATTAAGCCCTTTGAATGATTAAGCTGTATTTATAGATCTTTTAACTCAAAGAGATCATACCTGGCAGATCAATGCCAATGTTAAATAAGTCATTAGCCTCTGTAAAGATTGCCCACAAGGTCATTGAATTGTGATGGTGGAACATTTTAATGAGCTGAACACTTGACCTATGGGAACAGGACCAACAACAATTCACTCAGATGTGGAAGCTCTGCATGTCTGAAAAATATCACATAGTCTTTCTGTGCCTTGATTTCTCAATCAATAAAATGGAAACAATAACTCTGTAACACAAAGATATCACTGAAGTTAAGTAATAACACATACAGAACGTGTTATTAAGGTTATATTTTGTTGTCACATTATTACACCAAGGATTTGCTTTACAATTATTCTTACCTTACAATATACTATGGTTAAATGAAATACTAGAAAATCAAAAGAGTTATGTTACTGTTCAAGTGAATCTGGCCAAGGCCAAAAGCTGCTGAGGATATTTTTTTGGTCCTTGCTGGATTTTTTTAGGGGGCTCAGCCCTACCTACCTGTTTGACTCACAACATGACAGTATTGTTTATTTTCTGTTTTGCATCAATGGTAGGTGATAACTCTCTGTGATACAAAATAATATATGTGGCCTTTATTCTTAGGAAAAGCAAATCCAACTCTCTGAAAAAAGATACTGAAATCTTTTCCAGCCCAGGACAGTATCATCAGTGGGAATGTTTCATTAATATTTCAAGTGAATTGGAGATACTTTCTCCAGATCATCAGTTCTAGCATATCCATCATCTACCTGCTAAAGCCTATTAAAAAAAGTCTAATGGCATTTGCAACTTTCTTATTTGGACCCCTGACTTTTAGCTATAGAGCTGGGACCATTGACTCACTTCACACAGGGTCTGTAACATGTATTAGAAGATGGCATCAAGCATGATTTCTGTATCATGGATTAGTCTTGATCAGCTGTTTGATTTTCTTATTTCAAACCCTAGAGTTATCACGTTACCAAAATCTAGCTTTTGTGATTTTCCATAACTGCCTGATTGTCCCTAAATTTTCTATAATGCAGTTTGTTGAGAGAAAAGCTTAGCTAGCTGTTCATACTTGAATTGAGAATTCAATGATCGTCCTGTGAGTGTGTGCCTGGAGGGAAGCAAAAATAAGGTTGCTACTTGGAAAGATGAAGTGATTGAATTCAGTGCCTGAGGCCATAAACCTCGTTTTTGTTACTGCTAATATGTAGAACTAACTGAAAACCAACTTGTAAACTAGTTCATGCTTTTTTTTTCTTTCTATAAAAACTAACATTATACATTCTACCTGGGAGATTTATTTCTATTGTAGCAAAAAGAATGCCACCAATATAAGCCTACAGTCTGGAACATGACCAAATGATCTACTGCTCACAAGAAGCTAGTGAAGCAATAGTTTGAAATTTTATCTAGTGTACTTCTCAATGCCATGCATATGCATTAAAGGCACATTGCTCAAGCCCTTGAAATACTGTTTGGGATCCCAGCGCTAATGGTACATGGCTGAAGAAGTTCACAGAACCAAAGAGAAACTTCTGTGTGCTCTCACCGTGAACATTGCTCAAAAATGTGTACTGCCTTGATACTGTCATAGTAACTCCTGTTATAGATGAACCTCTGTAAGTATTAGGTTAGAGATAAGCAAGGTCAGGGCACTCAAGTACCATTGAATCGTTATCATTTACAGACATTGCTTTTGCAGTTTTTCTAATAACTAATGTATCCACCAAGCTCCTGCTAGTGATAACCTTACTTATCACATACAAAAAAGTTCATCATAGGTTGTTCTATGATGCACCAGTGCTTTGTTCAAAAAGTGAATCTATCTCTGACTTTCAAAAGAGGTTGGTCACATCACAACAGTGATCCCACTTTGCCAGGCTTCAGCAGATTACTGGTGGCTAAGTGCTGGGCTCAAGACTTTTTCTTGTTTTGTCACTTACTAAGAAATGTCGGAAAGAAAAGAAAAAAGCCTTTATTTACTGGTCCAAATGAGCTGAGAACTGGTGGAGCGAACTTTAGTTGATTAAAGGCTAGTTACTGTTTTGGTTTGGATTTGGAAATCGCAAGAACTGTTGGTTTCAGGGAGTTCAATTTATCATGTCTAAAGGCACAGGAGAGTTGGGATTTCATTTGAAATAGGAAACATTGGCTACTTTAAAAATATCTCTTAAACATAACCCCATTACTAGGGAACTCTGCCAATGGAAAAGATTGTTTTGTTTTGTTTTGGTCTTCTGGAGCTTGCTGCACTGATAGGCTAGTCCAGAAATTAACAAAAGTACCTACAAAAGAAGAAAATGTGAGTGATGAGCTAGGGACTGTTCAGTCATGAAACCTGTTTGCACTAATATATTCCCATCCTATTTTAAAAATATCCATCCATTGTGGAACTAGTGGATTTACAAGCTAGTGGAGAGGTGGTAATTTTATATCAGCAAGTAATATGAGCCTGTGTTAGGGGCACACAGCAGATTATAGGTAGGAAGCACCACTGGAAGTATGGAGTTGTTCTGAAACAGCCAGCTTTCCTTTACAAATACTGAGATGCAAAGCCAAAAAAAATTCTCAGCAGAAACATATCATATTATTGGTTCTGTTTGCTTTTATCTGAAAACAGAAATATCAAATACAAAGTTTATCAAAAGTAGGATCTTACTTCATTGCCCTCGGCACAATTCTCTTTTATGATCATGGCAGCTGTTCTACCGTCACTACGGAGAAGTTTCATCTAGTTCAGGAGCTGATTTTAATCTCTACATGAAGTATGGATTAAGAAGTGAATTATGGGATGGAATGATTGACACAGCCGGCAATATGCTATTAGAAAGTGGGATCTGAAAGCGTTATTAAATACAGAATGCAATGACTGAGTGTGAGCATAATGATTAATAGTATAATGTATCAGAGGAGAGAAGAATTGTTAGCATAGTAGGAAGGGAAAACCCTGACCAGATTCTCAGCTGATGTACACTGTCCAAACCCAAAGGAAATTAGGGAAGCTCTGACAGTTTATGACAGCCAGGAATCTGTCCCTGGGAGAAATAGACTGAAATTAAGGAAAAAAATTAAACTTTAGCTAAATATCTGAATAAAAATCCTGACAGCATGATCCCTTAAATTGAGAAACTGTCTCCCAAGGGAAATGCTGAAAGCTTTAAGCCTGAACATATTTGGAATTAGATTAGGCAAAGCATTTGAAAAAATATACCATGGGGACAAATTTGTACTGGAGGGGAGATGAATTAGACAGTCAAATAGGTCTTTTTCACACATTCTTTTAATTACTTAAAACTGACTGTATAAAGAAAAGAAAGAGCTTGGCAATGTTTTGCCTATGTAGTCGTCCGTTGGCCCTGAAACAGTGTTGAGTGGGTATCGTACCCAGATGGAAACGTTCCATTGCTGAGAACATGGCATATATCATCTTCAGCTGGATCTAATGTTTGTTATGAATAGCCTTTTTTCTGCATATAATGAAAAATAGTGAGAATTCAAAGCCATTAAATAAGGATGTTTTCATGGGTGTCAATGGGATTTGAAAGTTGGCCATGAAATATATATTTTTTTGTTTCCCTACGATGATGTTATCATATAGGAGTCATGTCAAGCATACAGAAATAGAAGGCATGCTCATCTTAAGGTATAACTGTGAATGTCCCTTCTGTAAATTAAAAATGGAAGTCTAGGCTTTAAATGAGAGAGTATAACATCCAGCCCCAAAAAGCCACTTTCATTTTCATATAAATATGTAACCATCATTTGTTTAACTCACACCAAGCTATCAAATTTTGTGGTGGGCTATAAACTTGTTGAGTCATTAGCCTGGCTGCTTAATGGAGGAAAACTAAATTCCTGTTCCTGCATAATGACACTTATTCACTGTAGACATTTGCATCACTAGGAAACGATAAAACCTCATCCTTCATAATGAAGTTCTGAGCTGACAAAGAAGAAAATATAGTGTTGTGGGACAACTATGAATATAAAACAAGCTTAATAAAGAAGTAGTGACAAATTATATTATGCAAAATGCAATGCAATAAAAAAAATGTTGCTAACTCATTGGAAATGTCATAAATAATCTAAATAGTTTCTAACTGTCAAAGCCTTGAAAAATATATTTCTTAAAAAAATGAGGTACAGAATAGATGCCAGTTTAATTGCCATCATATTTTGACAAGCATGGAGAACCTTGTATCCAGCTTATTTGCTAAATTTAGCTCACTTGCCTAGGATGAAATGATGGGGGGAGCATTATTAGTCTGCTTTTTCAACTCATTGGTGCCCCATCAGAAACTACCTCCCTCAGCCACTTTAAAGTATCGTTTTCCATTTGAGATCAACATTTACAGTTTGCATTACAATCTCAGGCCAACTGATCCTTATAAAGTAAAGGGAATCTCTGATGTGAATGTTTGGTAAAATCATGTACTGCCTTCTTAAAATCAACTTTCTTTTTGAACAAATAAATATACCATCTGCTATATCTCTGTGGGTCAGCAAGGGCATGAAATCCCATTAGGACAGCTCCTTGTATTACAAAAGACTTTGTCCAATTTGTGTGTCCAAATGGCTCACTTTCCACTCTTCCAAAAATTTCATTTTACAGAAAGGAAAAAGTCACCAGCATTTCAAGAATTGCTGGTGGCTCAAATAATAATGACTTAGATTCTATTTCTGCTGAAGTCTCAATTATTCCAATAGTCCCAGTGACTTGAATAGAAGCAGCTTTGAGGCTTGCATAACCAGAAGCATTTCTATTCATGAAAACAGTTGCAAAATTAACTGCTAGTGTGATCAGATCCTCACTTCAATGGAGATTTCCCTGCTGACATAGGCACTTGTTTAATTATGCTGCTCATACTCTAAATGCAAAATGTTCAAGATGCTTGAACCAGTTGCTACATCTTCTAGCATATGAGGCTGGTAGGGACAAATAATACATTTAATATACTGCTAAGAGATCTGTAGAAAATCATATTGCCTTGAAAATGCAAAATTTCACGTTTTGTTAATGATTTTGATTTAGTTAGTTTTTATATGAATGACAGGTATCACAAGTCGGAAATCCTACTTTGGCTTTTAAATGTGAGGCATTTTCTTCTGGAGAAAATCTATTTTAAACCTGCTGTTTTCCAGAGAAAATGGTACCCATGTCTTTATACAAACATAGAGGAGTTTCACCCTAGATCAAATACACATAAAAAGTCTGAGGTATTTTCAAAGTACTTTCAAAGGAACGTGGTGATTTTTACTCTCTAGTTGTTATTATAGTCAACAAGTCAGTGTTTCATTTCTGAAACACAAAACTCAAAGTAAGCAGGTTGGTTTTAACATGCTTGTGAGCTTAGTCTGACTTTTCCTTTTACCCTTTCCACAGCTGGAATTGGCTGTACAAAATTTTCCATTATGCAACAGGATTTGGAGCTACTCCGTTTGCTATGCTTTCGTTGGTCATGTCCAATAACTGATGTTTCCAGTAACTCATTTAAATTGCCAGCTCTCCTGGGCAAGGCACCAGTCATTGTGATCATCTCTAAGGCTTATAAATCTTCTCTTTAGTTTCAAAATGCTTTATTTAACACATTTAAAGCACAAATAAGCATTTACAAAACAAAAATTAAGTGATTTTTAAGCCTGAAATGTGGCTGCAGAGATTCCATCAGAGAAGAAGAGAATCCAATCTGGCCACAGTTTGGCTACTGGGAAATGAGGAAAACTTTCCTGCCCTGCTGTTTTAGTCTCTTAATAATATGGAGATGAACCAAGTGGTTGCTAGATTTTTCTAGTCCATTTTATAACAATAACTTTCACTTCTATCGAGGGACTCTCCATCCTTTCAATGCCAAAAAAGCAAGTGATTCAGATCTGATAAGAACTGTGCTAGAGAACAGAAGGACTAATTGCATTTTCCCAGATCGTACTCCTTAGACCTTTTGCAGAGGCCGTAATCAGCGTAGTCTACAGACATATTCCATGGCTAAATAGCACACATGGTGGTATTTAGAAGGTTGTAAAATCATCTTTCATAGCTTTTCCTAGTCAAGGATCTATCATAAGGCTTGAAATTAGGAAAAAAACATGAAGATATTTTCCAAAATGCCAAATGAAGGGAAAGGAGACTAAGCCACACCAAACTATCCTATAACTTATGAGACATACAGGACAAGACCTGCCTGATCCAGATCAAAAGCTTGAGGCTGGTAGTCCACAAGCACAAAAGACTTCTTTCACTGTTTGCAGGTCTCAGTTTTTCCTCTTGCTTTTTGATGTTGTATAATTCACCAGTGGAAAGAGCAATAGATTGAGAGAGTGACAAGCCGTTTAGTTAAGAGCACTCAGACATTGCAGGTTAGCACTGGTTCAACAGATAGTTGGCTATCTGTGTGCTTAATCCTCCTGCTTTCAGTACAGGTTCCACACTGACCCTCAAAAACTTTTCCTCACTCAGTTCTGACTCTGTTCCCACAAAGAGATTTTAATCTGTTGAACGGATGATTTCTGGCAGAAATAAATTAACATTTGTAGATGCCAAAAGTGGCAGTTCCAAAAATATAGTTAAGAAGAGGCCTGGTTTGCTTTCATTTAACTCACTCTTCACTCGTCTGTGCTGCTGTGGGTCTCCCAGTCTGGCTTATTCCAGGACTTCAAGGTCAATTAGGAACAGTTGTAGAAGCTGGTTCAGAGCTTCTTGTGTCAGAAATTTCAGTATGTTTTCGCTATTTTGATTTCCTACCTTTTATGCATCATAGAGGGTATTGGTTAGAGACTTAAATACTGATAGTTTCCTGGTAGCTGGGAACATTTTGTGCTCATAGGTTCTGTGGGACCTCTCTCAAGTTTTCTCCTCAGTACTGAAGGTTCATTGGATCCCTCCACAATGGAAACAAGAGTAAGAACATCAGTGTGACTGCTAGAGTTGTCTCTCATTATTCAGCGAGAGATTATTCTTTGGAAACCAAAGTCATCTGAAGAGGTCTTCTCCTTGCTTGCATTAACCTTTACATCATGTTAATATTACATCATAATGTTATATAATTTGTTTGTGTTTCAGTCATCTGGAAAGGCCTATGGTGATGTTCCCCTGTCCCAGAATGACAGAAGTACAAACTGTACCAACTGTGCTGGCAAGGAGGTGTCAGTTTTGTGTTTCTAGGAACACCCTGCACTTAAGCCTTTACATCTGCTGATCATCCTCATCTCCCATTTCATTTTATAATTTACTGTCTCTTTACAGAATGTTTAATCTATATAAAGGCACAGATTTTATGCCAGAATTTGACATGTCAGTCTTTTCTGTATGCCTCTCCTTTTCCCTCAATTTAAAATCTAGTTGATTTGGCTTTTCTCTGTATAGTGACTATTTTTTCCCAAATGGGAAAAAAACACAAAATTAACCCACTAAAAAGAATAATTTCTGAATAAATCCTGCTATGAGAAGGAAATTATATTCATTTGATCATTACTTGGTAGTAGCCCTGCAGTTTGGTTATAAGAGCACTCTCTCAATGTACAACACCAGTTCAAGCCTGTTTTTCTTTGAATAAGCACTGAAGTAGATCTCACTGGGTCCTATGCATTGCTTCTACCCTTCAGTTATGATTAGAAAGACAGAAGTAATTTAGGCTGCTATGACTGCTATTCAAGCACACAGATTATCTTCACTTGTCTCTGGATGAATGTACGTAATCGCTCTTCTCTTTGCTGTGCTTCTGGATTGTGGTTCTGCTGCTCACAAGTCATACTAAACCAGTAAACCCATAACAGGGTGTGATGTCTGTGGTTCCTTTTCATCCAGGCAAAGGAAGCTACTTAGGGCAAGCCCACAGAAATTCTGTAGGTTAAGCTTGTTATTCCTTGTCCCCAAAATACATAAGATTCAGAGAAGAAAATAATTAAAGAAAAAACATCTGTGCACGTACCACATTGTAGTACTACTCCTTGGCCTGATAACTAGCCTTCACTTAGCTCAAGCACCCTTCAGTCTGTTGCTGAGTGAGAGAATTCTGCGGCACCTCCTTCATTTAGGGCTTGCCTTGTCAGGATCTGTGGGTAATACGCTTGGGCTGTTCACATAAGGCTGGTATAGCTTGAGCCTACCCTCCACTGGCACAAGACCATCTGATGAATGTCACAGCATTAAGTGTATTAGATGTAGGTATGAAGTGTACATGTGAGGCTTCAATGAACCACACACACTTTTAGGACAGGCTTGTACAAACTCAATGCCTGTGCATGCCTATACAACCAGATGTCACCAAAAAAGAAGCCAAGAAACTGGCTTATAGCTCAAGTTTAAAGAAAAAGAAAAAGGAAAAAAAAAAAGCAGAGACGGTATCTCCTTCCTTTTTCCCCAGGCTATATTCCAGTGGATCCTTTCATCCCTCTATGTCACAATGCAATCTCTCATACTATGCACTGGTATTATTACTAATAGATGTTTATGCACTGTACAGGCTATATTTTACCATTTTTGTTCATGTTCATGACTTTAGACATAACCTGTGAAATGTAGAATAACCAGGTTAGTCAGTGTGGTACAATTCAGGTGCAATAGTATTTGCAAAAGAATATGCAATCAAAGAGCATCAACAAAGTGTAATTGACATCACCCATTGCATGTCATCGAATCAAGAATTATCCTCTGATTGATGCAGAGTGATGTGCAATCACTTGTAATTGATTGGAATTCATTCAGTATAGAATGACATGTTGAGTAATTGCTACTGAGAAATAATGACTGGTTAAATCTAAGAGGACAGTCCATATATTTTGGACTTCTTGGTTCCTTCAAACATTTATGAACATTATAGGTTTCATGTTACAGCTTATTGTTTCTGTACACTGGACTTTAAATGTTGGGTACTAGCCTAGCTTTATGAATTCATTAAAAATAGAAGTGTATTACATCTTGAGGTTAGTAGATGAAAAAGCGAGATGAGATGTTATTCTAAAAGCTTTGAATCTTGAACAATCAGACAGTGTAAAATGTTGATGCATGTCCATAGTAAAACCTTTTTTATGTTCACAACGAATAAAGGCAGGATTTTCTAATAGGTAGTGTACACTTAACACAAGTATTTTTTGCTTGTTTTTAGTAGAAAAAGATGAATTCACTGAAGTGGAT
>NW_008825547.1:6004126-6012401 GCF_000699105.1 Pygoscelis adeliae
TGGAGCACCCATAGTTTCAGGAAGAGTTTGGGAGGGACAGATACTGTAGATCAGCATTGCAGGGCCAAACTCTCTTGTCAGTGCCTCTGGTGAATTCATGTTCTCTCCATATGACTTATAGCACTCAAATCTCAAATCTCAATAGTTTTCAGACAACATATGGCAAACTACTGAGCCAAAAGATAGAAATTGAATTTGTTTTTACTTCATTTTGCATAGTATGACATATATATTATCTTATTTACTTCTTTTATTTTTGACCTTAAATGATTCGTAGCAAATTTTCATTTGAGATACCTTTACTATGTGTGTACATGAGGCAATTTCACCACAGAATCTCACATAACAGCTTTACTACATTTTTCTAATGTATGTTTAGCCCACACAACATAAATCAATCTAATACTGTCTTCTGCAGAGTCCTAATATATTCAGCGCCCTATAATAATCTTACTATGCATGAAAATTTGCATGAGAGAGATTTCATTTCTTTTCAATGGAACTAAGTTTTTGAAAATAGCACCCAACCAAACAGTAGGAATCCTGCATTTTTTATATTTATAAAAACTCCAAATCCACTCTGTTTGCAAGTACCTCATCTTCCATCTTCTGAGCACAAGGTTTACAGAGGGCTGTTCCCCCAAGACACACCGTCCTGACCAGAAAACCCTGACAAATTCACAAATAGCTTCCCTTTTTGCCATTTTCCCCATTGCAAGGCCAACATTCTCCTTTTTATGTGCAGTCAATGAACACACGGATTCTAAAAATCTCTAAAAATTATATGAAAATGTCAGCAGAAAAATTACGCTGCTTCCAAGTGGAGACAATGCAGGGGCTGAGATCAAAGGATAATACCGAGAAAGAGATCAGACTGTGCTGCAATCTCATCCTGAATAGGTTTTGCACATGTGAAGCACTTCAAAACTTGCCTGAAACAGAGAGCTTGAATGGACCAGAGGAGGAATGTGAAGCTGAATGCTCAGACAATGCACTTCGCTTCTTTGACTACCTCCTTTTCCTCCTGTAGAGATGAGTGTGATGTGGGCTGAGACAGAAAACAAAAGGCCAAACTGATCAGTTCTGCCATAAAAAGCAAACCTCTAAGCTTTCTAGGAAAGGGGCTCGCTTTCCTACACATAGGACAAGGGTGGCTGGAGCAATAAGGAACAATGAGGAGGGGCAGGGGACACACAGAGGTCACCTTTGGAAGGTGCTTTTTGGGAGGTTCTTCAGTCCTTCGAAGACCGGTGCAAGAAAAGAGCCTGCCAACATTTCCTGCACTTAACTGAGTTATGGACTAGTCAGCTGTACTGAGACAAAATTTATTGCAGTCTAGCAATTTTTTTACCCTTTTCATACCAAGAACAATTCTTCTTTAAAGAGCCGAAAGACATTTAAACTGATATTTTTACTGTATTTCTAAAAGTACATCTCCAGTTTATGAGACCTGTGGTTTATTATTGCCAGTGACTTGATGACTAGCAGGTGCTAAATGGAGTTCTCTGTTTCTTAACATCACATTCAGATATTGTTGGCTAGTACTGGGATTTCTAGTCAACTCACTCATGCAACATTTTTATGCATAGGTGGGTTTTTTTGTTTTTAAACTGAACGGTTAATGCTACTTGCTTTGAGATCTTGTGGAAAGTCTCCAGCATAAACTAGTGGGGCCTTTATTGTGTTTTATAAAGTCATATGGAAAAGTGTGAGTCACAGTGGTACCAGGCCTCAGTAATTTGCAAAAACAACAACAAAAACTATCATTTGTGCTAGCATATAAGTACATAAAATTATTTTCTAGCTGATAGTATATTGTATACAACAGCATGGGCAGTAAGAGACAATTTCTGCCATTTCATGAAGATGATAAGAAGGTACAGTAAATTTCGTCTGTGTGAAGAGCTCCTTGTGTTCCTGAACACTGTGGTGTGTTTGCAATGTTTTATATGCTGTCCCAAAGGAGGATATATTAATCAAACCAAATGACCGTGACAGCTGTGAGACATTCAAGTTCAAAAGTTTTATAAACTGGAGAGAACTAAGTGTTTGTAAGGAGCTGAGATTTTCAGTTCATCTGTGAATGGACCCTTTAAGGTTTCAGCGGAAGTTGTTCGTTGGCACCCTTATTAACAAATATTTTCTCATGTTATGTGTAGCATCATTTAATCTCTAATATCCTACTCGTGTAGAGCAGGCACTGGCTCTTACCTTGTTTCTCATTAGTGCCAGCCCCGTGCAGCATCAGCTCTGGGTAGGTCTTGCTTGCAATTATTTCTAAAGTAATGCTGCATATTATAGTACTTCAATGCTATATACTAGACACATACATTTTTCTAATATATAAATCTCTGAAAGTGCTAGGAGAATGGATGTTTTGGGTTTTGTTTGTTACTTCTAAGTATCACTTGGTGCTAATTTCAGATTATGGGACAGTTTCTTTGGAAGTACCAAAGCCAAAAGAATATTGTATAAAACATAAAGAAACTCACTGGTGCAGTTTATCAATATTTTGTAAACTGATTTTGTAAAATATGTTATGACTTATCTTGTGTACTGTTGAAAGTTATTTTCATTTCATAAATAAAACTTTGAATATTCATTTATAGTGTTATTTTTCCCACTTGGTTTCTTGCTTCTTTGTATGCATGGACGTCTAAGCACATTTTAAAAAATACTCTCAGTTGATGTGATTTAAAAGCTTACACGGCTTCAGGAAGAGAATGGATGAATTTAGGGTTATTAGATGTATGTTATAAATAGCATTGAGCTCTGAAAGCCCTAAGTTTAAGAAGGTTGAAGTGTGTTAGTGAATCATATCTGCCTACTCCACTCTTACTCTCTTACTCTCTCTCTTTCCTAAATTGGAAACAGGATGTCGGACTAAATGGACTTTTGACCTGACCTGCTCTGGCCAATCCCATGTGTATTTAGACCATCTTCTGATCTCCAACAACCCACTAGTTTTATAGACCACAGAAACACTGTTCCTTTTACTTTTCTTACTCCATCAAAATTAATGAGATGTAAAGCAAGAAAAGGCTTTAGGGGAATGAGTCAGGATATATGAGGAGAGCATGGACATAGAAATATTTGTGTACATAAAAGTACATAGAAATATTTGTAATACATATAGCTAGTCAGAAAGGATTTTTTCTAAAGATCTGCCATATTGGCAATCCAAAGAGAAGAAAGGAGAAGAAAGGAGAAAGAAGCATAACAGAGTAGTAGTACTAAAACCAGAGATTACCCTCAGTCTCCTTCATTCTCTACAAATCTCTGAGGTCTTCAGCCTTTCTAAATTCCACTAGATTTCTATATTGCAGGTAGATAGGAAAAGAGTATCTGTAATGTGGTAAATTTGCACCTTGCTATGGCCATATCCTTCTCCTTTTTTAGGATTAATATAGTGCCATGCGGAAGGTATCTGATCGAATTAGAAAGTATGCTAACATTAGCAGAATGTTGTTAATTCAGTGCAATACACTAAAAAAACCACCAACTTTGAACTGAGTCAGTAGTTGTTGTTACTTCCTGCTGTGTCATTTCTCTCTTTGTACATTATGACTAGTGCTTTGAAGGACTGAGCAAATAAATTGCCAATGTGCAATTCTCATAGAACAAAACCACCTTAAGAAGAGTTTCCCTCCAGAACAAGAGGTTCTCCCACACTGTAGAGCTAATTCCAGTTGCAATAGAAATAATTTTGTTATGAGAGCTCAAGATGACTGTGGAGGTTGGAGGCAAGGACACTGAGAGTCTTTCTATAAATGCATATGTAGTACACAGATATAGCAAGCATAGGCAGCCTTAAATGGTTTAGGACCTTACACTACTACACCTGCTCACTGAATCACCCTGTCATGGGATGAAGCCTACCCTGAATATGGTGCCCCCAGATACATGACCTTGACTACTCCTGCCCAGTCCAGTCGACTGGATTAGTTTTAGATGAGTTGGAAATACAGTAGCAGTAGACAAAATTTGACTTGGCAACTAGGGCCGAGTTCACAGCTTTTGCATCACATTTGGGGCAGGAGGCCAGAGGGTGAGAGAAAAGACAGTGACAACTGCTGCTTGGCCTTAGGTATGGAGAAAGTCAAAGAGATAGGTGCAAGGCTACATGATTACCAAGGCCATTGGTGGCCTATGACAACAATCTAATTTAGAAGGGAAAAACCAGTTAAAAAATGTCCCGTGTTGTGGGAATGCCATACAAGGATATCCAAGACCATATGGAAACTAGAGACACGGATACACCAGCACATGTACGAGCCAAACAGTAGGCCATGGACCTGGCATGACGACCAGTCGGGAAGAGGGTTCTGCTCCCATGGGTCCCTGCTGTGCTGGTCTAAACTTGGCAGAGGGGCTGAAGCCCTGGTTTGTGTGGGCATGTAGTATGTGTTGTAGAATAAAAATTGCCAACCATCTGCTGTACTTGTCCTGCTAAGTAAATACATTTTCAATTATGTGTCCTTAGGTATTGTAGGTGCATTCTTAAAGGCATCCCACCCCACTGAATTTCCTGGTGACACTCCCAAATCAAACAAATCACTGCCCAGGTGCTCTCCTGTTCAGTGGGGATGTGGGATTTTGTCGGATGTTTCTTCTCAATTTTTCTCTCTCTGTTTTTGTTTCTGTTTTTTGGGGTTTTTTTATAATGTTAGTGGTTTACTACCCATGCATTAACTCTATTTGCTTCCACACATTGCTGACGTACAGTTGGCCTTGCCAGGATATATATATATATATTTTGTAAGATGGAGAATTCATCCTAGTTTTAGATCAAAACTTTATATCAATCAGCAGTTTTATATCACCATGTTAGTTCCATATTCTGGAATTTAATTTGTCAGCAAAAAAGATTTTACACCTGCAATTCTCAGGAAAAAAAAATACAGTTTATGCTATAGAAAGATGAGTGATGAGGAAGCTCCTTTGTTTGTGTGAGTTGGCGAGATACTTCTTGAAGCGGTTAAGATGGCTACAGCTTACATGTTTCATGTTGGAAAAAGAAGAGAAACAGAACTGGGGGAGTGAAGGACCTCTGATCAGCTACAAATGTTATTGCTTACCTTTCAGGAAAAAAAAAAAAAAAGAAAAATCTGGCATTGTTTTAACTTGATTTTTATTTTTGCTAAACCATGCACGATGATATAACAATTCCGTGTGGGCACACTAAGCAGTAATAATTATGGATTAGGTTGAAGGAAGATGCCATATTAAAAGACAAAAAAATCTCATTTTATATTACCAAACAAGTTTCATCACCCAGAGACAATTTACACATTTAAACATTTTTAAATGTAATGCTCATTTCTAATCTTAAACTCAATTACTAGATTTTCCTCTGGCTCAGATCAAGGCTGAAAACAGACTTTCTTCAAAGTGTGTTTGAAGTTCCCAGAAAAGTTGACTCCACTGACTTTTTCTGTTCAGATTTTTATAGTAATTATCATAAGATATCTGAAGTTGTTTCGAGTTGTAACATATCTGTTTTCTGACAAAACCAGATGGTTAGCATTTCAATTATTTTCCCTCATCTTGGTTAGCTGTTATTATTTTTTCTTCATTGTTCCTCAACTTTCTAAAGATTTTAAGTTCAAAGTAAAAAGTTTGTTCCCCAGGAACATGCAAAATGTCTAATCTTTCATTTCTAGTAATAGAAGAAAAGATCTCAGAAAATGACTCTAATTATGAGCTTCTTGGAGCGCACTAGGCACAGTCACTGAAATACATGTACAATAAGCTTGTGTGTAGTTAAGAGAGGTAGTCAAGATTTATAAGCCTGCAAGTCTAGTGCAGTTTGGTTAAGTGAGGACGCTGTGCCAAAAATGAAGTTGAAAAGAAAACTATCCCTGTTTGCTCAAGGCTGTGAATGTTCACCAGGAAGGAAAGCACTTTTCAGTCTGCTTGCACTACTGTATATGCAAAACGAATTAGTTTTAGAAAAGTATTTTTCTTAGCTGGCATTTCTGATGTTCCAGCGGTCAATCGTATATGAACAAAAAGTTTTTCTGAAGACAAAAAAAATAGTATAACTATGAAATATCAGTTATTCTAGAACATTGCCAATTATATTGCTGGTTATATTCCATGTTTGTTGTTGTTGTCCATAGTTCTAAGGCAAACAGCATGCTGCAAAAACATCTAGCCTTTAAACTACATCAAACCAAAACAGTTTTATTCTCATCACTATTTTGGCCCAGTTTTGACCATCAAGTATATCAACATCTTCTGACAAAAGGCCACATCTGGCTGTTGGTACAATATGTGAATTAAATCATCCCAAGTGAACAAGCAGAGTTGACCTGTACAAGGCTTCAAGGCTTACCTAGCTGCCATGTTTTCTGCCTCAGAGCATGGCTGACATATGATGTGTAAGATCATAATCAACAGGGAAATTCCTCTTTCTCAGGTGGGGTTCTGTTTCTAAATAGATTAGAGAAAGTGAAGTTATAATGGAGACATATTACAACAGAGTATAACAATGTCATCAACTACAGTGTATTGACAGATGTTGCTTTAAGTTATTCCTTAAAGAGCGAGCTTTCTCCCAAGCAGCATACATTTGTGAACATGTAGATGAAGAAGCAGCAGTGCAGTTTTGGGGGCTAGACATTTTGCTCTGGTTCTCTCTGTCTCACTAAAACACATGTAAGGAAGTTGACAGGGAAGCATAACTTAACAAAGCTTGCATGTTTACAGGCAGTGTGTTATCCCTGCTGAAGTATGCTTAGCGTATGAATACACGTCACTCTAGCTTAACTCTCAGCATTGCCCACTGTTAATGCCCCGTGAGTAGGCATTAAATTTGTTGGTATGCTTGGCTAAAAAAACATTAAAAAAATCTTTTCTGAGTTTTGCACTGTGAAGGAAGCAAAAGTAGATCTACCAGGGTGTTCTGTTGTGTTTCTCATAGTTCCTTGTCATACATTCACCCTCTGAATAGCAAAAAGTTAGGTTTTGCTTTGTAGTCTTTCTCAGCATATACCTTCTTTTACACGTGTGCCACTGTTGCAATACAGTTCAGTTCAGATCAGTCAAACAAAATGGAAAATGCCCACCACAAATATGCTGATATCTGGAAGGTGAGACATAGTCAAGCTGGATTTCTTTGCCACTCCGCATTACCATAACACTAACAGATGCTCTGCTGAAACTGGAATGATTTACAGCAGACCTGTAGCAGCCTGGGGTAAGCAGCAAAGAGAAGACAGCTGCAGATTGCCTTTACTTTGATGTAACTTCTTATATCATAGTTTTCCAGTGCAGGAAATTCAAGGCGAGCTCCTCTTGCATATCCACTAATGTCCACTGACAAATCCATGAATGCTAACTTGCTATCAAGGAAATTCTGGAGCCTCTACTAGCCAGTTCTGTTCTGTCGACTGGTGTAATTATATGCAAGAAACACTGAATTTTACAGCATGTGCTTATCCATTTTCTTTCTTTGTTTTAGGTAATTTTGTGTAGCATAAATTATTTTATCCACTTGTTCTACATGACCTAATTCTTCAAGGCAGGGACTATACTGTGTTTGTTTGCACATCACTGAGCACACTGGAGCCCTCAGTCCTCTCTAGGTTTGTTAGACAATAATAATTATCATTATCATCGATCACCATAAAAAGTGTATGAAAGTCATCATTTTAACTAAGAACATAAGCACTTCAGGCAAAAAAAAAACCCAACCCAACAACTGTGCAACAAGGAGGCTTCTGATGAGGTTGAATATATAAATATCCTTCTCCAAAGTTCATGCTCCGTCCCTTCATTCTAAAGTCTTCCACTGGAAAGAGTCAACAGTGCTAATTATGTGGGTAGCATCTGAAGGGATAACAAACATTACTGCAAGCTCAAAGTGAACATCAGCCTCACAGGTCCTCTCTGTGGTGCTGTATTTTCTACTTTATTTTACCTGGAAAACACCTGCTTTTTGGCTGAAAAAGTCTTGAAAATAGTACTGGGTATAGAGGCAGTTTCTTTCCCATTTTGTATGAAGCTAGCAATAAGGCAGAGTTAGGGATGGTTACATAAAAGGCTAGTGTAGGAGGAACTTGAAAGGAATTTGATACAGGAAATAGGTACATGGCATAGAGTTGTCAGAGTCACAGACTGTTTGATCTCTGACTCCCCCGTGGGCATTATAATTTGGTTTTATTTTGGGCACCATCAAAGATCTATGGAAATTCTGTGCTTCACATTATAAACACCAATTTAGCCATAATTCTTGGTTTATTACAACTTTTGAAATTTGTTTATAGGGAAA
>NW_008825547.1:6012417-6045076 GCF_000699105.1 Pygoscelis adeliae
GGGAAAGAATGGAAAGTTTATTAAAAATGTCCTCTTGATGCAATGGCTGGCATGTTGGAAATGCTGTTAGTCAATGAATGAATAATGATCAGTAAAAGTACTGCTCAAGAGTAATGGAAACGTACTCTATGCAATAATATTTATACTTAACATTATACTGCCTGTCACTTGCATAGAAATGACTGTGGTAAAGAGTTTCTTTCAGAATCAACTTTATTCCTTTCTCAAGACAGAGAAAATGTAGGCATGGCCCAAGCTTAAAAGTCCCTGGTGGATAACTGATTTAAGCAAGCCTTCATGTGTTCACATACAGGAGATTTTTCGATTAAATCTGCTGCAAGGCTCTTGAACATCTAAGAGAGAGTTACTTAAGGTCCCTGTGGGGAAGGGAAGCTGGGAGCATTTTCTTGTTCCCAGGTGTGCATATATGTATGTGATTGTGGACCTTGACAGTATTTTGATTTAATGTTGAAATGAAATATAGGTGCATGGCATTGCTCCCTCCTCCCTGTCCTCATGCCACAGCATACTCCAACAAGTCCTGAAGCTGTTGTCTATTACTTTTCCTAATCCCCTTTTGATTCTGCTGACACTTTCTGTTTCCACAACGTTCTCTAGTAGTAAATTCCACACCTCCTGTGTAAGGGAGCTCTTTTATAAACCGCTTTAAGTAGATCTTCTGCTAGTTTAATCGTGTTCTCTTGTTCTCCTATTGCAGGACTCCAAGAACAACAGTTCCACATTCAGCTTATCCACCGCTTTCATGATTTTTAAACCTCATTCATATCCCTCCATCTGCTCTTTAAACTGAAGAGCGCTGGCCTCTGCGCACAAGGGAAGCTGCTCTGCACCTTTGGTCATTTTATTTGTCACCTTTTTTACCTTCTTAAAGTCTGCCTCCTTCCTGAGATGCAAGAACCAGAAGTGCACATTGAACTCAATATATGAGCTCATCAAATTTTTATACAGTATCAAAATTATGTTCTCTCTTCTCAAGATCCTTCTGGATGATGCTAAACACTTTGTTGTCTCCTTTGGCCACTCCTGCCCATTAAACCAATGACTTCAGGGACCTGTCAGTGATGACTACGAGATCTCTTTCCCAATTTGCAGTTCTGAGTACTGCATTGTGGTAGGAATGGTTTGGATTATTTTCCCTAGGTGTTTTTATCTACATTGAAGCTCATCTGCCATGTTTTTGCTCACTCACTCAGTTTTACAAAGTTCTTCTGGAATTTCTTGGCATTGTCACACCACCTGACTTCCCAGAAGAGCTTAGGCTCATCTGGAAACTTTCACATTCACACACCCTTTCCTTTTGGTCCCTTGGGGAAAACGATGAAAGATAAAAACTGTGGTGGTACTGATCCTTAAGGGACCCCACTTGACTCTTCTACATCCTGGAAAGTGACAGTAAGTCCTACCTTTTGCTTCTTGTCCTTCAGTCTCAAGTTTTTTTGTTGTCTCTTGTAACCTTGTTCCTTAAATAACCTTTAGAGACCAACTTCTTCAAAGGTTTTTTGAAACTCCAGGCATGTTACTTCCCCTGGGTGTCCTTTATCCGTGTGCTTATTGACATCCTTATGGATCACCAGCACGTCAGGGAGACAGGATTTCCCTTCACAGAAGCCACACTGATTCTTGCCCAGCTGACTGTGTCTGGCCTGCTCAGTGATCCTATTCTTTAATATAGACTCCATCAGTCCCATTCTTTAATATATACTCCACCATCTTCCCTAGGTGGATACCACTGCGGTTTGTAGTTTCCAGAATCCCCTCCCGGGCCCTCATTCTATAAGGAACTTACGTGGGCAATCCACCTGCCACGTAGCACAGGGGCTGTTTGTAACCCTATGGTCACACGCCTGGGGTGGCACTTCTGCAGTTTCACATAGAAGTCAATCTTGGGTGAATGCTACCTGGACTGGGTGACTTACTGACTTCCATCTTATCCATTTGATCTTGTACTTGAGCTATATTTATTTCAAATGGATCTACCTTCTCTGACTTATCTGCTGCAAAGAATATTTCCGAGGTGGGGTTGCCTTCATCAAGAAATTCACTGAGCTTTTCTGCTGTGGCCTTTGTCAACCCTGAGTGTTGCTTTTACACACTTGTCATCAATATTCCCACCAATTCCACAGCGTCTGAAGTATTTAAAGACCTTTTTGTTATCAGTTTGAAAATCCTTTGCAAGATATACTTCAAATTATTTTTAGACCTCTCAATTTCCTGCTTATGTATAACTTATCATTTTCTTATGGGGTTCTCCTCATCTTGGCAAGCTTTCCATTTTCTAAATGCTAAGCTTTTCCCTGTGATAGCCTTCTAAACTTTTCTATTGATGCCATGGCAGCTTTTTTGGGCTGCTTTTCTTTCTTTTTGAGTGGTGGCATGCATTTTACCCTTTTTCTACTATAGTATTTTTTACAGACTCCAGGCTGGTTTAAGCATCTTCCTTTTTGCAATGTTGCATTTTGGATTTTGACGTTTTAATTTTTTTTTATTTTGGGGTTTTTTTGTTTGGTTGTTTTTTTACTAATTTTCTCTTTTTTTACATAATCTTCTTTCTTGAAATTGCATAGCCACATGCTGGATTTATTTAGCCTGCTCTCTACCCTACAATGTTAAAGATAATTGTATTGTGGTTGCTATTACAGAAAGACTATCCCATTAGTACTTTTTGAGCTATGTTGTGTGCACCACTGATGACCAAATTCAGAACAGCATCTTTTCTTGGATTCTGAGACTTATATTTCTTGGGAGTAGCCACTTACTACCTTCAAAAATGTTATCTCTACATCTCATCCTAATGAGGCATTGATCCAGTCAATATCTGGGTAATTGAAATTTTCCACAGTTAATACCTGATATCATACCTGTTCTAATATCCCTTAAGATATTCCATATAGGCCATAGTACCAACTGTTATTCAGCTCTACACAAAAAGGGTGTCTTCCACACTTACAGACAGGTAGAAATGTAAGTGCTTTCTTATGCTGAGGCCAAGGACAGCCTATCACCTGTTTGAAGATTTTAATCCAAGAAATAAAGTTCTTTTCTTTAAAGATACCAGTCTGGGATTTTCTATAGTTGAAATATGTTCTGGTAGTAGATCATGTTTTGTGGTATTATTAATTATGCATTTGCAGTGAAGGATAAAGGCTTGCACATTGTTTGAAATTGCCAAACTATGTTGTCATTTTTTTACTTCCTTAGCATATAGAAACAATTCCTTTTTTATAGCTCTGAGATGACATGCTTTCAGAATACTTCCGAAACTGAATCCTCCATCTCTTTTGTGTTATAGTAAGCCTTTTGTCGTAAGGGTTATAAACAGGTTTTATTATCTTTCACTATTAAAACTCAAATTCTCACTTTGCCCTTTGTATTTCCTAATTACATGAGGAGGATGGCTTTTTATCAATATGCTTTATTTAGGAATAAAGTTCTTTGTGTGGCATCAGTGGGCAAGTTATATTGTTCCTGACATCAGGCAGCAACAAATTAGCTTCCAATTTGGTCTCATTCTTGTCAACATGAGATTTACCTAGTCAACATGTCTAAAATCAGAACAAAAATAAGTCTCCATGGGCTTGAGTAATTTAATACCTGAAACACAGGACTGAGCTTTCAGTGGCTCTTAACGTCCTGCAGCTGTTGTTTACATGTTCAGTATATAGAGGAGGCCACTAGAGGAGACAGAGATGACTCCAACCCTAGGATCTGTGGTGTTGGATGTAATCACCTCTACCACCATTTCCTCAGATCTTCTGGGTGCTATAGCCAGATTTATTTTCACCCTGAGTGAAAAGGGTAGAGGATTTGGATTTAGGTGAGTTAACTGAAACATACTCTACTCATGCCTAAGATGGTCTTGATAAGCTGGTAGGTAGTGAAATCAGAGGACATCTCTCTCCCATGATTTGAAGAAGCTTGTCTGTCTGCATCCTCTTTACTTCCTGAGGAGCTTGTTAACTTCTCTGTATCTTTCTGATTGTCCATGTGGTGGCAGTCTCAAAGTATATTTCATCTCTACTTGGCAGGAAGATTTTAATTCATTTTTTAATAAGGATTTGATTCCTTATCAATTCAGGAATGTACAAAATAACCCACTGAGAAAAGAAGTCACTCTTAGCAAAACAAAAAGAAAACTTTGGTATGCGTGACTTCAGAGCTGTTGCTCAGTAGTATAGGCAACCACTGCTCCCTTGCTCTGCAGCCATGTGGTGTGGCACCGCATGCTTCCTCATGCTTAGTTGTCTTCGTTCCCAAACAGGGCAGCCTCATCCAAAGAGACTGCACAGCTGCCAAGGCAGAGCACAGACCTGTGGCATTGCACAAAATACCCTCTTGGGGAGTAGGAGTTGGCACAGTCCAAAAGCATGCCAGGAGGTGTGCTAACGATTAAACACTTGGGAAAACTGTGTTTTGAAACAGTGGTTGAAACAGTGTCCACGGTTTTGCTGTGGCTGAACAGCCTTCGCCATGTTTTATCTTTGGATATAGGCCTTATTTGGTGGTACACTGAAGAGGAAAATCCCAGCTTGCCTGCGAGGCACATGAATTCCTCATTAAATTCTGAGGCAAGATCCAATTGTTTTGTCCTTCACATCCTTAATGCATCCTTGTTACTTGAGTATTGTCATGATCCTTGTGTGACAGAGATTATGTGATGGTGATTGGAATAATTCAAGTTTCCAGTCTCTCTGTGAAGCTATGAAAGGGACACAGCTGTAAAGGCATTTTCTTAACCATCGTGCTGAGTTCATGCTTTTGGAACTCAATTTGCTGCTTATTTGTCAGAGTCCTACAGTGCTGTGAGACACCTCTGGCTTTGTAGGTTTTTCCTAACAAAGTATAGCTTGAACTGGGACATGAGATGGGTGAGAAAGAATAAGTTACTTCTTAAATTTGAGATTTTCTGTGTAGTTATTTTCTAGAAAATTATGCAAGATAATATAAATTCAAGGACAGTTGTGGTGCCTACAATGCTCGATGTATGCCATTTATAAAGGAAATAACCAAGCCATTTAAAAAAAAGTTTTAGGAGGTGAAACATTTCTGTATTTTTCTCCCTGTGTCTGAAAGACTGTTTTCACCTCATTCAGGCAGATGTAGATAAATCACGTGTCTGTTCACTCAGCTCTGTTTGACCAGTAAGAGCTTTAAGTGATTTTCTGGACAACTCAAAATGTTCTAGTGGAGATTGGAAGCTGAGAAAAACCAATCACACTTCCTAAGGTAAGTGGAAAAATAACCATAGAAACAAAACAAACAAATATAAAACCCTATGAATAGTATTACTACACAGGGAAGAATCTTGATGAAGTGTGAAGTATGATACAGGGCAGCTTGCTTGGGGTTTTACTGGTATGACTGGTATGCCTCTTAGTTTATTAGCCAGCAGTAAAAATAAAAAACCTCTGAGGTGAACTACAGGGAATTCAAGTCACACTTTAAATATAGTCACTGAAATAAGGATTTAATTTAAAAGTGTTAAAAGTCACCAGGTTTTAGAAAAAACAAATTGTTTCAAGAATCTCTCTAATGAAATTTATCACCTATTTAATTAGATACCTAGGCATATAGTAAACATTTATTGAAACTCAGTGGATATGTTATTTGACAAACAATATTTTGTATAACTAAATATGTCACCCTATGTTTAATTACCTGGTAAGTCCATATTACTATATGTGACAAGGGAAGACTTTCCAGCAAATTATTCTGGGACATTAGAGAAAATTAAAACTTTTAAAATAACATACTCACACATGCAGATAAATACACACATGCACATATAGCCAAAATTTACGACAGTGATTTTGCATGTCTCAGTTTTTGAAAGACACTAAAAATTGACCTCATTTCACAGGATAAATATTTAGTATATTCAAAGCCTCTTTCAGAAGTCTTAGAATGGGCATCCTGAAATGTGTATGGACAGCATAGCATACCACAGCATTTGTTTTTTAATCCTGATAATAATCTACTTATTTTGGTGAAGTGTCTGTTCAAGGTTAAGCCACAAATCCAAGAAATAAGCAGTGGAATATTTAAAAAAAAATGAGTACAGAAAGTAAATTATATATGTTTCCTGAAGAGAATCTGGTGCTTGAAAGGTGGTAGATAAATGCCCTAAAATCCCAAATCATTAGTAATAAAAACAGATTGAGGACATGTATTGCTATTTCACATTTTCCTCTCTTTTGCAGACTCAGCCTTGACCATCACTATCTGCAGCTCTGCATATTTAATCATCTTCTGACTTTCTTCTGCAATTGCAGCAAAGGCATCACATTTGAAGTAGAAACTGACCCACTGGGAATTGGACCAGAAACTTCTCAAAGACAACGTGACAAAAATATTCAACCACTACCATTGCCTGGGATAAATATTTTTAAAGTATTTTTAATTTAAACTGCTGATGGAAAAAATTCCTGATCATGAAAATTCTCAATTCTTTCTGGTTTGGGTTTTACTAACTTAAAATAAAATAAAAGAAGCTATTGTTCTGTCAGTACCAATCTTAGGTATAGGGACACACTAAGCATGCTTTAATGGAAGGCTACTAAAATGTCAAATTCCAACCTAGACGTGCATTACTAGCAAATTTGATCTGGACTTTGCTATTGCCCTAGCCTGCCTCTCCAAAGGAATTCAGGAGCCATCCCCCTGTCCCCTCATCCAGTCAGCTGTAAATATGGCATACAGTGCTTGGCTGCCTGGCAAACGGAATGAGCAGGATGCTGCTTTCTGCTCAGTGAGACTTGTCAAAAAAGTAACTGATTCACCTTGCCTCTGAAAAATGTGTCCCATTTTTAATGTCCTTCTCAAGGGCTAGGTGCCCACCAAACTCAATACACTAGCCCTGTAGGCTTGGTTGTGAATTGCATTGGAGGTAGATGCCAAAATACTTTCATAAGCCTGTCCCCCATTGCTTTTGGCCAATTGCAAACTGGTCAAACATTCAAATTTTTAGTCCTTTCTCTCTGGGTCTTAACTTTTTGGCAGCATTGGAGAAAGATGAGCAAAAGATCACTGTAGAGCAACAGATCATTAAAAGCCACAACAGTTTAGGAGTGTCATGTAGTCCACAGAAGCCCAGTGAAGGCTGCTCAAGAGAATTCACAGACATTATGGAAAACACAGCATCTGTCTTAGTGTCCTTTAGGGAAAAAGAAGATCCTGCAGATATTGCAGCAATATTTAGAGAAATAAAATGGACCTGGACAGTCATTCTTCACAGCATGGGAGAGACTTAAATGAAAGGGAGATGCAATGGATGCTAAATTGGATAAATTAACCAAACGTGTGCATGCAATAGAGGAAGGAATAAACAACAGCAAAGAAAGGGAAGCTGAAACAAAGAGATCTATGAACTGAGACAGTGTTGATTTTTTATGTCGAACAAAGCAGGAAAGTTAGAAAACAGAAGCCATTGTACTCTTGCTGGAATAGAAGGTGTAGAATTGGACAATGTGATGCTCTTTGTTCAAAACTTACTCAATTAGATTTTTAAGCATAATAAAAAAGCCTCATCACATAGTCCAAAGGACCAAATCTGAGCTCCTCTGAGACTTGACAACAGTGTTGAGATTCCAAGATAAAGATTATGTTAGTCAAATCAGGTAATGCTGACATGGGGCAAGAATCACAAAAACCTGGCAATCAGGATAAGCAAGTGCTCCAAGTCCAAACCTGAGTACTAAAATCCTATAAACACAGAAAGAATGGAACTCTTTCAAAGGTTTGTTTGTAAGAAGGAGACTGGAGCTTGCAGTCAGGTAATAAATTATTCAAACACCAGAGAACCTCTTCCAATTCTTCTCAAGAGTTGTGAAATTCTAAAAAATATTAATTAGTCTCTTTCAAATTATATCAGTTTGCTACCTTCAAAATAAAGCTTGAAATAGAAGACAGTGTGTAAGAAAAAAATTGTATATTCAGTCTGAGATATGTGATTAAATTGCCTCTTCTTTAGGAGTTGTGTCTCTGCTGGAAATATGTTTTTAAAGCAAGCATTACTAGATGGCATCATTATACATAGTCACCTAACTTTTTTGTGTCTGTGAATAGCATATTGACTTTGAGGAAATGCTGCATTGTTCAGAGATTTGAGGGTTGAGTTGCGGGGGGAGGCGGGGTGTGAGGTAATTTCTGAGAAGGGCTTTTGGGAAAAAAAAAGAATATTTTCTCAGACAGTTCTCTAAACACAGCCACTTCTTGAAGAACAGTTGTTTTCTAGAGACCTGGCATTGGGCTCTGAAATGATAGCAGCACTTTCTTGTGTCATACTGGTGGTGTAGTTGGTTTAATGATTGTTTTGTATAACTAAAAGAAAACAAGGTATATAAAGCAAATACTAGTCCTGCAGCTCTGATTTCTCCTCTAGTGGGAAGCCTCTCTGCAAGATCCCGGCACTAACAACTACTCAGGTGGTAAGAGAGTCAAATAAAGGCTTTGACTGTAATAAAGATGTTTTCATTTATTGTTGGGGAAGTATTTGTTAGCTTACAGAGCAATGGCTTATGATGGCCTGCAGACAAATTGTGCATGCAGGCTTGGAGCAATGAAGGATAACCTTTCAGATCCACTTACGTGCTCAGTACAACCGATCTGAATACAGCCTCCTCAATGCCTACATCAGTCAGTGTCCACTTTGATCTACTGCAATATAGCTGTGGTTTGTTCTGCCCAGTCTTGAGATTTCAGGATTGTTGCCTTGCTTATGATTCTCTCTCCTTTTCCAAAGTCCATTCTTAGAATTCCCTCTTTCCCCATGCTTCATCATTTGGTGTTTGTAAGTTTCTAATAGGTATGCACATTTGCTAAGATAGTCAGCCTCTACTAACAATTACTAGACTCCTTCATGGTCTTGGTATTTCCTTAGAGGTTCTCAATTTCTCTGTGTTTGGCTGTAGCCCATCTAAAGTCCTCAAATACCCAATGGACTAACACCTATCTTCTTTAGTGTTAGCTTGTTTGCCGTCCTACTGGTAGCAAGGAATCATCACAATTTTGTGTTGTTCCCAATTGTCTTCTCCTTTGTTTCTCCTTCTTATACTGCAACACCATAACCAGTTACTGGCTTGATGTGTGGGAATCTGTATTGTACCTAATAAACTCTATTAAAAGATAAACCCTTTTCACCTTTCCTTAGCCTATCTCCTTATATTATATTAAACTCTGTTAGAATACTCTACTAGAATATGACATTTAACAAAAAAAAAGTTCCCCATATGCACTGCTCTGCAGCCATGACCAGACCTCCAGGCTGTCAGTTATCATGAAGGGTAAACTGAACTATCTGGTTTTTTGTGGCTTTCCTATTAGAAAGGTGCATTTGCCACAGCTTCAGGGTGCACTTCAGCAGAGTTTTCTAGCCTGCTATTGCTCACATCAGGCTGGGGAGGATCATACTGAGGCTGGCTCCAGGGGACCATCTTTGGTCAAGTGAAACCACTTTCCTCTCTTCTCGTTTTTGATGCGAACATGCCAAAAAACAGTAATGACATCCAATCTCTAAAGCTAATGTTTTATTTAAAGAACAACAAAACCAACCAAACTACAGCAAGATAACTCACTAAATAGGGGAAACCACAGAAACACTGGGTGAGACTGATTAAACAAGATGTTTGGAAACAAACCAACTTCCTAACCACTGTGTCTTTGCACTGTTTATAGCTTTTTTCCATACTGTGTTGTAAGTCTAACCTTCAGCATCTTTTTAGTTTAAGGAAAACTCCAGTCTCTCCTACTACAGACCTTCCTTATGACTTTTCAGGAAAGCCTCTTACCTGACACTCCTAAGACCTAATTTGGGACTATTTCCCTTATTGGACAGGACACTTTTTTGGAGTCTCCCATTTTCTCTCTGCTACTACCTGCTCCATTCTACACTCCAGAAAATTTTCCAGAACCAATCATGCTCATTTGGGCTACTGTGGGAGTAAACTTTTTCTTTCTCCTGTTTTCCATGAGAAAAGAATATTTCACAAAGTGTAGTAGCTAAGACAAGGTAAACATAACACTTTCCTGATCCCCTGTATGACCTTTTTAACACAATATAAAATAAATACATAAATGAGACAGCTCTACCCATCTGTTGTAATACAAAATGCTTAAATTAAATTGAAATAACATAATTGCCTGGCATTCTTCTAAAATTTCTGCCTTGAGAGTCTGGATCACGTAACATCACACGGTAGCCTCTTTCCTCCTTGCTGGAAAGCTCTCCTACATACACGTGCATGTTTATTCCTTTTCCATCTTGAGTAGCTGCAGCACTGGGACTGCGTTTCTGTTTCTCACACATCTCATGCTTTTTGTCTGGTTTTTAGGGGTATGTGTGCTGAGCCATTTGTTGTCAGTTTGCCTCTGTTCCATTTATGGCTTTCATCGATGTTACCCTGTTCTTCACCCTGTCATGGCAATCTTCATGTTGATCACTCTCTTGGTGAGCTGAGCCCTCCCTGCTGTTCGGAGACCTTCCACTAGAGTTATGCCTCTTTCTTTTGCTCAGCCACCCTCCCAAGAAGCGAGAATCGTCTGCCCCCTGTATGAACCTCCCTTTGAGACCTGTCTTTCTGAAATCTCGGAGCTGCATGTAGATGCTAGAAATCTGACCTCTGCAATGCAAATATTTGCTTCAAGATCTATGTTATACTCACACCCATGAATGAAGGTGACAGAAGCTGTGACCAGTTGTGTACGGTTCTACACGTTGTTATGCATTATGAAAAACAAGTCATTTAAAAATTAGTCCAAATTTAAGTCAAACTGTTGACTTTAACCTTGTATACCTCAAATTCCCATCTGTAAACTGCTTGTTGCAAAACTTCTCTCTTCTGAACAGGGCTTTCATCCAGATAAATGGATTCATATTTGTGAGGTATTTCAATGGTACAGGAAGGATTGCTATAATAATGCTCCCTAGGGAAAGGATAATTATTTCTTAGTGTTTGGTTTGTTCAGCCTAGGGCCATATGGTGAAAAGTGAGCAACAAACACACAAATAAACAAATATTGAATGCCTAGTCATTAAATGAGCACTGTCCAGCCTATGTACAGAAGGGGGCAAGGGTCTTGTGGAAAGCTCAGATAGTGGTTGGTCATGGAACAAAACATGGGATATGTTAATGAAGACAATTAATAGCACCGGGAACTGAACTGAGGTTGTTCAGGCCACTGTAACTGTGGCATTTCCTGATGTATAAGAGGCATGACTTAAAACCTTGGTAAAGTTGTTTTAACATAGATTTTGTGTAAAATATCAGAAATGCATAAATGGCATGAAGAGGGATGGTTTTCCTCATGCAGAGCTGGTCTGTTAATAATCCATGATGACACTAATAAAAAAGCATCCCATGGTAGACCATAAAAATAATGTTAAAGTAACTTCTTTTAATATTGCAATTGAAGTTGATACCTCTCAAAGAAATTGATTCAAGCTGTATTGTCATTTTGACAGTGACTAGTTCTGGCTTCCCCTGCTCTATCATCCATCTGTTTATGAAAATTAATCAAATTTGTATAATCCAATTGTACATATTATGGAATTTTTGTTGTTATTATGTGTCGTAATTGCTGGCATATGTAAACTTGTAAACAACAGACACTGTATTTTGATATATAAATGAGACCAAAAATACATGATCAATGAATTACATCCTTACTGAGCTCCATAAAATTTAAAGGAAGAACAAACCACTTTTATTAACTGTTTGCTCAGAAATAAGTCATTAGAATTTTTATGTGGCCTAGAATACTCTATTATTTCTCACCATTACCTTTCAACTTTCTAAATTAATTATTTTATAAAACTCAAATAAACTTTTTAAGAGTCTGTATGGAAAAAGGAAAGCATTTAAGTCCTCTGGCAACCATTCTGAGTCTCCACAGAGCTGGGTGATATTTCCTGTCCTAATTTTAATCTGTATTAATAGGAATCAACTCCAAATCCTTTTGTCAGGTTGGCACGTACTTTCTGAATTAACTTAACAAACTGGATCAGAAAATTCTATATCAAGACCTAAAGCTACATGAGATATTCCACTAGATTATACTTGACTAGAAAACAGCTAAATGTCATGGTTCATTTGCAGCCATTACTGATAAAATGATTTGAATGGGAACACTTGCACAACTAAATTAAGCTGGTTTTGGTCCATTATGATAGCAGTTCAAGTGTTGGGAAATTACGTTATTTTCATATTTGGAGGCAACAATGAACATTTTGAATCAAATGGTTTGGACACATGATTACTAAATATGCTAACTGGCTATTTAGTAGGAGCAACTGTGATGAAAGACTAATTGATAGGCATTCCAATGCTGTCAGTAAAATATCAAAATAAGCTTCCCAAATTGTGGCAACTGCTTCAGAATTAGGGAACCATTCCCCCTCTTTGCAAAAAATATATAGTATTAATATATATGCCAGCTAATCTATGTATTGCCAGGAAATGTCAGTAAATGTATGACTCAAGTAAAACTCAGGCAACATGGAAAACTCTAAAGGCAAATCCACAGACAGAAAAAAATGAAGATTTATAATCAAGAGTTTGTTCTTCACTAGGAGATATAAAAAAAATCTGTATGCATTTTTGCCAATAAGTCAGATGAATTAAAAGACTTAGAAGAAGAAAGCAAAAGTACAAAGCTAAGTAGTCATTGACACGTATGGCAAATGGAATTCAAGCAAAAAAATTTACTAGTATACATGTACCACAAATGGGATTCTGTAGCATAAATCGTTATAGCTCAGCTGGGAAGTCAGAAAGTTTTGATGCATTACAAATTTTATTCCTGGGGGTGACTTTTGTCCATATAGTTGTTGAAATATAGTCAGGACAGAACTAGCCATATAATTATCTAGAACTTTAGCAGGTGGTAACCATGATAAATCATTATAAAGACTTTTGCAATTATATTCTCCTTGATACCCAGAATATGATAGCAAAGAAAACAAAAACACCTCTGAGTAGAAAGGTGAAAATTAATGAAATCCAGTTTGTCAAAAATGTGAAAATTTGTCTCATGAGAAACATAGAAGTTATAATGTACTGCATCCTTGTTGTTCAGTCAAGGAACTGTGAGTTTGTAAAGGCAAATGTAAGCATAAAATGCACTGCTTACATCTACACAGTGTGAATATTCACCCTGTATTGCCTAATCTCCCTGGGTGCACTCTCAGCTGATGTAAATCTGCATAGCTCTTTGTTGACTCCAAGTTCTCCTCATTAGATACTCCAGAATCCTCATCAGAAATTTCCAATGTGATTCCCAGAATAATAGGCTGTGCTATGGGCATCCTTTTTTACAGGCACTTGTAGTGAAATTTATCGTAGTGTAAACATCCAGCACACTCTCCTTTACAGTGTTCAGTGTCTGTCTAGGGCCTTGGAAGCAAAAAGGATGAGCCAAAACAGCAATGCACACAGAAAAAAGATTCTTTTTCTGTAAGTGGGTGCCGAAAGCTGCAAAGAAGGTAAGCCAGGAACAAAATGTAAGGATCAGCTGTGAGGACTGTAGATATTGGTTGGAAGGATTTTGCTTCCCAAAGCTCTCAATGCTTTATAGAATTATTTTATGCAGATGGAGCAGATTTCACCCAAGGGGAGAAGCCATTGCAATGCATGGCTTTCCAGTATGCATCAGCTTCCTATTTGCAAGCTAAATATTGCTTATCAATTATTAACATTCAGGAAAAGGTGACTACAATCTATCTGTGATGCTATAGTGAAATTAGATGAGAACTCAAAAAGCACTTAGGATAAATAATAGATGATTAACATGTCATATAAATCAGTGTATCATGTTATTTTAATTTGTTTGCTTTTTCTTCTTTTTCTTTCCTTATTCTTAGTTTTTATCCTTACTCATTTTGATAATACTGTTCGACTCAATTCTCTTATGTATTAGGGGTAACTCCTGTTTTATTTATGTGCTAGGGGAGAGTTCAGTATAGAAGTTAATAAGAAAATTGCTAAGTGTTGTAATGCTGTATCATCCTATTGCTGACATTTAAAAGCTGAAGAGCTGTATGTTAGATCTGCTTTTTCCTTATAGCTACCTGACACAAGTCAATTAATAAAAATGTGCACTAAATCTGTTCACTTAATTAAATACCTACTAATAAAGATTGAACTACCATTTAATAACATTTTATCATCTTAAGAACAGGGTAAGTGATAATAATAACCACAATAATGAATAATTGCATTCAGCAACTCAGAAGAGGTTTATGGCCCGTTCTTAAAGATATATATTTTTCTTTATGATTTAACACAATATGCTATTGAATTTTTCTTATTTCATAGATCTGCCATTCTCTCTTGCTTGTCTTCTGTCTTACCTGTCCTATCAGCCATAGCTGGTGGTCAGTTTGCTCTCTTACACGATGAAATCCATATGTGACAACCCGGAAAAAAGAACATGCAGTTACCTAATCATGTAAGTGCCTTCCCAGCAACAAGCAGAGCCCTGGCAACAGTACAGTACAGAACAGCACAGGGTCTGTCGATAGCTTCCAAAATATCCATGTAGTTTGCTATTACAGGTATACAGACCTAGATCCTAACAGTAAAAACTCCCTGCTGACATACAGTTGTCTCTCTGAGACACTAGAATTTAAGAATTTTCTCTCTACTGCAGCATCTCAGGTGCTTGATTTTAGTGGCTGCAGGTAACTTGTAGTCACAAGTTCTGATGCCTACACTACTCCATTCACAACCTTAAAAAGTGGCTCACAGGTGATATAGTCCGGTTGATGAACTTGGTCATGGAAGAAAACGAAAGTGTTCGACTTGTGAATTACCTTCCTCCTGAGGCTCTATGATAACATTTTGTAATTAAAATCTTTTTTTCAGCTAAATATCTCCTAGCAAAAAAAAGTGTAGATCATAAAATGTAGACATATCAGTGTTTTATTTTTGTCATATATATTTGTTTTTAAATTTGGAGGGGAAAAAAATCAGTTATGTAAGAGAAATACTCCATGAAATTGGAATAAAAAATGCAAAGCCTGTGCCTATTCTCAGTGGGGTCATCAACCACATTCACTTTTCTGAGTGTTGGTAGAATTTTTATTCTTTCTTTCATGAGTCTGTCTTCTATAGATCTGTTCCCACAGTGCAGGGGATGATGTTTGATTTCCTCATGATGCTGTACTGTATTAGCTGAGTTATTTGTTTGCTTCTTATTGGCAGGATGCAAACAGAGGAGTTTCTTGGATGAACTGGATCAGGGTTCAGACATCACACAGTAACTGGTTTTGCACATCTTTTCATTGTCTGCACTCTATTAAATGTTCAGGCTGCATTAGTGCCCAAGCTTATCAGTGCACATGAAAGAAAGAAATCTAACTCAATCCAACTTTAATCCCACTCATGATAGACATATACATGTTGCTTGAGAGAACCAATTTCATTTATATATGAAGTGTGTTTATGCATCAATATCATATTTTTGTAGGCACATCTGCAAAATGTAAAATAAGTTTGTCTAAAACATACCTTAGATAATGAAGCATTAAAAAAATCTGCAGGACCTTTTAAACTAAAAAATATTGCAAAAGTATGAACTTAACATGAATGAGATGATTTATATGTAAACCAGTTTAAATACTAAAAAGTCCAGGTCCAACTTTCTAGCTTCATTCAGCTGAGAAATAAGCAAAACTATACAGGTGTGCTCCAGCTTCTTTCAGTGAGACAGAAACTAGGAAAGGATTCAGCATTTGCCTTTATAGCTCTCTACCGACAGGCAATGAACGGCTCATAACTTGGGAACTTTGCAAGATGTAGCTCAGAGCATGATTCCTGGCTTGAGGTCCATTTGTGGATACAAATCCTCATGAGATATATGCAAAATCCTTACTAATATAAAGCTGCGGTGGTATGTGAGGTTCCCATTTCCTAAGGGCAGACTCGAAAAAATAACACCTGTCTGATCATCAGTGGACACTTTGCTGGACAAAAGCCAGACAATTGAAAACAAACTTTCTGTATTGGTCCAGACAATATCAAAGTTCAGTTTATTTCTTTCAGATGTGTATTTTGGTTATGCAAGAAAGGGGTGGCTTTCATAAACGTACGGGACATAATAGGGCACAAGCTGACAAAAAGGAGCATATCGGAACTGGATTTTTTACAAGCATGTCCTATAGTTTCCAAAATCTTTACGCAAAACTGTCATTTGTGTTTATCTGATTCCTACAAGACTTTTCATTAAAATATTCATTGTTTTTAACATGTTCCTCAGGTACAGTTGCATATTGCTTCTCTGATTGGTTTAACTTAGTACAAAGTTATTTAAAGTGGGCAGATGAATGATGTGTACTGGGCTGAGTTTCATTTTGAGCAGGTAATCTGCAGGTGTTTATGGCTTGTTTGCAATCTTGTTCGAACACCACCAAGTTTGTTGTGTCTTGTCCTTTATGACTTCTAATATTCACTTGCAGTGTGGAAGATTTATGTTAAATTGGGATAGTTAGGTTTAAAATCCTTATAAAGATCCCTCACAGTAAAAGCCCTTATTTTCAGTATTTTGTGTGCCATCCTGATATATTTTCATGTTCTCAACTCACCCCAGCTCCAAATTTGTGTACACAGACAATTCCCTCTTTAAAGGAACTTAGCAAATTCATTGATAACATCTGTGTCTATTTTAACTATTTCTTTTCAAAATTGTTAATTTCTTTCTTTTTCCTCTATAAGTTTACTACCACTTAATAATGTTATGATCTTACGTAAATGGTAGATCTACTGGTCATTTACAACAAGGCCTCTTTTATCTCTTTTTTAAAGAGATTTTAAAATGGATGCAGGCATTAATAATTCACAGTTTTAGGTCTCTCTACTTTGCCAGAATGGAATAAAAACTGCCTTTGAATTCAGGAAGAGGAGGTTACCTTAAGAAATAGGGTTATTTCTTATTCAGATGTATTTGAAATGTTTAAAATAGATTTATTGTTAACTCCTCAAAGAGGAGAAGGAATGAGTATGATGTAAAGAATGAATTATTATAATTAATATTATTTCAAGGTTGGAAAATCTCACAAGGTTGTAAATCTCCATTATCAAGAAGTTAGACCTTCACCTTCTCAAATTACTGCTACGTTGACCTAACTTAGAAACATTTTTGCAAGTCAGCATGAACTCTCAGCACAAAAGGAATAATATTTATCATAGTTACCACTATATTTTTTTAAAACACTTCACGAGCACAGACTAATACTAATTAATCCTTACATTACCCAAAGGGAGAATGATAACTATGATTTCCATCTTTAAAATGAGGAACTTGATTGTATTTTCATTTATGCTAGTGTAAATCATGAAGCCTTCTACTAAAGTGAATGGAATTACACTGCTGGGAAATCAGCATGAAATCAGTATTAGATATAGGGAAAATGTTATAAAGGGGCTAAGTGTTTTCCTAAAGGAAAGAGTCAGCTTCAAAGCTGTCCAGAAAAGTTAGTGATTCTTGCTTCTTAGTCGAATACTTTGACCATTACAAAGCATTGTCTTGCAGTTAAAAAACTGAGGTTTTTCAGATCGGTAGCATGGCATTTAATTGCAGATAAAAGGGATTGTTGTTCTGCAATAATTTTATGATCTCAGTAGTTCTCATCAGCCCATATTTTTATTTACATATCTCTCAGAAAGTATAAAACATTACTAAGAATACTCACAAGCAATATGTGTATCATGGACTATGGGTGGCTTGGTTATTTCACAGTGTATTTAAACAACAGGTTAAATTCTTCATGGGTAATAATAATAGAATCATAGAACAGAATCATAAGATAGTTTGGGTTGGAAGGGACCTTTAAAAGTCATCTAGTCCAACCCCCCTGCAATAAGCAGGGGGCATCTTCAACTCGATCAGGTTGCTCAGAGCCCCGTCCAACCTGACCTTGAATGTTTCCAGGGATGGGGCATCCACCACCTCTCTGGGCAACCTGTGCCAGTGTTTCACCACCTTCAGCATAAAAAATTTCTTCCTTATATCTAGCCTGAATCTACCCTCTTTTACTTGAAGACCATTACCCCTTGTCCTATAATCATTAAAAAAAAAGATCAGAGGGAAAGGTTTGGAAGGATCGATATTTCTGTTTATTCTTTCAGCTTTGATTGAAAGTGGCTACTATATGATTATTGTTAAACTAAAAGGACTCAGAACAGCATATTTTCCAAAGACATTTGACAGTAGTGGAGACCAATGTTTTTTTGGGAGTGACTTTCTCTTCTAGTGAGATTTGATATTCACTTTTTAAAAAATTAATTGGTTTTCAAATTAAGTCAACAACACAATGGAGAAAGGTTATAACTAAAGTCAAGCTGAACTAGGTGGGGGAGTGGTTCCATCAAAAGTATTATACACAGAGAATATTTCATCTGTACAAATCACTGTGGAGATTTATACAAGTATCTTTGGAGAGCAAACACAAAAAAATAAAAAATTTATATAGCCCATATTAAAATCTACAAAGTCAAGTTCACTGCTTTTTTGACTTCTGGTACCTTCTACAACCAATGGCTGATGTGACCTTGAACAAAACACGTCCTTAAACCGAGCACAGGAATCTATTTTTTGGCTGCCTAAAATGATGAGTACAGACTTTCAGAAGTGTTGCACATTTACAGGATGCTGAGTTCAAGAATGATCCCAAACCATTATCCAAAGGTACGCTTCAAATACATGTTTGTGGCTCCTGATTCCTTCTTTGGCTGTCTGGTGGAGAGAAGCAGCAGATAGATTCTATGTGTCATGAACTGTCATACAGTTCATAATGACACAGCTTTAATGCAACTTCAGGAAGAGCAGACACAAAGGGGGAAATGTCTGTGAAAGACCTGCATTAAAGCCTAAGTAGCACATCATAGCACACAGGGCATGAAGGGAGCAGGAGGGGTTTAAATAGACTTAGTACTAATATTCTATTTATTAGCTCTTTGAGGGCGTTGAAGGTTTAACATGATAAAGCACTACTTGTATTTTTAACAGGACTAGCCTATCTCCAACTGTAATTTGTAGCAGAGGCACAATAACCTTTATATATAGTTACTTTTTGTTTATTGCAGGAACTCCACTTAATCCATAAGCAGCATCAGATACGTAATGAGTGGAAAAGGAGAGGGGAGTAGATGCCTCAGCCCAGTCCCATGGATCACATGGCATGGCACTTCCAAGTCCTTCCTCTCTGTTTGCACTGAAGGATAATTTTAATGATTTATGCTTCATTAAAAATGCAGTAATAAATAGAGCAGTATATTAAATGGTTACATTACTAACAACCACAATTTCACTGATAAAAAACAAAGCAGTGCAAGCACATATTTTTTCTTTACATTAAGCTTCTCAAGACCAAGGTGCATACCTCGTTGGATAAGACCAATATCTATTCTCTCCGGTATTGTGTTTCCAACAGTTGTCAGTATCAGCTGTCTCAACAGAAACTTCCAGGAATTATGCCACAGTCAGTTTTTACTTTCAGAGAAGTTCCCTTCCAACTCCCAACACGTAGGCTGTCATATGCTCTATAGTATGACTGGTTTTATCCTGTGCAATTTTCAGTTTGTCTTCATTTGAAACGGATCAATGCAAAATCAGAAGATACATGTATGCTTATGGTTTGGGAAATTTTATACAATAGTCAGGTTCATATGTACATTCAATATAAAATCTTACTGCACTTTTTACGCAATTTGTCACCTAATGTAAAATCATATTTTTTTCTCAAAAATTTAGGATTTTTTTCCCTGGACATAATTCATTATAGACTGTCAGATCTTTTCTGATATTCATTGGTATGTTTTGTATAGCAGTCATTTTAGAGGGAAAAGAGTAAGTAGCTGATACAAAAGAGCTGAAGCATTAGGTCTCATGATAGCATCACTACCCATGTTACCGGAAACATCAATGAGGAATCAGAGTTGGGATGAAGGCAGTTGATTCAAGCCTACACGAGCTGTTCACCTGCATGTTCACCTGACCACCTATTTTGTCCATGGATTTTGTCTTACTTCATTTCAAGGCTTCCTTTGTTAGGCTGAACACAGAGAAATGGTGTACGCAGGAGCTCTGCAGATGGAGCTCTCAGCATAAAGGCGGGCAGGGAGCCCCTGGGCCCTGCCCTGCTCCACAGCAGCCAACAAGAAGTCATAAGCCATAGTTTGGGACATGAAGTTCTTATCACTGAAGTGGTCTACTGTGCTGTTGAAAGTGTGGTTTCTCTCAAACAGCGTGTGGCTTGCTTGGTTTGGCTGCTATGGTTATTAATCTTAGAGCAGAAAGAAAGAGGGCAATGTAAAGACAGCTTTTTAGGACAGAACTAAGTCATCCTCACCATGGCTTCCACGTGGGGAAATCTCAGCCTGATGTATCATTATGGTTTCTAAGAGGGTTAAAAACATTAATCATCCGAATATACTTTCTTTCCCTGTTGTACTTTGCAGTAAATGTATTCCTTGTAGTGGTGCTTCAGCTACTTTTAGATGTGCCAAGTTAACTATAAGCCTCGCATAGCTGACTCTTTTCATCTGTGCCTTTTTGTCAACATCTCTGGCAAAATCCCCAGCCAATGTGACCTGGCCTATCTCCATGAAAGTCAATGGACACCAGCTGAGAATCTGGCTCTCTCAGCAGCTTTGGCTGTGTGTGCAAAATCATCGACCCGGTGGAGACAACTGGAATTCTGCCACTGATTTCAGTGGAATTTTTTCTGGATTCTTTAGCAGCAAGGTAGAAAACACATCAGAAATTTCTCTTGGCTGTCACCTTTAGGGAAAATATTTTGGAAGAATCAGGAGAGCTGTAGAGCTTTGCTGCTGTAGCTGACCGCAGAATCGGGCTATATTACAATAACTACATAAAGGATATATATGTGCTTGAGTAAACATGGCCTTAGCTGGGTTCCTTGGCTATGCTAAGTATCTGGTCATGTTCATCAGATACCTGAACACAAAAAGGTGACATTTTTATTATCATTAGAAATGCCTTATGGAAAGTATCATGGAAACCTAGACAGACAATATACTTTGCTATGATGTCTCTTACAGTTCTTCTACCCATAAAACACATGAGCTCCAAAGAGCTGGTGAACTGGTGCTGCATTCAAGCCTGAGTATATGGCAGCTATTCACAGTGTCTGTCTGTGCTACTAAATCAAATATTTTTTACTTAAGGAGGCCAGCTGGCTGCCTCTATACTGTTCAAAGGCCTGCCTATTCAAAGGCTTACCTCCACACTGTGCAAATCTCTTGCTATCCAGGGCAGGGTGCACGCAAGCTGCCCTGAACATGCTAACTCCCAAGATGTGCCTGGGAAGTGTTTGAGGGACTGCTCAGTTGAGCAGGGCCAAAACAGTGCCAGGACTCTAAAAATTCAGCAATATTCACTGCACTCCAGTGCTCAGGAACTCCATAATTTGCTGGTGTAGTCATAGCCTAAGGCTCCAAGCCCACCAGAGCTGAAATAGGGGGAAGACATGTGTGGTCATCAGTGTGAAGCCAGAGCAAGTCCCTTTGAAAACATACATGCTTCTAAGCTTTTCTGTCTGTGAACAAGTTTAAGTGCTCAAAAATCATACGCTTGGCTTAAATACTATGAAAGCTTGAGGTGTCCATTTTATTTGATTTTTTTTCCTTTAATCCTTTAATCCACAACATTCCTTCTTAGTCTTTTTTATAGGCTAAAATAACATAATTTTTCTGTCTTTGTTGTTGTCATGAATGCACTTGGTTCCCAGAGTAAACTGAGGGTGTGGAAATCTTCTGGTTTCTTGATGGCTTTCACAATCCACTGACACATTAGTTACATCTTTTTGTGTGCTAAGAGGACTTAAAACAGGTCTGCAAGTGATTTTTAAATGGCTAGTAAAAAAAAGGCAATTATCTTATGCCCTTTAAAAGAAAATATCTAAGAAACTTTCACCTTTAAAATTACTACTTCATGTGTTCAGCCTTCTCCAGACACTTTAAAGTCAAATGCCCTCATTAGTCCGTTTATTGGTGTATGGTTATTGGAAGACAGCTTTTGAAAAGGTGGTGTTATTCCCAGACCTTGACTTGACAGAGGTTGAATAATACTGGCACTGGTTCTAAAGAAACAAAATAGCTTCTGGGCTGGAACTTTGTAAGCATCTGAAAATTATATTGGATGTTTGTAAAGAAGCATCTCTGAAAGCCTTTCATTTTTAACCTTTTCTTTTTTCTGTTTTTTTGGTTGTTTTTTTTTTTTTTTTCTTTTAAGCTACACATGCAGGTTCTTTCAGGAGCAGGGACATTCAATCCTACAGAGGGTTTTTTTTTCCATTATTTACTTGGCTTCAGTATTTTTCCAGGTACCAATGTACTTTCAGTTTTTTAAAAATGAGAAAAAAACTAATGTTGTCAGCATCAATAAATCAACAACCAGGAAGAGTCACTTCCTATCAGGGTTTCAAAAGTGCTTCATGGTTTTCCGATCTCCTGTCTGTACTAATCATCTCTGATGTTTCACATATGCATGGTATACGATGCCAGGTTTTAAAACACAGCTGAGGTTGTGGAAGGAAGGAAGGAAGGAAGGAAGGAAGGAAGGAAGGAAGGAAGGAAGGAAGGAAGGAAGGAAGGAAGGAAAAAGCAGGAAGGCAGGCGGGCAGGCTGAATTATCTGTTTATAACTACATAACATCCTATTATATGTGGTGGTGGACAGGATCTCTCAGAGGTCAATTAATGGCAGGCACAGCCCAGTATTGGAGAGGTTGACATGTATATGAACAAAATGGGGAAAGAAACTACTTTATTTTCTGCATATAAGTGTATATGTGTGTTTGCATAAATACATAAAATAGTGATGCAGTAGTCGATATGCGAATGTTGTTACCTGTATTCAGATCAATATGTAGATGAAAAATGAACAAACCTAATATATCCTACTGGCTTAATACTGTGGATGCTAGAATGCTGCTCCAAATACTGCTGCCATCTGCAATACAGTTGCCTAAAAGTGCTGTCATTTCAATAGGAGGGGGAAGTAATATTATGCCAAGTTTTCCTAACTGCTCATAGAATCACCTGAAGTTCCTCTTCATTTCACTACTTAATTTAGCTTTTATATATTATTATAATTAGCTTGGGTTTTTTTGTTTACAGAATGAAATGGTCTTCTTAACAGATTTCCAGCTTGGCATGCATGTTTTAATTTTGAGTATTGCAGGGACATGGCAATGTAGCAACCATTTTCATTTTATCTTTCCCTTTCATTGCAGTCGGTATTGCTTTAGTTAACCATTCACAGTCTAGTTGCTCTCTCTTTCCAACGTATTTTGATTTTCATTTCAGACAGGTTTAAGGATAGTTTCTGTAACTTGTGATGTTTGGTGTTTTTCTCGATGCTTGAATAAGAAGACTGTGTGAATACATCAGCTTTTTAAAGGTGAGTTCTAACTCTGGAGATTTTAGGGAAAGCTTGAAAATGAGAAGCAGAAGATGAAAACTGGAAGGCAAAAAGCATTATTCTCATTATGAGTGTTGAAATTTCATTACTTCAGGTAGGTAAAGGGATCTGTTACTGCCTGCCAGATGCATGAAGTTGCTAATGCTGCCCTTGTTCCACAACCTCATCACCTCATTCTGTCATTAAAAATGGTCGTCAATACCCATAAAACGTTTTGCTTTGGGGGTATTTGCTTTTTATAATCTTCAGTAGGAATCCAGGCACACACAGAGTAATTCCTGAGGATGAGGCTTGTTAGACACTCACCTAGTTTCCCTCTGCCCTGTCCATACGCAGCCATCCAGCTAAACTGCAGCAGAGCTGGGAGTGCCAAGGAGTGACCAGATGGAAGACCCCTCTGAAACCAGAGCATGGTGTTGAAGGAGGAAGCAGCGAGAAGCCCTGCAACCAGTCTGCCTCCCTGCATACACTGGGACAGAGCTGAAGCACAGACCCAGCCCCAGGGCCTGGGAAATGCTTCTGAGGGCCACCCTTTGGAAAACATTTCTGAATCACCAACTTGTCTGCGCTGTACCACCTCCTGCAGACGTCTGGTGGTTATTGCCCAGCCTCAAGCCCCTGTAGTAAAAGTCATCTTGCAGAATGCGTTCTGCACAGTCTTAACAACCGTACATCATGTTTATAGAGTATTAATGTCATCACTTACCTTAAGACACTTTCTGAGGAATTTACATCTTGATGCCATGGACTGCTCAGTTAAAAATATACACAAAGCTGTCTTCAGGTGAGGTAAATTGGTGTGACCTTAAAAAAAACTGGGTGCAGCAGGGCCAAGTCAATTCCAGTTCCAGTGGTGCTTAAGTAGTAATTTTAAAACAGTTCAGACTGTTTAGCAAACTGTAATTAATATTGTTCAGATGCCATAGTATTAAAAGAGAAGTAGAGAGAAAGCTGGGGAAAGAAATAGAGAGAGAGAGAGACATGTTTTCTTTTAATACATACACCAGTTCCCCGAAAGGTTTCTTTCATAGTGGTGTCACTTGGAGTGATGAACACCAGGAACTAATCTGCTCAGCTCACACCAAAATAAAACTGGTGGAGGAAAGAATTGAGGCAATATGTGAAGATGTAGAACTAACATCTATGAGCATTTTTAATGGTGGCCTGTGACTGCCAAGGAGGTAATATGTGAAAAGTAGTTTTAATGTAATGCAGAAGGTTACAAGTGATCGAAAAAAATCAGTTAGGATTTTGCCACTGGCCTCCATGGGAGAAGGATCAAGGCCTCAGAGAGCTATTTTGTTGGCATTTAACTTTTAACAGCTGAGACAAATTTATTATTCACATGCATTACAACACCAATTTTGAAACATGAAAGAACAGCACAAGAGAGGAACTACTTGGTTTCTTTGGAACACAATGAGAAGTGTTATAGAGATAATTGTAGAAATTAGCTAAGTACACTACACTTTCAGCATATGACATGACTGAAACATATAGCTGCTCCAGTATGTCATAATTTTTCACTTCTTAAAAGAAGTGTTGAACCTGATGAGGAACAGCTTACATTGGGTCCCACTGATTTAATTTGTACATACTGTAATTTACTAGGCTGCAGTAAAAACAGTCATTTTGTGAGGCTATCATAAGCTCATTAGAAGCGTACTGAGAAAGCTTAATGGCTTACAACCCACAGCTTCATGCATCCATTTTACAGAGATCCCTTCCCAACAGAGCCTGCCGCATGGTGTTCTATGCTGCTGGCAGTACAGTAGTTTTCACACACACCCCAGAAAATTAGAGGTGTTTCTGAATAACAAGATTGAAGACAGAGCCAACATTTCAGGAGTACTTGGAGTGCTGCTGGGACAGGGAAAATCTCGTGTATTGTTAACCATGGTGAGGCTGGTTAGCTGTTGAGTACTGTATAGTGTAACTAATCAAAAGCTCTAAAATCCCAGACAATGGAACAGAAATAATTACTCTCCCAGAGCTACTATTGTTTCCTGCTCAGCCTTCTCTGGACTAATAAAGAGTTTAAATTTCAATTGTGTTAAGAAAATGTCAGTATTACAAAGAACTACAGCATTCAGTTTCTCTGAACACAGCATCAGGTAAACTACATAATGGATTTAAACATAATGGGCCAATGGAGAGTGAAGTACAAACAAACTCCTTTTCCATCTCCTTCTCCATTTGCTCTCTTTATTAGCCTCTAATGCTTTAGGATACAAAATAATAAGGGCACTTTGCCAAAAAAAAAAAAAAAAGAGAAGAAAGGAAAAAGGAGAGAGAAAATGCAGAGTATTCTGCATTCAATTAACTGAGTTTAGCGATGGGTAGATTTTCAGCATCAAGTGGGCTGATGCAATGAGCTAGTCCCTCATCTGGTAAAAAAAAAGTCAGTGGGGCTGCTCCGATTTGACACCAGCTAATATTAAGATTCATATTAAGAAGCTTTTGCCTGTCATTCTCTTCCTGAAGAGAAGAGCATGCCACTCCTGTAAGATGTTAAGCACTATGACTGCTCTCCAGGAAATTAATTTAAACATACGCATGTTCTCACAGAAGTTAGTAGGCCTCCTCTCCCAGTGTAAAACAACGTGTTTTGCCAGACTGGACCCACAATTCTCAGTGCTCAGCAGGTTTAAGCATGTAGCTGCCTCCATTTACACATTGAGACTGTGTGAGCTGAGTTATCTCTATCAAGAATAAGTTAATAAATTGCCAGTTGTCTCGCTTTGTCTTGTTCAGCTACCGAAATTAAAAAAGCAAAAAATGTCATTATGGATATACAACTTTAACATTACAATAAAGGGCATATATTTTCTTTTCCCAGATATATGTTTCCTTTAGTCTTTCATACACTATTTTCTAATCGTTTTGATGTTTCTTAATTGCATAACTGAGGGTTGAATGGCAGGGTGAATTTTCTGAGCAGCTGACTGAAAATTCAAGGGTGTTGGGCCAAAAGCAAGGTTCCTGGGGGACAAAGGCTGGCCCATGGCAGTGACACAGAGACTTAAACAAGTCTAGTAAACCAGTATTTGCATGCTGGAAGGACTGAAATTAAAACGTACATAGGCATATTGATGCCTAAGAAGTTGACTGGCTTTCTGAGATGTCAGTTTCAAGTTTCCCTGAATGCAAGTTTGCAGTTTTATCTTCAGTGTAGCTGAGCTGGTTGGTGATCAACACCCACAAAATCTGTTAGCCCTACCTTTATCAGAACCCAGAAGATATCTCTGCATTTTTTATCTTATTCTGCAAAAACTGCCTCCAAAATACAGTGCTTCTGGGAACTGTTAGACTTGAAAATGCTGACTGCTTGCACTACAGTCAGTTTTGTTTGAACCATTACTTTTCAGATGAGATTAATATTATTCCGTTGCAAATGAAAAAAAATAGGTTGGTACAGCATTTTTATTGTAGCTCTGAGTGTATGCTATGGTTATAGTAAAAAGATCACATTCAGCATAAAATCTCTATTGTTAATTTACTTCCTGTCCACTGCCTTCAAATGTCTTTGTGATATTAAGTTCAACCTATTTGCGATGTGAATTCAAGGACTCACCTAACCTTGGAGGTCAGTGGAAGTACTATATAATTTCCTGGATCAGAGCCTGTTGCATATTAGTATGTTATAACGTGAATGTCTTTTCACCAAAAAAACCTGAAAGTGACTGAGGTTTTCTGAGGTTGGCATCTTTGTTTTTGTGCCAGCCGATTCTTTATCAGTTTGACTAAGAAATAACTATGGCCTACCTTAAACAACAGCTTCCTAAAACTTGCCACAGAGTTTAGACTGTGTTTGGGGCTTAATGAAGAAGCTTGTTAGGTGAGGGTCTTTGACTTGGAGAATCCCAGAGACAACATGGGAGAAACAAAAGATCTGGTCCTAAAATCTGAACGTCTTAAAATTGATTAACTTTTCTGTCAGTTGTTCCATTTCACTTCTCTCTGGGGCACGCAGTGAAATTTAAAAAAATAAAAATTGTTTATGTGTGTGTGGCTTGTTTTTTAATAAATGAGAAATCCAGTTAAATCCCATTTAAGAACTTGCATACACATTTTCGCCAGTGCAATAAGGAGTGTTTAATCATCATGTATTTCTTCTTTTTAGAATGCATTTGACCATTCTCTGACCCAAGACAATTCTTGACTGGTCTTTATGCATTTACTTATTGGGCACGCCATGCATGGCATATTTGAACAACTATTTCACACAAAAACATGAATTACAGACACATAAAATTTTTGTGAACTGGGCTGTAAAATTTCTGATGCAGTATTCTCTATCTAACTTGACAGCTGGTATCTGATCTGAAAATAGTGTATTTTTCCTCAAATGCTAGTCATCCTGTTACTTTGCATTGCATAGATATGAACAAATGTATGGATATGAAACAACCTGGAAAAAAAAGTCGTCTTCTTCTAAAATAATGGTAATTTTGTGCCACTTTGGCATGAGCATACCCTGAGTCCATGATGGTCTGCTGGCAAATGCGTTTGCAGTGCTGTGCATGCTTAGCAATCCCCTACATAAGAAGCATCTTGGGCCCAATCTTGCAACCTTTATTCTTTAAAAAGACATTCTTCTGTGATGGTATTCCTAAATAAAAGCTTGAGAATTGAGCCTAAAGTGTGTATGTTGAGGGACAGTGGTTAAAGGATATGTTCTGCAGCACTCCAGAAGACAAGCTGGAGCAAGAAATCTGAGAAAATGGTCCCAAGAGACAATGTCTGCTCTCCCTGCCTTGACAACAGGCCTGACAGTTTTGAATTGCATCCCTGCACCAGCGTAAGCTTTGCTGCCACATTTCGGGTGTGCACATTGGTAGGGAGGCTCAATTTCACTGGAGCCAGGAGGGCTCCCGCACGCTTGCCCCAGCACCTGTTAATCACGGCAGATCTAGAAAGGAGACTGCATGGTAGTTTGTAACATCTACCTGGAGAGATGTTTTCCCAGAGTAGTGTTTTCCTGTAAGAGATCGCAGGTACTCCACCTTTTTGAATTGCAGTGGTAGAATGGAGAGCTGATGACAGGCTGAATTAACGTGGTGCTCACCAACAATTTTTGTAGTCTGGGAGGTTGTCAGAGACAACACTACACTAGCCCAATGCAGGATGCTAGCTGCAGTTGCTGTGAAGTGACAAGTAATAGGTGATTTTCTTAGATATCTCTCTTACTGTTGGGTGCAGTGAGATAGAGACCAGCCTCAAAGGGAATTTGATTTGGATCATCATAATTAGTAATGCTGTTGTGCTGTCAGGGTACCCTTCATGTAAATCATGGGCAGCAAACCGGTTATTACATTTTTCAATTTGTTTCCAGCAGTTTTTCTTCATAATTACACAAAAGATGACTCCTGAATGCAAGGGAACAGGCAGTGTTATTCGTATGTGTTTTGGATTACAAAATGTCTGTTTGAATTATACTGAAGGAATGAATGTGTTTGTTGCTGTAAAGAGTTGATTAAATAATGTTCTTGGGGATAAGAAGAGTATGGGATTTTATAGTTCAAGAAAACAGTTGTATGAAAAGCTGCTCCAGTAAAGAGTGGAGGAGGAGCAGAAGAATAAAAATAGCTTTCTGGCTTCTAAATAGCTTCCTCTGTTAGCAGCTATGCAGTGTGCCCCATGTCCTGCCTTCTTCTCTCCTCTCCCCTTCCTAGAAAAATATCTTGTTTCAGTCCTTTTTTTTTAGTTTTAGGATTGAGGAATTAGGGCTGTGCAACCCTGTATGTACTCATTCCCTTGTTTTCTTACCAGCATGCATCCCCGTGAGGCAAATCCCCCCTAACAAACCCTTCCATGAAGCTTTGTCAGTGACTGCCAGCCTAAGAGAGAAGATGATGATGAAAACCTCCCTTCCAATAATATGTGCAAACAAGCAAACAAAAACACTCAAGGCTGCTTTGAGATTGAACTCTTGGAGCTACTTTATGTAAAATTTCCTGTTCAGTGTGTTTTGAAATGAATGCCCCAATTCTTCAGGGTATGAAGCATATTTTCTCTGTGCTATTTGTACAGTAAGCTCTATAAAATAGATCCCATTTTTGTAAAAGTTGGGAAATAATGTGATAACTACCTGTATCTATCTACATCTATCTCTCTGCCTGAAAGCCCAATAAGTACAACTGTTATCATATCTACTGCCTTGTTACAAATAAACTCTGACACTGAAAAATATCACTGCCTCCTCTCACAGAGCATCCTCAACCTGTCTGTCTTCTAATCTGCAGGCTTCTAGGACAAGGAATTTTCTGATCCTGTGAGAATTCATAAGGCCAAATGTTTTTCCAAGCTCATTAGGGATAAAATAAAGAAGAATACTCAGTATTTCTGTGGAATGAAAACAAAAGAAACCCCACCCTACTGAGTCATATCAGTGAAAGTGTTTTCCTGTGTATTTAAAAAAAAACATTTGGATTTTTATATTGTTTTCTTTCTCCTTTGAGTTGTCTAAAGTGTGAATTAAAGCTTGCTTTTTAACAAAAAAAACCCAACAGCCCTTTATAAATAATTCAGATGGGATATTTTGCCAATTTCAAACTTTTCCTGTTCTTTTTACCAAGCAGAAAATTGGTTACTGACAAGTCTTTCTCAGGAGATATTACTCTTAAGAAATCAACACTTCTCATGTTGTAAAAATGCTGAAGGACTCCTTCTCTATTCACGCAGGTCCTCCTAGCTTTATCAGGACTCCAGTTCTCCCCGAGAAGTGTATCCATTGTATCTCTCTGGTGCTTTCAATGGAGCAATCTCAGAGGAAGTTTGTTCTTTTGTTTGCTTCTTTCATCTGGTGGCAGAATTAGGTCAAACAGTTCCAGTGATGGTTTATAGGTTCCCTTCTGCTAATGCCCTCGAACAGGTTTTGTCAGACTCAGAGAGGCTCAGGGAATATACCTTAACTCTTGAGCACTGTCCTTGCTTGCTTGTTTACCTGCTCAAACCAGCCAGGAGCTAGGTCTGCAGGCATGTGCCCAGAAAAGACCAGGGACTTGACCCATTCAGGTGCTTCACATCCTCGTTCAGACACTGTGCAAAGAGAAATGACCTTGAAAGACCCTATTTCTAGGCAAGTTCTCAGGTCATTATCTTCTTCCTCTGGACTGTTCTAGAAAAAGTAGTGTTACAAACATTTCAAAAATGTCCATTAAACACAAATATTTCCCTTTCGGAATTTTCAGAGACATGTTTCAGGCCTAACTCTGGTTCTCAGGTTTTGCAAAAGGACCTACTCTGAGTAAAATCTGAGTTAACTGCCAAAAATCTGGGCAAGGTGCTGATCTGGTAGAATGTATTTACACTGCTATTTGTGTACTCATTTGTTCGCAGTGTCCTCTTACCAAGCACGTTGTCTCCATGAAACAATTAGCTGAACAGAACATTGATAATTAAATTGCTCATTGAATCTGTCCTGGATTTTAATTTGTTTTTACGTTTTGCATGGAAATCCTATTTGTAACAAAAGTAAATGCAGAGAAATACAGCAAAATATCCAACAATTTATTTTATCATAAAAAGACATGTACTTTATCATTACTGGCTTTTGAGATATTTCCAACTAAACTAAAATAATTAATGGTTGTTTACTACACTTGCTTTGATTAAGTCTCTGGTTTATGAGATTTCACACAGAAGTAGACTTTATAACACTCTTAACAGCAAATGTTGATGGCACCCTTGTCCATTTATGCAGCAAGTAGACCTTCAGGTTTGTTGTGTACCTAGTGACTTCTAGGAAAGTCATTAAAAAGTCATAAGGTCCTTAAACATGTGCCACATAGCTGTATGAATTGGAGCATAGTTCTTGAGGTCCAAGACATATTTTTCTTATCTTGAAAAATTGTGCTGCTGTAACAAGTTGCTCTTTATTCATTCATCTATATTATAGCAGTACCTAGAAGTGTCTCCCAAATTATGGGTACCACTTTACTAGACAGTCTGCACCTACCCAATAAAATACAGTCCTTGCCACACAGTTTGCAATTTCAATAAACCATGTACAAGAGAGGAAAATTACAGTAAAAAAATGGCATTATCATTTTTTTTGTCAAGGAACCGAGGCATAGCCATCACTCTGGGAAGGTGTTTAAATTCAGGCTAGAAACAGTAAGTACTTGAATAATTCTTGAGATTTTAAAGTTGCCTCTATAGAGAAATAGGCCTGCATAAAACAAGATTGTACTGGACTTGGAATTCCAACAGTTATAAACATTTCTCAGTTAAAGCAACATTAAAACATAGTATTACTTATAACTGAATCTGTTTATGCAGCCCTCGTCCTGGCACTGAGCAACTTTCCAGAAATTGACTTTGCAAATGTAATGTTCTTTTAATAAGCTTCTCATATGTAATCTAATACTGAAATAAAATAAAAAAAAAATTTAATGCTGGCAATAGAGTTTTTTATAATTGGTTAACTTCTCCTTCATTTACTTAACAAGGCATTTACTTGTTTATATTGAAAAGCTGCATCATGGCAGAAGACACCATATGAAATCTGAACCCCAGGGAAAATGAAGACGGTTTTCCCCCACAGAGACCAGAATTCCCACACTGGAATTTTAGATTCAAGAAAGACATGAAGGTATCAAAATCAGATATATGTCTGACTTTGAAAAATCTCATCTCTGCTAAATAAAAGAAAAAAAAAAAAGAGGAGGGACCAGAGCAGCCTTATGTTTCAAAAAATTGATTCACTAGATGTTCCATAAAATAAGAAACTTTGATTCTTAATGTGGCTGAATTTTAATTGTAAAGCTCATCTTTACTCAGAAGAAGTTTCAACTCATACATAAAGTGGATCAATACATAAAAATTATTTTTAAATTGTGTGATAATTAATTTCAGTAGATATTACTTAAACATTAATTGCTCCACATTCTCTTAGCAACTGTACTAGTCCTATATGCTGCCTCATAACTGCAGTTCCAGGCAGATAAATAACACTAGTTATTTATGTCCATTTCTAATTTTCAGATGGCACTTTCTATGACAACGCACACCCATACCATGTATAGCCAATAGGGGGAAACAACACAAGCCATTACTTGTTTAAGAAACTCACTTAGTTACCTTCCTTATCCAAATATTCTGACCCGTCTTCTGCTAATGTGGTATTATGATGCGTACTTTTATGGATCAGGCAAGGCAAAGATATACAGCTACTGGCTTCTGCACCCCAATGAACAGCAGGA